>NC_052624.1:123688894-123988894 GCF_016161935.1 Mauremys reevesii | reverse complement strand
AATGGAAGAGAAGATATAGTACTTCTAAGAATGTGCTTTTGGAGGGGGGTAGGATCAATTAAATTGGGGGGTTCAGTGCTTGGGAGGTGTGGGGGCTTGAGTGCCATCCATACAATGTGCTTATGAAAGACTTGATAAATTATGATATGGCGGGGAGAGGAGTCAGAGTATGGGTTCATATAAGGAAGTGATTGAAGTGTGATTTGCTATACATAACTTTATAGAGCAATAGTGTTTGCTTAGTAATGTCTAATTGCTCCTGATCATGTGTTTAACTTTATTATTTCAAATCAAAATTGTATGATTGTCACACTGTCTGGAGTGACTCACAGTGCCTCAGGGCAGACTGTCAGAAAACAGGGCCGATACCTCAAACTGGTGGTATGTTCTATAATTAGATTTCACCAAGCTAGTGACAAATGTGAATTTCTGGATCACTGTACCAGTCTTACCATGGAGTCACAGACAGTCTCCTTAGATTCTCCAGTCTACCTTATCACCCAGACAAACTGGACTTTGTGATAAAAAGTCACTTAAACCAAAAAATCACACCACATCAGCTTGTGCCCTGTCCCAAGAGACTAGTCACCCCAGATGAAATTGGTACTCTGATCAGCGGTTCTCAAACTGTGGGTTGGGACCGCAAAGTGGTCCACAACCCTGTTTTAATGGGGTTGCCAGGGCTGGCGTTAACTTGCTGGGGCTCAGGCTTTGACCCTGGGCAGTGGGGCTCAGGCTTTGGCTTCAACCTTGGGCAGCAGGGATGAAGCCCTTCAGCTTCAGGTCTGCCCCCCCCCCCGCCCGGAACGGGCTCAGGCTTTGCCTGGCGCCTTGGGGTCACATAGTAATTTTTTTTGTTAGAATGGCGTCACGATGCAATGATGTTTGAGAACCCCTGCTCTAGATCTTACACCAAAGACAATGCTGGGAGCCAATTCTATAGTAAACTAACTAAAGGTTTATTATCTAAGAAAAGGAAATGAGAGTTATTGAGAGGTTAAAGCAGCAAAGAGTCTTGTGGCACCTTATAGACTAACAGACGTTTGGGAGCATGAGCTTTCGTGGGTGAATACCCACTTTGTCGGATGCATGTAGTGGAAATTTCCAGGGGCAGGTATATATATGAGCAAGCAAGAAGCAGGCTAGAGATAACGAGGTTAGTTCAATCAGGGAGGATGAGGCCCTCTTCTAGCAGCTGAGGTGTGAAAACCAAGAGAGGAGAAACTGGTTTTGTAGCTGGCAAGCCATTCACAGTCTTTGTTTAATCCTGAGCTGATGGTGTCAAATTTGCAGATGAACTGAAGCTCAGCAGTTTCTCTTTGAAGTCTGGTCCTGAAGTTTTTTTGCTGCAGGATGGCCACCTTAAGATCTGCTATTGTGTGGCCAGGGAGGTTGAAGTGTTCTCCTACAGGTTTTTGTATATTGCCATTCCTAATATCTGATTTATGTCCATTTATCCTTTTCCGTAGAGACTGTCCAGTTTGGCCGATGTACATAGCAGAGGGGCATTGCTGGCATATGATGGCGTATATTACATTGGTGGACGTGCAGGTGAATGAGCCGGTGATGGTGTGGCTGATCTGGTTAGGTCCTGTGATGGTGTCGCTGGTGTAGATATGTGGGCAGAGTTGGCATCGAGGTTTGTTGCATGGATTGGTTCTTGAGCTAGAGTTACTATGGTGCTATGGTGCAGTGTGCAGTTACTGGTGAGAATATGCTTCAGGTTGGCAGGTTGTCTGTGGGCATGGACTGGCCTGCCACCCAAGGCCTGTGAAAGTGTGGGATCATTGTCCAAGATGGGTTGTAGATCCCTGATGATGCGTTGGAGGGGTTTTAGCTGGGGACTGTATGTGATGGCCAGTGGAGTCCTGTTGGTTTCTTTCTTGGGTTTGTCTTGCAGTAGGAGGCTTCTGGGTACACGTCTGGCTCTGTTGATCTGTTTCCTTATTTCCTCGTGCGGGTATTGTAGTTTTGAGAATGCTTGATGGAGATTTTGTAGGTATTGGTCTCTGTCTGAGGGGTTAGAGCAGATGCGGTTGTACCTCAGTGCTTGGCTGTAGACAATGGATCGTGTGGTGTGCCCGGGATGGAAGCTGGAGGCATGAAGGTAGGCATAGCAGTCGGTAGGTTTTCGGTATAAGGTGGTGTTAATGTGACCATCACTTATTTGCACTGTGTTGTCTAGGAAGTGGACCTCCCGTGTAGATTGGTCCAGGCTCAGGTTGATGGTGGGGTGGAAGCTGTTGAAATCGTGGTGGAATTTTTCCAGAGTCTCCTTCCTATGGGTCCAGATGATGAAGATGTCATCAATGTAGCGTAGGTAGAGAAGGGGCGTGAGTGGACGAGAGCTGAGGAAGCGTTGTTCCAGGTCAGCCATAAAAATGTTGGCATATTGTGGGGCCATGTGGGTGCCCATAGCGGTGCCACTGATCTGGAGAAACTTCCAGTTTCCCAAAAGTCAGGGTACCCAGATTGTCTCTGGGATCTCTGGTGTGCATCTGGTACACTTCTCTGTAGGAGTCCAAGCAGTCCAGAGATGAAGGATCTTTCCCTGAATCCAGACTTGTAGCTTCTTTTCACAGAAAACAAGATCATGGTTTCACTACTCACATGGGCTTTTCCTCTGATGATGGAGAGTGAGGAATGCATTTTGAGTCTTTGACCTCCAGTCATCATACACAATGACCGCTTCCTTTGAAATTAGCACTTTTCGGTTAAAGTTCTTCATTTGCATTTCACAAATCTTGCTTGGTGGCTTGCATGACCATGAAGCAGCTTGCTTTTCAAAAGCCTTGTTCTGGCTGGTCTCCATTGCAAACACAGAAGGCTTTCTCATGGAGTGTTTGCAGCATGGTGGTCAGAAGACAATGGAAGGATTAATGCTGATTCACTGAATTAGTGCTATGCGCGGGGGAGTGGGGTAGCTTCCATTTTCAGTTGAGTCAGCTGGAAATTTTTGGGCTAGAGAGGACAAAGGAAGTTGGCTGATAGGATTGTGGGATATCTTTGACAGACTCCTGGGACACATGCCAAAAGGGGCTGTGTCTATACTGTAAAGCAATAGGGCTCAAATCCTGGGTCATGGCTTGACACGGGCTTGGACCCTCCACCCATAGGCTCCTGGGACCCTAGCTTCTGAGCCCAAGTCTGAGAGATTTGTGTGTAGACAGAAGGGAGGTTTGGGCACATGCCTGAGTCTGGGCCCAGGTTTACATCGCACTGTAGGCAAACTCAAAGGCTTGGTATATCCCCAGCTCCAAGTGTGGACATAGCCTTAAGTAAATAAATTGAAGATAGTAAAATCTGAAATCAGTTTGATGCTTTCACTGAGGTAAATTATTTTTTTTTGAAGTTGAATTTGTTGGTAGCTTAACAGAAAATGTTTAGGGGGGGCATTTCAGATTAGACAGTTTAAAGTAAACAACTTTAGGTAGAAAGTTCAAATTAGTTTTGGGATTAAGGTAACTTTTTTGAAGGGGACTTTAGGTTGTTTGAGTGATTTAACTGATGTGACAAAAAGGGGTGTCAAATTCCAAAAACATGCCACTGAAAATAAGATGAATGTAGGCAGAAAAATGGCCAACAAGTTCAGTGGTTTAACTGAAGTGAACAAGTTTAATCAAGAAAAATTTAAATTAACTGGCATTTTAAGGAAAACAAATGCAGATTGCGAACCAGCAGGCATTGCTGTCCATGTATGACTTTGTAAATTGGACAGCTCAGAACAACTGGTTTCCTGCTCTGGGGCTTCAGGATGCTTACTTCCATTTGGTGATTCTCCCAAGTCACAGAAGATTTCTCTGGTTTGTTGTGGCAAACTATCACTTTCAGTACACAGTCCTTCCCTTTGGTCTGTCTCTTGACCCCTGAGTTTTTACTAAATGTATAGTTGTGGTGACAGCATACCTCAGGAAGAAGGGAATCCACGTCTTCTCATATCTGCATGACTGGCTACTCAGGGGCATGTCCAGGGAAAGAGTCCTTTCTCACATACTCATTACACTGTGTTTACTCGACTGTCTGGGTCTCATCCCAAACACCAGAAAGTCAGTGCTGGTCCCCACACAGAAAATTGAGTTCACTGGGTTCCTAATAGACTGTACGACTTCATGAGCGTTTCTGCCAACTGACCATTTCCAGACAATTCACTGCTTTTGTCTCAATTTGCATTATCAGCTTTCCATGACAGTTTGTATGTGCCTCTCTACCAAGATGGACTATTCAGCAAAGTGGAAGCTTTTTTTCAATGTGGTCCTTGCCCTGCAGAGTTCAGCTTGACACTGGCTAGTATTATAGAGTATTTGCTGCATCATAGAGTATTTGCTGCATCTTCAGTTGTCAGCCTTAAGCTTAGCTCAGTGAGGATGCATCCAGTGGTGATCTCAGCCTTTCATCCACCCATTCATGGAAGATTGGTGTTTTCCAATGCGATGATGGTGAGATTCTCCATTCACTGGCATGGGAACTGGTGGGACCTTAATATGATGTTAAGAGCTCTCATGGGACCTCTGTTTGAGCCTCTAGCATCTTGCCCCTTTTCTCTGTTATGTAAAAAAATTCTGCATTCCTTGTGGCAATAATATCTACGAGGAGAGTGCATTAATTGCAGGCTTTGATGTCAGAGCCTTGTTACACACCATTCTCCAAAGACAAAGTGATGGTGGAGCTGCACCCAAAATTTGTGTCTAAAGTGGTCTCTCTATTTCATTTAAACCAGATTTGCCTGTGTTTTTTCCTAAGCCACATTCATCTCCCAAGGAGCAAGTGTCTTCACCCTTTGGACATCAGATGATGTTTGGTCTTTTATCTGGAAAGGACTAAGTCCTTTCAGTCTTCACCTCATCTGTTTGTGTCATTTCCAGACCATATAAAGGGACAGGCAGCCTCCTCAGAGATGATCTCTAAGTGGATAACTTCCTGCATCAAGACTGCATACGAAACAGCTTCGGCTACACCCCCTTCTATGGGTACAAGCTCATTCTATGAGAATGCAGTCTACGTCAATAACATTCTTAAGTGACGTCTCAATATTGGATATTTTCAGGGCTGCCACATGGCCATTGATACATAGGTTTATGAATCATTATGCCATTACTGTGGCATCAAGAGCAGATGCAAACTTTAGGAAGGCAGTCCTGCAGTCCTTGTTTAAATAGACTCCAAGCCCCACCCCCGGTGGGTACTGCTTGTGAGTCACCTAAGAGGAATAAACAGCTGCATCTACTCAAAGAAGAAAAGGTAACTTTCTGTAACTGTGTTTTTTCTTGATGTGATACAGACGTGTATTCCATGATCACCCTCTGTCCATCCGTTGGAGTCTAGTGCAGGCCTGCACAACTCGTAAAGCAGCAAGGGCCATATTACTCCAAAGAAAACAGCTGAGGGCCGAACCCTCTGGCCCCACCAAAATGCCCCCCCTAGCGCTGCCCAGCCCCCCCCCATTCCTCGCCCCAGCGCTGCCCGGCCCTGCGGAAACAACACCCCCCCAAGTATAAAGCCTCACCGCCACTGCCCGCCCGTGTGCTCATCATCCCCCCATGAAATAAGGGGAGGGGAAAGGGGGGCAGTGTGAAGGAATTGGATGTGACAGTCCAACACACAAACAGGAGCTGCAGGGAGCCTGGAGGGGGGGCAGTGTGAAAAAGGCCAGGGAGGGGGAAGATCTCTGGACCAGGGAAGGGGGCAGCAGTCAGAGCGGGGCAGGGCAGGTACAACACACACACACAGACACACACACGTCTCCCCTGGAGATTTCCCGCCCGCCCACAGACAATTCAACCCCTGCCCCTCTGATCACTACGGAGGCTGCCCTGGGACCAACCAGTGCAGTAGCCACCCCGCCCCCAACCAAAGGGGGGAGTTTGGAGGGAGGGGGTCTCGGCCCAGTCATCCCCCCCACCCGAGCTGCGGCTCGAGCCCAGGCCGGGCACCCCTCCCCTTACTCGGCACTTATTGGCTCTGACTCATGCCCAGCACTTCCCGCTTCAGCAGGCCCCGGAAGTGATGCACCTGCTGTATGCCAGGCGGGGGGAGTGGTGTTAGCCAAAAGGGCTCGTTCTCCCTGGAGCTAGTCAATTACCCCAAGGAGGCACAGAGACCAACGTAGAGTATAAACAGATAGCAGCCCTTTATTAGAACGATCAGCTGAGCGGGTGCCCCCCTCGGTTCATACCAGAGGAGTGACACCCCGAAACAGAGCAGTGTGTACATATATATATCATTTTTGACGTCATATCAGACCATAGTGATACAGCATATTTTCTGGATTTTGCAGACGTGGGGTACATAGGTCTATTTACTTGTACTCTAAACGTTCCACGTTTTTCCCCTTGATCCTGGTACTATTCAATATTTGTTATTAGTTATGTAAGCAGGTCATGGATCATTTAGCAATAGCATCATTTCCTAGAACAACCAAGCACATTCCCAAAACAGACAACTAAGCACAAATCATATTATCTATCAATCCCCCCTTTTTATGAAAGCATTTTAAGAGCTTCAATATCCCCAGTCCTCAGCTTTTACTGGTTGGAATAACACCATAACTCGCTGGTTTATAGTTTGGTTGATCAACCGTCGGATCATTGTCACTAAACAGGGGGTTAAACAAGCTAAAGCTAAGAGGGCCATGATAATACATATAACAAAAAGGAAGCTTTGGCGTATCCATTCTTTGTGTGGTAACCAGGAAGTGAGCCAATTTGTGTCCCACCCCTTCCAGGTTTGTACTGGGACGTGGGTTAGCTTCCTCATTTCTTTTGTTAAGCGTTTAACTGCTTTACCATTATCATCTATTTGTAAGCAACAATTTGATTCATTTAATTTTGCACATAATCCTCCTTCTTCTGCTAGCAAATAATCAAGGGCTATATGATGCTGATAAATTGCAGTTCTCATTTGAGTAGCTTGATCAGCTAAAAGATCAAGTGCTGTGGCTGTTTGGTTTGTTACTATTTCCAAAACAGCTTGCAATCTGATTATTCGATTCAGATTATAAATCGGTTCCCTAGCTCCTGTTACGAGCTCATTGGGGTTCCACGTGGCTGGTCCATAATGTTCTATGATTCTTTCAGGAGGCCACTCCTGTGTACCCCATTTTTGGGAACTTCCAGCTGTTAAAGTGGAATCAATAGATCGCTGTTCCCTAATAAGATCATCATATACTTTGACTCCTAGAGTTTTTCCTTGTAAGAGAGGTAGTAGGAAGAATAGAGGCCTAATATATCCTACATAACATACCCCGGACCAATTGGGTGGTAACCGACGGTAAGCGTATTGACCACAAATCCAGTAGTGGCCTTTTAGGGCCCATGTCCCATTAGCAAAGGGTCCATCCCAGGGGTCAGGAGTAGTTGTGTTAGGTGACAGGGACCAATTATTAGTTTTATACTTGGGCATTTCAAAATACAAGTGATCGCCAGGTCCTAACGGTCCTCCCCCCAGAACTGATTCGCCTTTAGAATTACAGTGCTCACATTTCCAGGCTCCTGCTCCCATTTTCCATACACAATTGCAACCCCCTCCTTTAGGCTGAGTAGTGCTTGACCAAAATTGCCTAAAGTGGGTTGTTCGGGTCCCATTATAGTGTTGCCACGCCCAGCGATAGAGTCGTATTACGTGATTCTTGGCTGTGGTATTATCTCGTTGGCAACTTAAGAATAGATAATTATCAAAGAATTTATCCTGTTGTATTGTGTTGCAACTGCTGCTACTGGCAAAATCATCACTATCATAAAGTTGATAGGAGCAGGCTATCCAGCTGCCATTAGTCAGCTGTACATGGGTTTGATTCCATCGCCCCTGATATTTAGAGCAATTGTATGGTAAACAATTAGGATCCCAGCAATCAAAGCCTGGGGATAAGGTCCATTCACATTGACTTTCCCCTACATATACTCCTTTTGGTTTTGTTCTATTAAGACATAGTATACCCATCCCAGAGGAATAGAGTCGCCATGGGCTACTATCCTGGGCCCATAGTTCTGTTCCATTACGGACCATACTTAAATTACTGACCCACCATTTGGGCTGTACTGGTTGGGCTACCCATGGCCATTCGTTTAAGTCTCCTGGTCCTCCACATACCCAACAATTACTAAGATTAAAGGACTTTGCTATTGTTTCTCCCAGTTCCAGGAAAGTATTTTCCCATCCAGTACAATGAAGAAGGTATATACTTAAAATTAACAATAATACTTGCATTATGATTTCTTCAACAAACCCTTAAGTCCGTCCAGGGGCTTGTAGGTCCAGTCCGAAGCTTCTCCTGTGCTCCCTCGGGCTTCCGGTGCCGAGGTAGGCAGAGGGTCGATCCAGTTGCCTGAGGCTTCGCCTGTGCCTCCCCGGGCCTCCGGTGCCGGGGTGGACAGAGGGCCGTTGTCCTCTTCTGGTGGTTCGGCTCCTTCGGCAGGAGTGCGAAACCATTTTACTCTTGTGTGATGAGTCCACTTGTTGTTCCCAAGGAGCTTTACTGCGGCGTGGCTGATGAGGGAGACGGTGTGTGGACCTTCCCACCGTGGTGTAAGGGGATCACGTTTCCACTTCTTGATGAGGACCTGGTCACCAATTTGAAATGGATGGACAGGTCGGTCGAGGGGTAGGGATTGGAAAGATGCTGCGTATTGATGTAGCTGGGATAAAACAGTCTGTAGGAAAGAAACTTGTTTCCATAAGGTATCTTTTCCCACTTCCCAGGTCACGTCTTCCCGGAATTCTGCACTAGGAATTCGGGGAGGAAATCCGAATACTAGTTCAAAGGGTGACAGTTTTAATCCTCGTCTTGGGGCCCTTCATAGCGAGTTAGTGCTAGGGGCAAAGCATCAAGCCATTTCAATCCTGATTCTATGCATATTTTAGTAAGAGTTTCTTTTAATGTTCTATTCATTCTTTCCACTTGGCCTGAACTTTGGGGGTGCCAAGCTATATGAAAGTTCCACTGGATGCCTAAGGCTTGAGATACTTCTTGTGTCACCTTTGAAATAAAGTGACTACCCTGATCAGAATTAATAACCTCTGGTACATGGTATCGGGGGATTATTTCCTGTATCAAGGCCTTAGCAACAGCTCGGGCTTGACAATGTCTGGTGGGGAAACACTCCACCCAACCAGTTAATTGGTCAACAAAGACAAGTAAATACTTGTAGCCCCTGCATGGGGGTACTTCGGCAAAATCAACTTGCCATCTCTGAAACGGATATGTGGCCCAGGGCTGACCTCCCATCGGGGCTGGAGGTTCTCGGCCCTTCTGATTTGTTTGTTGGCAAATTGGGCAAGTGTTGACAATCCGTTGGGCCTCCATATGCATCCTTAATCCTTTAAGGGTTCGAGTAGCTAAGTCGACCATAGCTGCTGATCCCATATGCCCTTCCTTATGTAACAGTCGAAGGGTTTCCTTTAAAATTGGCTGAGGCACAAAGATTTCCCCTCCTGGCAATTTCCACCATCCCGAGGGGAGCAAACGGGCCCCTATGCTTTGGGCATATTGTGTTTCTTCAGTAGTATACTGTGGGGTTGGGACTTTACATTCAGTATCTTTTACTATCAAAAGCCACGCAACCCCTTCTTGTGCTGCCTCTCGTGCTGCCTTATCAGCTAATTGATTGTATTTTCGCTGCTCCCCTTGAGGGGTTTTGCCGTGAGCACGTACGTGGATTACAGCAACTTGTAGCGGGAGCATTAGAGCCTCTAGTAAGGATTTAATAAGGCCTCCATGTGCTATCTTTTGGCCTGAGGCTGTAATGAATCCTCTTTCCTTCCATAAGGTGCCGTGAGCATGCACCACCATATAAGCATAACGACTGTCTGTATATAAATTAAGAATCTTTCCTGTGCCCATTCGGAGGGCTTCAATGAGAGCCACCAATTCTGCTGCCTGGGCTGACCAATGTGGATTTAATTTAAATTTATAGATTTGGTCATTCTTAATTACCACTGCTGCCCCTGTGTATCGTTTGCCATTAAGTACGTAGCTAGATCCATCTACGTATCCCTCGATGTCAGGGTTAGGCCACGGTACGTCAGAGAGGTCTGAGCGTGGTTTAGTTTCTTGCTGCAGAACCTCAATACAATCATGTATGGGTTCGGGCTTACGGGGGTCCCCAGGGTTAGGCAACAAGGTGGCTGGATTAAGGGAACTGGTGGGTCGAAAGGTCAAGTTAGGAGCTAACAGGAGTTCTACTTCGTAGCGTGAGTGGCGACTGGGATTTAAATGCCTAGCTCCGGCCCCTGTTCCCAATATTTGGGGTACTCCATGCGGGACTATGACCTCAGTATCTCCACCCAGGGTCAATTTCTCAGCTTCCTGCACGAGAAGGGCAGTAGCTGCTACAGCACGCAAGCAAGCAGGCCAGCCTCTGGCGACAGGGTCTAAGACCTTTGAATAATAACCAATAAGTTGCCAGGTTGGTCCTGATCGCTGGCAACAGGGGGTTGAATTAGTGCAGTTTTAAGCTCTTGAAATGCTTTCTCCATTTCCCTAGTCCACGTCCAGTGTAGCAACCCGTCCTTAGTCAATGATTCATACAGGGGCTTAGCCTTCCCTCCATAGTCAGGGATCCAGAGCCGACAAAATCCGGTTAGGCCTAAGAAGGCCCTCAATTCACACGGATTTTGTGGTTGGGGGCTCTCAAGTATAGCTTGGATTCGTTCCTTACCCAAGCTACGACTTCCTTGTGTTATTTGATACCCAAGAAAAGTCACTTGTTGTTTTACTAGCTGGATTTTACTTTTTGAGACTTTGTACCCCTGTTTGCCAAGATAATTCAGGAGTTCTACAGTTTGCTTTTTGCATGCTGTTTTTGTTTCAGTGCTTAACAGCAAATCATCACAGTACTGAACTATGGAACATGTGGGATGTTTGACTAGGAATGGGGCCAGGTCTCTTTTTAGCTGGCTGCCAAAAATCTCGGGAGCACAGGTCAGTCCCTGTGGAAGAACAGTCCACAGATACTGAGCTTTATAATGTGTATCTGGATCTTCCCATTCAAAAGCGAACAGTTTCTGGGATTCGGCGTCCAGAGGCATTGAAAAGAAAGCATCCTTTAGATCTATCACCGAAAACCAGGTATGTTCTTTGGGAATCTGACTGAGGATTGTGTGGGGATTCGGGACAACTGGATAGGGGGCCTCTACAAGTTTATTAACTTGTCGCAAATCCTGTACTAAACGGTACTGTCCATCAGGCTTGGGAATCCCCATTATTGGAGTATTGTATGGGGAAGTACCTTCTTTTAACCACCCACACCGTATGAATTTTGAAATGAGCGGTTTTAGTCCAATTCGTGTGGTTAGTTTCAGGGGGTATTGCCGGACACGGACTGGCCTGCTGCCCTCTTTTAATTGGATCTGTATCGGGGAAGCATTACAAGCTCGTGCCACGCCTCCTGTTTCTGCCCAGACCTCAGGATTAACCCTTGATGTCAACTCCCCTTCAGTCTCCTGGTTGTCTGTGTAAAGGATGTTATTACCCATTAGAGCCATTATATAATTGGAAGTTTGCTGTTTAGGCAAGCATACTTCTATCGTCCCATTATTGAACGAGATCTCCGCTTGCAATTTAGTTAGGATGTCTCATCCCAATAATGCAATGGGGCAGGAAGGGTGACAAACAAACTTGTGTACGATATGATGGTCACCCACTTTTACTAGAAGGGGAAGGGTTTTTGCTACTACTACATTTCGTCCTTCAAGTCCTTGGACAATAGTATGCCCCGAGGGTCTGCCTGGCAGCGCTGATTTAAGGGGAAGTACACTCAGAGCAGCCCCAGTGTCAATCAGGGCTTCAATTTGGCGGCCCCCTACCCTAATTTCTACCGTGGGATCCAGTCTAGCAGGTTGTGCTGCTAAGAGGGGCCGCTGGGTCCCTCGGCCTCTTCATTGGGGAGGGTCACTATCCGAGCCTCCTGCATTGTAAAGGACTGGGGGTGGGATTGTTTCAGTCCTGCGTCCCTGTCGTATCAGGTGCCTGTTAGGACACTCATTCTTCCAATGTCCTTCCTGTCTGCACAGAGCACACTGATTTCGTCCTAAGCGGGGACGTCGGGGCTTTCCTCCATCCCCTATAAAAACATTCTCATTTCCCCTATTTTGTTTTTCACCCTTGTCCTGTCCTTGCCTCAAAGCCATTATGAGAGCCTTTGTTCCTTTCTTCCTTTCCTCCTCGTCCCGTCTATCATACACCTTTAAAGCAATTTCCAACAGTTCCTCTATATTCTTCCCTGATGCTCCTTCTATCTTTTGTAATTTCTTTCTAATATCCTCATAAGATTGACCAATAAAGAGGGGAGTTAGCACTGCCTTCCCATTCTTATCCCCCGGGTCCAAATCTGTGTACCTCCTACAGGTGTCACATAAGCGCTCATAAAAAGCTGCTGGATTTTCTTTACGTTCTTGCCTTATATTATATAGTTTGGCCCAATTAGGGGTTTTCCGAATACACTTCTTCATACCCTGCACTATAGCAGTGGCGTATCTCTGATGGTTTTGTAACTCTTTTTCACTATGCTCCCACTCGGGGTCCTTTTCTGGCAGTATATCGTCTACAACTTCTATACTGCGCTTGTTTTCTGATACCCATTCACGGGCCTTGGCTAAGACCATACGCCTCTCGTCCGGTGTTAGTAAAACATTTAATACTACTTGCATGTCCCCCCATGTTGGATTATGTGCTGTTATAAGCATTTCAAAAATTGCTGTCAAGGGGGCCGGGTCCTCTGAAAACGGGGGATTTTGTAGTTTCCAATTATATAAATCACTTGTGGCAAAGGGGACATATACCATGGCAGGCTTTCCCTCTTTCCCTATTGTTTCACGAAGAGGGAGTGCCTTATGCACTGTGGTTTCATCTGTGTTGCTCCTGGTGTTTTTATATACACCGTCCTCATTTTCCTCCCTCTCCTGCAAGATCGTCTCTGGGATCCTTATCTCGGTGGGACTTGTCTCTTTTACTACAGTGGGAGGGTGTTTAGGGCCCATGCCTGCCATTATTTGTTTATCCAAGGCTTGCAAACTGGGATATAGTGGGGGCGGGAGTACATAATCTGGAGCCGAAGGAATTACAGAGGGTGGACAGGGCTTTAAGGGCGGGCATGGCTTTTTCATCGGTATTCGGGGTTGTCTTTTCATTGGGATCCGAGCCATTAATATTTGCAAAGTTTTTTGTCTACATTCTTGTAGCCAAGGCGGGGGATCGGATACCAGATCCTGCCAAATATTAATATACGGGTACTGGTCCCAATGCCCGTCTCGGGTTACGACATTGTGTACGGCTTGTACTACTTCTAGTTTCAATGAACCCCCGTCTGGCCAATCTACTCCAAATGTTGTCCATTCTATTGTACAAAATTTTATGAGAGTGTCTTTACTTAACGGGACACCAAAGTCTGATTGGCGTTTAAACGCTTGCCAATTATTTAGCATACAACCAAGGGGTGTCCCTGCATAATAACTCTGAGTGGATCCCATCTTCTTATATGGTCGTAATCAAACACTATATACACTTAACACTTAAGGGGAAGAGACCTTCAGACAGTCGGCTGACCCCCCTTGCAATCAAGATATCCTGGTCATTGAGTTTCCTCTAGCAGGAGTCTTGGGGCGGCTGAGGTCAGCGTAAGTCTTACCGGTCCCTATAAGACTGACAGCTCCCTAACATACAGTCATTCTCTGATACAAGGTAAAAAGAAAAAGCACTAATATACTAAACAACAATACTAGGCCCAACACATGGATAACCCACAAACTAGTTGAATCCCACTGTGCAGGCATGTCAACACAGAAGGTTAAAACAACATACTTACAATATACCTTCCTGTATACAGGCAGCCTCTCTTACGTTCCCCTGAGTCCTCCCGCACTTCGGGGGCGTAACTCCTCAAACCTAGAGGCAAACGCACTTACCACCCGGAGTGGCCGCGTCCGGCTCTGGAGACTCGGAACAGGGCAAATGTAAGATCTCTGTGACTTTATTGACCCTCTCTAGAGAGGACACCGCCGCCCCGGTCGGCCGAGGTGGTCCGAGAGCACGAGCCGCACAATCAGCTCGAGGTGGCCACTTCTCTCGGTACCAGCTCACTAGCCCCCGGTGCGATAGCGCCCTCTACAGGGAGGCTCCTGGCTGGCTCGCCAAATTGTTAGCCAAAAGGGCTCGTTCTCCCTGGAGCTAGTCAATTACCCCAAGGAGGCACAGAGACCAACGTAGAGTATAAACAGATAGCAGCCCTTTATTAGAACGATCAGCTGAGCGGGTGCCCCCCTCGGTTCATACCAGAGGAGTGACACCCCGAAACAGAGCAGTGTGTACATATATATATCATTTTTGACGTCATATCAGACCATAGTGATACAGCATATTTTCAGGATTTTGCAGACGTGGGGTACATAGGTCTATTTACTTGTACTCTAAACGTTCCACGTTTTTCCCCTTGATCCTGGTACTATTCAATATTTGTTATTAGTTATGTAAGCAGGTCATGGATCATTTAGCAATAGCATCATTTCCTAGAACAACCAAGCACATTCCCAAAACAGACAACTAAGCACAAATCATATTATCTATCAGTGGGAGACGGAGATACGTGCGGTGCTGGCCGTTAGGGCGGTTAGGTGTCCCTCTGCCCCCCAGCAGCCCCACCTTGCCGCTTGCCCGCAGGCCGCACAGTGAGCCCACACGGGCCGCATGTTGTGCAGGCCTGGTTTAGTCTCTGAGTGTTCACTGTGAAGGGACTGAGGGGGCTTGGGGTGGTGCTGCCTAATTAACCAGGGGAGGGGCTATGGCCATGAGGCAGGCACAAGCCCCACTCCTCTGCAAGTATTACTAGGCAAAATTGTCTGGCTCTGGTGTGCACACACCTAAGTGGAATACACATCTGCATCATAGAATCATAGAAGACTAGGCTTGGAAGAGACCTCAGGAGGTCATCTATTCCAACCCCCTGCTCAAAGCAGGACTAACCCAAACTAAATCATCCCAGCCAGGACTTTGTCAAGCTTTGTCACATCTCAAAGAACCACAGTTACAGTAAGTAACCATTTCTTTCTGACTATATGCCACTTTTATGCCTCCAGCTTATAGGGAATGCTGGGCCAAAATTGGTCACTAGTCCTTGCTTGCACCAGAAAATAATGCCCCGTGGCTGCTCAAGATTCCACCATGACAGGGGAATACTTCTCTACTGCCCAGTCCTCTTTGTGCTGCTGACTTACCAGGGGTTAAGGATCTGGTCTTATGTCTAATTAGTAGGGCTGCAGATTTGTCACAGTGGAGAAAATGTCACGGATACCATGATTTTTCTGTTTGTGTGGGAAGGCTCTAGGTGGGCCACCAGCACTGTATGGAGGACAGATTCCAGGGGAGCTGTTTGGAGGGTGAGTCTGGTGTGCACTTGTCGGAGAAAAACTCAGTTCTCGCTTTTTGTTTGGGTGCAGCAAAATCAAATACTTTATTATTTCTCTAGTAATTACAATGGAGGGAGAGAGTGCCATAGGACACAGGGTCGCCCCAGTCCTGGACAGGTCTCTCAACTGGTAAACAATTACAGCAGGCCTTTATACCTTTGTTACAGACAATTTCTAGCAATAATACAGACGGTAAAAAGCAACAAATACATTTTGTTTATACATAAGCCTTTCTGCTATCTTATTTGTCTCACTCCTAAAAGACGCCAGCCTGCATATTTGCAAGGTCGTAATAACTTTTTACACAGTTCTTTCTTGCTTCTAGAAGTCTCACGTCATTAGGGTTACAGCTAGGCTAACTCTTGCTAACTGACTGACATGCATTAAAATCCCCTTCAAATCCTTATTAATTCTTTCCCTGCTTCCACAGCACTTATCCTGCAGTGGTGGGTGGCTCCTGTGTCCTGCAGGGCTTGGGGTTTGCAACTTGGTGCATGGGATTGCGGTACCTTTCAGGTTTGGCCTGACAAAGGGGTAGGAAGGTGTGACACAGAAGCTCCTAGGAGAAAGGTCCCTTGTTCTTTGCAAATAACTCTTACTTAGATTTGACAAACTCACTATACCAAACATGTCTTACAGGATATTTATCCATAAAGGGTAACATGTAAGATATCTATGAGAAAGCTTGTAACTTGTCAAGATTCATAATCATTATGAGGTGTAAGTATGAGGTAATATATAAGGAATAATGTATTTATATATATATATATTAAAAAAAGAGTTGTCCGGTGGCACCTTAAGACTAACAGATTTATTTGGGCGTAAGCTTTCATGGGTGAAAAACCATGCATCTGAAGAAGTGGGATTTTTTTACCCACAAAAGCTTATGCACAAATAAATCTGTTAGTCTTTAAGGTGCCACCAGACTCCTCGTTGATTTTGTGGATACAGACTAACACAGCTACCCCTCTGATACTTTGTATTTATATTGAAAGTATGCTTTATGGATTTGGAATAACTCCTGGTCACCAGGGGATAATACGTCTCAGCAATGGTTCATTCAGGCAGGAAGAAATTGTCATCCTGCCCTGTTTAGCTGGCGGTGCAATGCATGGCTCAATTGTTTAGCCTTTTACCCAATCCTAAGAAGTTCATTGGAAAACCATCAGAGACAACTGCAAACAATCAAAATCTCCTAAAGGTATATATAAAAAAAGAACATTACAACAAGACAGGGGTTTGCCCTGTCTATGAACAGCAACAAAAGACTATTTAATGAAAACATAAGCTGGGGAAAGACCCACTGCATCCTTTTTATTGAGGCGACATCCTGAGGAGAAGGGGTGTTCTAATGAAAAATTGGATTCCTGTGAAGCCAGTTCTGCAGCATACTGAACTTTGGGGCGGGGAACCTACTTTATTAGATAGGAAAGGTACTTATTAATAAGTATAGAGACAGGTTTGCATTTTATAGTTTTGTTGTGTATTTTAGCCATTTGTTTCTACCACACCTTCCTGTTTTTGTAGAATGTCTGTTTTTTCTTTTGTTTTATTGCAAGTGCTGTGTGTTACACAAGAAAGGGGGTTTAAAGTAAAACTAGTAAGCTGGGGCACAGTGTTCCTCTGGGGACAGAGGATCTGGGATTTCTGTGAATATCCAGTGTCAGGGGCTGGATATCCCAGAGGAATGATTCAAAGGGACTCGGTGACAGGCTTGCATCTCTTGTTTAATCTACAAGACAAAGATAGGGCTGGTATAACCCAGAGGAAAGTGCTGAGTATCTGAAAGGCTGGTGTTAGGGCACAGACACCCAGTCAGGCACAGGCAAGATTTCCTCAAAGTGACCCAAGAACCATCATAGTGGGCCAAACCTGAGTGGCACTGCAATCCTGTGTGCCAGATCACAGTGCCTGGGGTGAGTGTTTGTGTGGGGAGCTTGCTCTCCATCTCTGGACCCAGCCTCCTGGGACACAGGAGCCACCACAGTAGGGTGAACGGAGGGTGGGCTTTCCAGCCCCCTGGCCACATGGGGGCTTTCTCATTTCCCTGGCCAGGTATTAGGGTTGTGGTGCTGGGGCAGAGGGTGTTACTGTAGCTGGTTGCTGCCCCTTTGGCTGTGGTGAGAAGGACACTATAGTTGAATTGCATATGTCATGGCTTTTTTAAATAAAAAATTATGGAGCGATAAACCTGTTACTTTTACTAGATTTACTGTGACTGCTTTGTGATTTGTGATTTCTTAAAAAAAATACTGTGACAAATTTGCAGCACTACTAATTAGCCATGTATTTAACTCACTGAAGTGTGTGTTTATTGATGGATGTTTTGAGTTGCTTCCAATTCTTATGTGATGCTGGCAAACTAGATGCCAACTCATGCCAAGGACCCATGCCTCACTTGGATATTGTCAAATATATAGTTGGAATCAGTCTTGTGCACCTGTATGTTAGTATTGTTAAAATAGATATTAGAGTTATAAAAATATGCTGAACGTTTACTTCATTGAATGCTTTTAAATTGCTGCATGCTCTAATCTCTTAAAACATCCGTATCCCATATTTTAAGGTAATATTTGAGCATTTGCATTGTAAGGCTGTATAACTGTGTAAGGTCTGGTCTACACTACAGAGTTAGGTCGATGCAAGGTAGCTTATGTCAACCTAATTATGGAAGTGTCTACACTTAAATTTCACTCCTGCCAATGTAACTGCCCCCCTATGATGACTTAATAACTCCACCTCCAAGAGTGGCGTAGAACCAAGGTCGGTGTTGTTTTGTCAACACAGTATCAGTGTAGACACTGCCTTGCTTATGTTGACTGTTACTGGCTTTCTGGAGCTGTCCCACAATGCTCCACACTGGCAGTACAATTGATACAAGTGCTCCTGGTAGGACACGCACCACTGACACAAGGAGCAAAGTGTAGACACACACAAGTGATGTAATTTCTGCTGTGGCTGTATGCCGATGTAAGTTAGGTTGACTTAATTTTATAATGTAGCCATGGCTTAAATCACCAGACAGAAGAGAGACATTAATTAGTGTGAAATGTTGGCCTCCAACAGGAGGTGTTGAGTCCTGCCTCACAAGGAAGATCAAGCAACAGCAGACAAACTATTGTGGCACATCAAAATGGACTTTCTCCCCTCTTCCCCCACCATGAAGAGGAGATGTGCAAGTGAATTCTTCCCATCAGCTGACTTTGCAATTTGAAGCAGAAGGAGGGAAGGGATAAAAACCTCTAACAAGGAGGAACTTTATCTTTATGCTGCTTGGACTATGAGGGGGCAAGGATTATGAAGCATAAGCAAAAGATCCACAGTGCTTAGCCTGGGTTAGCCCTAAAGGACATGCAGAGGTTGCTTATTTAAAGAACTTCTTTTGAAACTTCAAATTGGAACTCATATGTGTATGTATATATGTTTACTTGATTTAATCTTGTAAATCTATTTCTTTTTCCTATATAATAAATCTTTAGATAGTTTATTATAGGATTGGCTACAAGTGTTGTTTTTGGCGTGAAATCTAAGGAGCACTTGACCTGGGGTAAGCGGCCTTTTGGGACTGGCACTAATCTGAATGTTGCTGTGTTCTTCGGTGTAAGGGACCATCTATCATAAAGACAAGCCTACCTGGGTGGCAAGACAGATTGGAGTATCCAAGGGGACTATCTGTGACTCCGTGTTAAGGCTGTTTTAGTGCCCGAGGACTTTACAGTTGATAATTGGCTGGTAAAATCTAAGTATAGAACTCTCAGCCAATTTGGTTTTTTTTGCTGTTTCCTAACAGTCTGCCCTGAGATTGGTACCCACAGTCTTCAGCCACTGCAGGACAGACTGACATCTTAATTTTGTGGGGAGACCTTATCTTGGTGGGGCTGTGTTGCAGAGGCTGCAATATTTGTGAAGCTCATATGGAGCACAGACCATATGGATGCTCAGAAACTGACAGTTTGGTGGGCAAAGCAAATGAAACTTCTTGTCCAATGGGAGGAGCAGAGCCCACTTGAGATACTCACCATGGGCTGCATAGATGGATGGTAGATGCAGTGTTGAAGAGAGGGAGTGGGGATGTCAATGCAGAATTAGGATCCTGAAGATTAAAAATGATGGGATTTGCAGGCAGATCTTGCAAAATATCTCAATGCAAAACCCACAGATTCCTATCTACAGGCACAGTGACTGAAGGTACCATTTGAAATAGGTATACTGAGTGGAGTCACCTATGGTTTCCTTTAGAAACTTTTATATTTTCAGAATTGTTCTTTGAAAATTGGCAGTGCTCAAGACAGCACATGAAACCTTAATGTTAAGGACAACCTTTTCAGACATGATCATTAGACATTCAGACATTAGGTGCCTCCTTTTGTGGGTTCTCAATTTGAGATACATTGGGCCTAATATTTTAGAGGTGACGAGCAACTTCAACTCCCATTGATTTCATGTGGATTTGTGGTTGCTCAGTGCCTCTGATAATCAGATCCAAGCTATCCCAGGTTTTAAAACTGTCTGAAGGAAATTAAATCCAGCATATCAGTTCCACTCACTTAATAATTAAGGAGTAGAAGTTGGCTACAGATTTATGCTGGGAAAAAAGCCTCCAAATTTTTTGAATAGGCATGAAAGTACTTTAATGTGGCTACCTAAGTTTAGTATTTTTAAATACAATAGTTCATTTTGTGTGTGCAGTAAGTAATGATAGAAAAACAAGCCTAAACTCTAAGAGGAATTTTTTTTTCCTTTCAACAGCCAGCTGTGGTAGCACTAAATTGTTTTCATCTTATACATACACCAAATGTCCCTTTTACTACCAATTTTACTACTCTCAGCAATTAAATCTCCAGTTAGTAGCAAAATGTGCAGAATTATGGGGTTAGGTTCAAGGGAGATCCAGGGTACAGGTCTGACAGGCAAACTTGCTCTAGAATAAAAGTTGTATGTATAATACTCTTGTCTTCTACTATGAAAGATACAGACATGGATTGGGATGGATTTAATATTTTTAACATCTGATTTCTCTTGCTTACCTAGGTTGGTATTCTGAAAAAGATGTTTTTAAAACCTTTTACATATCCACTACCCGAAACAAGGTTTCTTCATGCAGGCAGAAGTGTATATAAACTTAAAATCAGATATGGCAACTTCCTCAGGTAAGCAAGTTTTTTACTCCTAGGTATGAACCAAACCCATACTTTCAGCGCACAACAGCATGAAGCTACAGTAAGAATGTATTGTACTGCGATCTCAAAATGAGGATTTTGGGAGATTCTTCATTTACTAAGCACTAGCACCACTTCTGAAGGTTCCAAACTGCAACAGTTCTATTTTTGGTCATGTAGGACTGGATATTTCATCTTCAAAGTTAATTAACACCAGACTGAGCATGGCCAGAGGGAGTCACCCGAGACTATGAAATGGTCTTCATGCTCTCTCTTCCAGACGAGTTGAGGACACTGCCCTTTTATTATTATTGGTGGAGCTCATACCTATTACTGTAGTTAAGATTGCCTAACACTTTCCATTATAAGGCCTTGTTTTCAGTTGCTTATAACTTTAAAGATTAGCAAATGTTTTTCTGAAATTTTCCTGTTGAGTATCTGCCTCAGACTTTTTTGAAACTTTCATCAAAAGTAGTTCAGCTATTTACAAGAATGAAGTTAAGGAGAAATACGTTAATTCATGTTAAAATAGTCTTACAAATGTTTAACTGAGAAGCTCTAGTGCCTCCATTGTTTGGAGCAGGGATTTGATAGGTTGCCCTAGTGTTAAGGATGTGCCTTTTGCTGTCTCTAGATAAGTTACAAGCCTCTGAAAATCTATTGGTACATGCTTAGTAGAGGTTTGCTTGCTATATTGACAGCCTTATTCCACAGAACATTCCATTTGCACTGCAAGTGCTCCATCTCCTCACAGCACTATAGAGCTCCCCATAGAGCAACAGCATGCCTCATTCTGGGGCTGCAGGGGCCAAGAAGGACTTCTTCTGTAATTGCTCATCTTCACTGACAGATGATGTTGTGGTGTCAGGCACTGGAACTGAGAACAATGAGACTGGTTCTTGGATTCTCAGAGCTTCCACTGCTGTCACCTAAGCAGCAAGGAGGAGAAATCAGTATATTTTCTTTTAGGGCCTGATCCAGAGTAGACTCAAGTTAATATGTCTTTCCATTTAGGTCAAAGGCCTTGGGATCTGGCCCTTTCTGAATTGGGATTTTAAAAATGTATTTTATTTATGAAGATTTTCTGTTCAAGTGATTATGCATATGGATTCCATTCTTCATGCGCATGTGCCCCATGCATGTGAGATCAGATTCTGTTGGCCAGCGGTGTCTATTTCAGTTGCAACTGTGCCGTATATGTCCTTGTGACCCTCCCCAAGACATAAAGGGCAGAGCAGGCCCAACCATCGCTTAGTTCCTCCTTATCACTCATGACAGTGAGATGCCTGCCTTTTCTCTATGCTTGGTGCTGGAGTTATTTAGGGTTATTGTTAATCAGTTTATTTATTTGGTTTAGCTAATTAACTATATAAATATAGGAATTTGATTCTTTGTTATGTATCAGAGGGGTAGCCGTGTTAGTCTGGATCTGTAAAAAGAAACAAAGAGTCCTGTGGCACCTTAAAGACTAACAGATGTATTGGAGCATGAGCTTTCGTGGGTGAATGCCCACTTCGTCAAGACCCCATCCTGTGCTCCTGGGGCACTCTACTCAAAGGCCCCATTGATCTACTATTATTCAAGCATTTGTATCTTCTGACAAAGGCAGAAAGAAGCACCACCCAAAGGATAAGTGAAGGATCAGGTTATAGTCTCTGGCACCTAGAAAGCTAAGACACAAGAATCATCAGACTTCTAACTCGTCTCAGGTTCAACCTTCCAAGGGCCAGAAGACTGAGAAGGCCTCTTCTGGTGCCCTGATACAAATCACTAACATGACACAAGTGGTGTGACTATATCTGCAGATTGTGTTTCTCTTGGTACTGACCTCTCAGCATCAGGTGTCTTAATTCTGCTGGCCATATATTTGGCCTTGTGTTCCTTGGCTTCCCTTATCAATTTTCTATAATTCCTGATTTCTGGTTTATATTCATTACTATCAACTTCCCCCTTTTTTACTTGCTATGTATTATTTATATCTGCATTCACTTTCCTTCTAAACCAGGTTGTTTTTTAGCCAGCAGGGCATTCTTCCTCAGTTGTGAGGATATGGCTTTTTTGGCATCTAGTAAGGTTTTCTTAAATGATTTGCAATTATCATTCAAATTTTTATGATTAAATTCTTCCTCCCAACTGATTTGGCTCATAATTGTTTTCAGCTTTGTGAAACTGATCTTATTAAAGCATTAAGTATATGTATTACTGGTATGGAGTTTATTCTGATTGCACATGATAAATGTGATCAAGTCATGATCACTTGTACCTAAGCTACTATTAATTTTTAGATCTCTGATCAGTTCCTCTTTGTCTGTTAGGGTGAGGTCTAATAAAGAATTCACTTGTGTTGACTGCAACATGTTTTGAATTAGGAAATTATCATCTATAATGTTTAGAAATTCCAAGGATGTTTTTAGTACTGGCAACATGAGACCTCAAGCTGAAGTTCCTCCATTATCACACTGCTTTCCTCCCCCGTAAAACTACATATAGGTGCACAGTGAGGTAGTTATCCTATTCCCTAGTGTGATTTGGTGGTTTATAGCAGACACCAACTAATGGCCTGTCTTGGTTTTTATCTGTTAGGATATTGATCCATAAGCATTTAAGATAATTTTCATCTGAGTTATCAACCAACTTTATGACCACCCAAGAACATTAGTGAGAATATGACTCAGACTTTTGGGACCTATGATCCCATGCACCTATGTGATGCTGTTTGGCTTTTTTCTCCTGTGCCCTATGGAACGGTGGTTGAAATCAGTGTATCTACCCAGCAAGCAGCACATGGACATGTTGGTCATGGTCCCACAACAAGTCCTGACCTCATTAAACTGATGGAAAGACTCTCTTAAAGTGCGCACCTCCTCCTACCAACATTCTGGTGATGGATACCTCCAGTCAAGGATCAGGGCTCATCTAGATTACCTTCAAATTTAGGGCCTATGGTTCTCTGAAGAGGCTTGCCTCCCCATAAATGTTGTAGTGCTCAGAGCCATCGGTCTGACATGCATCTGATTCTTGCCTCTTCTCCAGCAATCTGCAGCACATGTGCTGACCGACAACACCACAGCTAGCAAGGTCATCTCCACTCTCTCAGGAAACCATGTGACTATTGAATTGGTGCATTCCAAAGCAAATCACACCAGTGGCTTTGCACCTTCTCTTCCTTATAAAGACCTAAGCTGATCAACTCACCAGGCACTTCTTAGACAACCAGTAGTGGTCTAACAATCAAACCTTCAGAACATCTTTTGCAAGTGTGGATGCCCAGAAACAGACTTGTACCACAGACCATAACAAGAAGTGTCAACATTCTGTTCTGGAGAGAGTGCAAGCCCAGGCTTCCTGATAAATGCCTTTTTCATTCCTTGGATATCAAGGTTGGTATATGCCTTTCTACTGATCTCCATGATGCTGAGGGTTCTGAGGAAATAGAGATAAGATGCAGGATAGATGATTATGATAACCACAGTATAGGGCAACCAGTTCTGGTATTGGGATCTGACAAACCTTTCAGCACAGCCCTCCATCACCCTACTAGTTCTGCCTGACAGTCTCCCAGAACAACAGTTGGATCTTGCATCAGGACCCAGCTTCCTTACAACTGAAAGACTGGATATTGGCTGGATGACAAACTAAAAGAAGCTGTTCAGCTGAAGTTTGGAACATTCTGCTCCAAAACAAGAAACCCTGAACCAGACTGACTTATAAAGCTAAGTTGGAAGAGGTATTCTATTTAAGCATCTCAATACTTTTCCCTTGACATCAAACAATCTCCCTTTGAGACCTTAGCAATATGTTCCCTAATCATCTGTCTATACCACCTATCAATGAATAATGCTTTTTTAGTAGCCATTGCATCAGCTAGAATGGTAGGGCAGATGCAGGCCCTCCTGGCCCTTTCTACAGTGCTTTGTAAAGACAGAGTTACTCTCAGGACACATCCCAAATTCTTGTCCAAAGTTGTTTTAACATTTCAAAGGAACTAATCCATCCATCTCCCAGTTTTCTCCCCAAAACTCACTTAACAGCAAGGGAAACTAAACTTCATACACTTGATGTATAAGGGCATTGTCAGACAACTTTATCAAGACAAAATCATTCAGGAACACACCTAGATTTTTCATGGTCTTTGCTGATAGAGCTAAGAGTCAAGCAGTATTATCTCAGAGGTTATCAAAGAGAGTCTCCACCTGTATAAGAACATGCTACAAGCTAGTAAGAATAGATTCAGTTAGCCACATTAGAGCTCATTCCACTAGAGCACAGGTAGCTTCTGTTGCCTGTTTGAAAAATGCCCGTGTCTGAAATCTGCTGGGTAGCTATATGTATTTCAGTCCACATCTTTACAAGACAATGCTTCTTGGCAGAAGCTTACAGATTGGATGCCTCTTTTGGTATGGCTGTCCTGCAGGCATTGTTTAAGTAGGACTCCTAGAACCCACTTGCAAGCAAACAGATAACTGTTAGTCAACAAGAGTGAAATCCATGTGGATGGACATTCACTTGAAGAACAAACAAACAGTTACTTATCCTTCAGAAACTGTGGTTCTTTGATATATGTTGTATATATGGGTTCCATGATACCCCCTCCTTCTCTGCTACTTTGGAGTCCTACTCCTCTCAGATTCTGTGTTGGCAAAGGAATTGAGGGTGGTTGGACCCATTCTGAATTTTATGCCCTCAGTTGGGGAGGGGTTGTGGTCCCAGTGGACACTAGTGGCCAAAAAAAAAAAAGCCAACCTTGTGCACATTGGGTGCAGTCATGCCAAGAGTGAAATCCTTGAGAACATAGTATTTTGAAGAACCAGAGTTACTGAGAGGTAAATAACTGTTCTTTCACCTTTTAAGAATTCATTTGTCTCTGCTTCATATTTTCCATGTGAAATCAGATTCCTCTGAGACATTTTATCACTATGGAAATAATTACAGTGCTCCATCTTGTCTTTCATTTTGTGAGGCTAAATATATTTTTTGTTTGTGTCACAGCAGTGATGATATAGACAACAATGAAAATACTGCCAAGGAACTAGAGGTAGGTTATCTAAATTTTACACTGGGTGCTCCTCTCAATAAATATTTTGTTCATTACAGGGTAATAGTATTCTGAAAAATGAAATATTCCCGGAGAAAAACACGTTTTTGGTCTACAGATTGAGGTTGACAAATATATTACCAGCTAAGAAACTTTATACTGTAGTTTTCATCCAAACCACAAGTGTCAGCCTGTAAATGCAAAGTTTTAAGATTCCACCTTAAATATAGAAATATACCTAATAAATACCAAATCTAAAAAATAGAAATTGTCATGTTCATGGAGCTAGCTGCACCTCTCTTCCCTTTCTGGTCTCTCTCAGTGAGCCCACCTCAGATTCTGGGCCTCTTTTGGGGTGGAATCTCAGTTGTTTTATTCTTTGATCAGGAACTGGTTGTGCTATTGTGTGTATATCAGCTGCTTATTATCCTGCAGGTCTGATGGGCTTTTGGGCATCTACAGGAACCTGTGACCAGTGATATTGACTAACAGACTCTTAAAACAAAAATGTCCCCACACTGTTAAAATTATTTCAACAGTAGAAATTTGCATATGCTGTTAATATTTAATATTTCTCTCTAATTTTTTTAATCTTTCAGGAAGCCATTCGAGTAATCATTGGAAATCTTGATAATTTACATCCATTTGCTACAGAACGCTTGACTATATTTCCGTGTATCCTTTGCTCAGTGTGAAAATAAATAAATTCAGTGAGCCAGTCTTTGGGAAATTGTTTATATTATTGCTCTGTGGAATTTATGGGCCAGATCCTCAGCTGGCATAAATGAATATTGAAGTCAATGGATCTATGCAGATTACATCAGCCGTCCCTATGTTTGTCTTCAGTTGCAGAATTATTATTTGAGTGCACGCAGTGCTTTTCAATCTTTTTCGAGGGTGGTGGCCCCTTATTTGAAATCAATAATTTTCATAACTTTACATTTTAAAGTAAAAACATACCATGTAACAGTAAGCTAATAGAATGCAACCTCTACTAATACATTTGACCTCACAAACTTTTAAGGTTTTGACCACCTAAAGTTATTCTCAAAATTTTATTTTCTTTGTTTTAGAATTATAATGAAAACTTCCATTACCTTTTGTGATCTCACTGGGGGAAGAGGATGTCAGGCCACAACCCCAATGATTGAGAAACACTGAAATGCACAAAAGTAAATATTAGCAACACCTGAAATTGCACTGTTCTTTGAGTATTTATCCATATGGATTCTGCTTCTGTTGTGCCTCTGCTCCATGCTTTTGAGGTTGAATTTTCTTGGCCAGCAGCTTTGGTTGAGGCATCACCTGTGCTTTGCACTACCTTGTACCTTTCTTTGGAGGGCATAAAAGGTAGAGCAGCCCTCAGTTTCTTCTTACCACCCATGGCAGAGAGATGGAACTTCAATTGCTTCATAGAGTTTAGGGCCAGAAAGGATCATCAAATCATCTAATCTGACCTGCATATCGTTGAGTGGAATTTAATGCCCTAACACTCTTATGCTGAGCCCAATGTCTTTAGTTTAACTAAAGCATTTCGGTCCTCTGGTAGTGCCAT
The DNA here is from genome assembly GCF_016161935.1 of Mauremys reevesii. Classification (NCBI taxonomy): domain Eukaryota; kingdom Metazoa; phylum Chordata; order Testudines; family Geoemydidae; genus Mauremys; species Mauremys reevesii. Next base: position 123,961,752 of record NC_052624.1, on the reverse strand, counting down.
ATGCCAGATGTTCTGCCTCGGCCTGGTTTGAGGACTTAAATCTGAGCCCCACCTACCTCCAGCTGCAAAAAATAAATAAATAAACAAATCCTACACTCACATAGAAATTTGCATATACTGTTAATATTGTAATATCCCTCCCTATTTTTTAAAAATCTTTTAGAAAGCCATTCGAATAATGATTGGAAATCTTGATAATTTACATCTGTTTGCTACAGAACACTTTACTATATTTCCCTGTATCCTTTGCTTGGTGTCAAAATAAATTCAATGAGCCCATGTATGGGAGCTTGTTTAATTTATATTATTGGTATGTGGAATTTATGAGCCAGATTCTCAGATGGCATAAATCAATATTGAAGTCAAGAGAGCTATGCAGCTTACATCAACTGAGGATCTGTCCCTATGTTTGTCTTCTGTTGCAGAATTTTTATTTGAGAACTTAGTCTTACAAAGAGACTTTCCTAGCCTTCTCTGAAACAATCTCATGCCTTGTTTCCTAATTCTCTATAGAAACCAGTTGCCAGATAGTTTGGCCTTTCCTGTCCCATGGATGTTCTTAGGTAGGTCCTGATTAATTTTAGCTTGCTGAAACTCCTTTCATTAGCAGCCATGGTTATAGGAAGATGGCAAAAAATATGCAGTGCTGTTTCCCTTTTTAGGGAAACTCATTTAAAAGCCTTTTGTGAATGTAGCTAAGAGCTCAATCTCATCCTTTCCACTTTCAGAATTTAAATCCTTAGGGCAGCTGCTTGCTACGTTTTGAGCATGCCTCTTTAGATTTTTGCTGCTTGTCCATTTAAAAAGCAAATCTTTCTCTCACTCTATCTTACTTACACATCCCATTGTCCAGTTGTGATTAATATTGTGTTTAAGAGGGAGTTGAAAACCTTGTGTTCAGAAACTTTTTCAGGATCAGGTGACCTTTTGTCTTTTGCAAGTTCACCTGGCATTACTTCCCTTCTCTGAAATGGTTTTTCTTTGGACTGTGTGGATATTCTTAATGTTTCAGCCTGTGAAGCAGTAGCTTCCTTACTTGCAATGAACCCAGAAGACTGTAATTCTGATAAAGCATCTCAAAAGCCACCAAGTAAACTGCAAGCTGTTTAACTGTGAAGAACTGGACTCTGCAATTTTTTTCTCACAACATTTTTTTTATGATATAGTTACCATATCTTGTCCAAAAAAAGAAACACAAACTCTGAAATGTTCATTTGCAAGCTATCTGCTTTCAGCATAAATTCTGGCATATGATTGTATGCCAGATCTTGTCTAAAGTATCAAACACCTGATTTCTACCTTTTCAGACCATCTTATTGTGCTTAGGCATTTTAATGTAAATGCACATTTGCTTTTTTAACACACCCTAATGATTAATAGAAGTGGAAAACAGGGTATACAATCTTTGAACAATTCCAAAAAGTAGAACAATTTGGAACAATCATTGCAGCAGCTTCTCCAAAAACATTCAGTGAGTGGGCAGCACATGAGACAAAATATGTGTGCTGATTTACCTGCTCAATTTGATTTTGAACACTTTTTGTGTCGTGCTGGCATGTTATCGCAGTTGTCATAGCTTTGTTCTTTGCAGTGAGCCATGTCCAAGCCATCTTTTTTCATCCTCTCTAAAATAACCTCCATAATATTGTCAAAGTTAGACTCAGGACTCACAGTTTGTCAGACCACTCTGTTTTATTAGCACAGCGCTCTGCTAATAACACCCCGATAATGTGAGCACCGTGCAAGACACAAACTATCTTATTTATACAGATAAAAGGGCGAGAACTTAACAAGATAACAAAGGAAGCAGAATCTGATAAGTTTACCTGGGCTAGGCATGCATATCTTATTTCCTTACTAACTATTACCGATCTTCTGTTAATGTTTCGCCATTAGCACCATTGTTTATGCCTAATGTTTCTTTTCCTGGCACCTGTATTTTAACATTTCTTATTTCTGCTTAAAGGTACATACAACATTTCTTTAATCCATTCTTATTTTTACAATATAATTCATTCTACTTTCACAATATCCTCCCTGGTTTTGGTGTGGATATCACAGGAGCTGACTTATTTTTCCCAGTGGATGCTCCACCCTCTTCTCTGAACCCCACCCTTGCTCCGCCTCTTCCCGCTCTGCTCTGCCCCGTCCCCAGAGGACCTTCCCCTGCTGTGCCCCTTCCCCTGAAAACTCCCGCTCCATCCCTCGAGCGCCTCCTGCCAGCCACCAAATTGGTGGGCTGATTGGCGGGCCTGCTGAACAGCTGTGGCTGGTGGGTGTTGAACACCCCTTATTTTTTTTCCATGGGTACTTTGTGCTCCAGAGCACCCATGGAATCAGTGCCTATGGTGGATATCAGTGAAATCTATAAAGCTCTCAACAACCTTCTGTCTGAGCTTACCAAAATCTGAGGGGAATCAAGACTGAGGGGAAAAACAACTGAGGAGAGTTGGCAGTATTTCAAAGGGACACTATTAAGGGCCCAAAAGCAAGCTATTCTGCTGGGTAGGAAAGATAGAAAATGTGGCAAAAGACCAGCTTGGCTTAACCACGAGATCTTGCATGATCTAAAAAATAAAAAGGAGTCCTATAAAAAATAGGAACTAGGACAAATTACAAAGGATGAATATAGGCAAACAACACAGGAATGCAGTGGCAAGAGTAGAAAGGTAGAGGCACAAAATGAGCTCAAACTAGCTACAGGAATAAAGAGAAACAAGAAGACTTTTTATCAATACATCAATACAAGAGGAAGACCAAGGATAGGGTAGGCCTACTGCTCAGTGAGGAGGGAGAAACAGTAACAGGAAACTTGGACATGGCAGAGATGCTCAATGACGTTTTTGTTTCGGTCTTCACCGAGAAGTCTGAAAGAATGCCTAATATAGTGAATGGGGGTAGGTTTGGAAGATAAAATAAAAAAAGAACAAGTTAAAAATCACTTAGAAAAGTTAGATGCCTGCAAGTCACCAGGGCCTGATGAAATGCATCCTAGAATACTAATAGAGGAGGTATCTGAGCCTCTAGCTGTTATCTTTGGAAATACATGGGAGACAGGAGAGATTCCAGAAGACTGGAAAAGGGCAAATATAGTCCCCATCTATAAAAAGGGAAATAAAAACAACCCAGGAAACTACAGACCAGTTAGTTTAACTTCTGTGCCAGAGAAGATAATGGTGCAAGTAATTAAGGAAATCATCTGCAAACACTTGGAAGGTGGTAAGGTGATAGGGAATAGCCGGCATGGATTTGTAAAGAACAAATCATATCAAACCAATCTGATAGCGTTCTTTGATAGGATAACGAGCCTTGTGGATAAGGGAGAAGCGGTGAATGTGGTATACCTAGACTTTAGTAAGGCATTTGATACGGTCTCGCATGACATTCTTATCGATAAACTAGGCAAATACAACTCAGATGGTGCTACTATAAGGTGGGTGCATAACTGGCTGGATAACCATACTCAGAGAGTAGTTATTAATGGTTCCCAATCCGGCTGGAAAGGTATAACAAGTGGGGTTCCGCAGGGGTCTGTTTTGGGATTGGCTCTGTTCAATATCTTCATCAACAACTTAGATATTTGTATAGAAAGTACGCGTATTAAGTTTGCAGATGATATCAAACTAGGAGGGATTGCAACTGCTTTGGAGGATAGGGTCATAATTCAAAATGATCTGGACAAATTGGAGAAATGGTCTGAGGTAAACAGGATGAAGTTTAATAAAGTCACATGCAAAGTGCTCCACTTAGGAAGGAACAATCAGTTTCACACATACAGAGACTGTCTAGGAAGAAGTACGGCAGAAAGGGATCTAAGGGTTATAGTGGACCACAAGCTAAATATGAGTCAACAGAGTGATGCTGTTGCAAAAAAAGCAAACGTGATTCTGGGATATATTAGCAGCTGTGTTGTGAGCAAGACATGATAAGTCATTCTTCTGCTCTACTCTGCGCTGGTTAGGCCTCAACTGGAGTATTGTGTCCTGTTCTGGGCACCACATTTCAAGAAAGATGTGGAGAAATTGGAGAGGGTCCAGAGAAGAGCAACAAGAATGATTAAAGGTCTAGAGAACATGACCTATGAAGGAAGGCTGAAAGAATTGGGTTTGTTTAGTTTAGAAAAGAGAAGACTGAGGGTATGTCTACACTACCAGAGTAGTTCGATTTTACTTAACTTGAATTTGTGGAACCGACCTTACAAAGTCGAACGTGTGTATCCACACTAAGGACAGTAATTCGACTTCGTGAGTCCACACTAACGGGGCAAGCGTCGACATTGGAAGCGGTGCACTGTGGGCAGCTTTCCCACAGTTCCCGCAGTCCCTGCTGCCCATTGAAATTCTGGGTCGAGCCCCCAATGCCTGCTGGGGGAAAATATGTGTCGACTGTCATCATTCAACCATCACTCCCGCCTCCCTCCATGAAAGCGCTGGCGGGAAATCTGTTTGTGCACTTTTCTGGTCAGTGACAGTGCGGATGCCACAGCACTGCGAGCATGGAGCCCGCTGCGATCATCGCTGCAGTTATGGCCGTTGTCAACTCACGCACCTTATCGTCCACCTTTTTCACAGTCAGATGCTGAGAAATCAGGCGAGGAGGCTCCGGCAGCGCGGTGAGGACATGAAGTGTGAGAGTGGCACAGACCTCTCACAAAGCACGGGACCCCGCGCCGTGGACATCATGGTGGCAATGGGTCATGTTCATGCTGTGGAACGGCGATTCTAGGCCCGGGAAACAAGCACGGACTGGTGGGACCGCATAGTGCTGCAGGTCTGGGATGAATCACAGTGGCTGCGAAACTTTCGCATGCGTAAGGGCACTTTCCTTGAACTGTGTGACTTGCTGTCCCCTGCCCTGAAGCGCAAGGACACCCAGATGCGAGCAGCCCTGACTGTGCAGAAGCGAGTGGCCATAGCCCTCTGGAAACTTGCAACGCCAGACAGCTACCGGTCAGTAGCGAACCACTTTGGCGTGGGCAAATCTACCGTAGGGGTTGCTGTGATGCAAGTTGCCAACGCAATCGTTGAGCTACTGCTCTCAAAGGTAGTGACCCTGGGAAACGTTCAGGTCATCATAGATGGCTTCGCCGCGATGGGATTCCCAAACTGCGGTGGGGCTATAGATGGAACTCACATCCCTATCCTGGGACCGGACCACCAGGCCAGCCAGTATATTAACCAAAAGGGCTACTTTTCAATGGTGCTGCACGCACTGGTGGACCATAGGGGACGTTTTACCAACATCAATGTCGGATGGCCGGGCAAGGTTCATGACGCGCGTGTTTTCAGGAACTCTGGTCTGTTTAGACGCCTGCAGGAAGGTACTTTCTTCCCGGACCACAAAATAACTGTTGGGGATGTGGAGATGCCTACAGTGATCCTCGGGGACCCAGCCTACCCGCTAATGCCCTGGCTCATGAAGCCCTATACAGGCGCCCTGGACAGTGACAAAGAACTCTTCAACTACCGGCTGAGCAAGTGCAGAATGGTGGTGGAGTGTGCTTTCGGACGTCTCAAGGGGAGATGGAGAAGCTTACTGACTCGCTCAGATCTCAGCGAAACCAATATCCCCATTGTTATTGCAGCTTGCTGTGTGCTCCACAATCTCTGTGAGAGCAAGGGGGAGACCTCTATGGCGGGATGGGAGGTTGAGGCACATAGCCTGGCTGCTGATTACGCCCAGCCAGACAGCCGTGCGATTAGAAGAGCCCAGCGGGAAGTGCTGTGCATCCGGGAGGCTTTGAAAGCTAGGTTCCTCAGTGAGCAGGGTAACCTGTGACTATTAAGTTTGTTTACAGAGAAGCTGAACCTGCCCCCGTTTCTTTACCCAGTTAATGTTGACTATCCTCTGCAGTTACATACCCCGTTCCCCCCGTTCCCTCCCTTCCAACACACGTTTGAAAATAAAATACATGGAACTTTGTTAATAAACACCGTTTTCTTTAGTACTGATTTTGCGGTAAAGGGTTAAAACTGGGATGCAGACTGTGGTGGGTAGGGTGTGTAGTGCTGCAAAGACCACTTCTAAACTCAAGGAATGACAGGCTCCTGCTCCTAGAGCGGTCCGCAGTGGCGGACTGGTTGTTTCAACGGAGCCTGCCACCCCTCCTTCTCGGGACTCTGTGTGTGGGGGCTATGTGACTTTGTGGCGGGGGAGGATGGTTACAGATCAGCTGCTGCGTGGCTCTGTGATCCAGGATAAGGACCGCTGCATAACATCTCTAACCACCCTCCCCCGCCACAAAGTCACATAACACCCCCAAAACAGAACATGAAAACAACCTCCCAGACTGACCAGGGTGCCTAGAGACTGCACTGTGTGTGTGACCTGCTGCTGAACCTGCCCCCGTGTCTGTACCCTGGTAAAGGTGACTGACCTGTCCAATTACCAACCCCCTTCCCCCCTTGAAACACAGCTTCCTCTAAAAGAACATGACAGAAACAGTAATTAACAGAAAAGTCTTTTTTTATTATCACCTAGACAGTTAGGGGATGAAACTGGGATGGGGGCTTGGGTGAGGCAGGAAGGAAAGGACTTCTCAAAATTTAGGGAATGAGAGCTTTTTGTTAATTGAGCACTGTGCAGGGGTGGAGTGACAGTTTTCACGGCCCTGGCGCCCCTCCTTCTTGTTACTTTGGGTGAGGGGGGTATGGGACTTTGTGGCGGGGGAGGGCGGTTACAGATACACTGCAGTGGGGCTCTGTCCTCCTGCATGCGGTCCTGCAGAACATCCACAAGGCGCCGGAGTGTGTCCGTTTGCTCCCTCATTAGTCCAAGCAGCGTTTGAGTCGCCTGATGGTCCTCCTGCCGCCACCTGTCCTCCCGTTCACGGTGTGAGCGCTGGTACTGAGACATGTTCTCCCTCCACTGGGTCTGCTGTGCCGCCTCGGCTCGGGAGCAGCCCATAAGTTCAGAGAACATCTCGTCCCGTGTCCTTTTCTTTCGCCGCCTAATCTGCGCCAGCCTCTGTGAGGGGGATGCCGGGGCAGGTCGGGAAACAGTCGCAGCTGTGTGATGGGAAAAAGGGAGTGAATTCCTTACAAAGATACATTTTTGCGACAAATGAACATAGTCTAGTCTGTCTCTGTGAACAAGACCATGCACAGCACCTATTTCATGCGCACTCAGGACAAGTTCGAATTTTCGGCCTTCGCATTCATTTCCTGGGGTCTTGCACTGGAGATCAGACAAGCGGAGCAGGACAGCAGAATTCGTGGAGCAGGCACACATGGTAAGCCGTAGACTTTTGGCTGCTTAAACCTTAATGTATAGCAGTGCCCTCCTTTCACGCTCAAAGCAATGGTCATAGCGTTTGCAAGTTCCTGCTGCCGGCAATCTGGAAAGCATGAACTCTGCCCCTGTTCCACCCCCTCGCGGCTGTCCCTGGGAAAGATCCCTGTATGCTGCCCCTCTACCGCCTCCACCATGTGGCTGTAAACCGATGCTTATTGTAATGTAAAGGAACAGTCAAGCATTCCCAATACTAACATTCCCCTAATTCAAAGCAGGAAGCCCTGAGCGAGATCACCCTGAGGAGGATCACTGACAGAGATAGAGACCGCATGCTGCCTGAAAGCCAGCACAAACCAGGGGCCTATGCCGCCATGCTCGTCGAGGCAATGCTCCCAGAGTACCTGCTGATAGCCTGGTGCGGAAAAGTGTCCTACCACGGAGGACCCAATAAGGCCGCTCTCCCCAGGAACCTCCTGCGGAGGCTTTTCAATTACCTCCAGGAGAGCTTCGTGGAGATCTCCCAAGAGGATTTCTGTTCTATCCCCATATATATTGACCTTCTTTTCACATAGTTAATATTCCTGCTCTGTTAAAAATAAATGTTTACATGTTTAAAGCATGTACCGACTGATCCTTCCCCTGATTCAGGGTCTGGGTTAACGGCTGGGGAGGGTTGGTAGGGGATCTCAGTGAGGGTAATGAAGAGATCCCGGGGAAATCAGCGTTGTAAGCGCTGTCGACTGCCTCGTCCTCCTCATCTGCTTCCTCATCTTCCCCGTCCGCAAACATCTCAGAGGAACCGGCCGTCGACACTATCTCATCGTCAGAGTCCACGGTCAGTGGTGGGGTAGTGGTGGCAGCCGCACCTAGAATGGAATGCAGTGCCTCGTAGAAGCGGCATGTCTGGGGCTGGGATCCGGAGCGTCTGTTTGCCGCTTTGATCTTTTGGTAGCCTTGTCTCAGGTCCTTGATTTTCACGCGGCACTGCGTTGTATCCCGGCTGTATCCTCTGTCTGTCATGGCTTTGGAGACCTTCTCGTAGGTCTTTGCATTCCGTTTTTTGGAGCGCAGCTTCGAAAGCACAGACTCATCGCCCCACACAGCGATCAGATCCAAGACTTCCCGGTCAGTCCATGCTGGGGCCCTCTTTCTATTCTGAGATTGCATGGACTCCTCTGCTGGAGAGCTCTGCATCGTTGCCAGTGCTGCTGAGCTTGCCACGATGTCCAAACAGGAAATGAGATTCAAACTGGCCAGACAGGAAAAGTAATTCAAATTTCCCCGGGGCTTTTCCTGTGTGGCTGGTCAGAGCATCCGAGCTCGGACTGCTGTCCAGAGCGTCAACAGAGTGGTGCACTGTGGGATAGCTCCCGGAACTATTAACGTCGAATTCCATCCACACCTAGCCTAATTCGACATAGCCATGTCGAATTTAGCGCTACTCCCTTCGTCGGGGAGGAGTACAGAAATCGAACTAAAGAGACCTGTATGTTGAACTAAATAGCTTCGTTGTGTGGACGGGTGCAGGGTTAATTCGATTTAACGCTGCTAAATTCGACATAACCTCCTAGTGTAGACCAGGCCTGAGAGGGGCCCAGATAGCAGTTTTCAGGTATCTAAAAGGGTGTCATAAGGAGGAGGGAGAAAACTTGTTCATCTTAGCCTCTAAGGATAGAACAAGAAGCAATGGGCTTAAACTGCAGCAAGGGAGGTTTAGGTTGGACATTAGGGAAAAGTTCCTAACTGTCAGGGTGCTTAAACACTGGAATAAACTGCCTAGGGAGGTTGTGGAATCTCCATCTCTGGAAATATTTAAGAGTGGGTTAGGTAAATATTTAAGAGTGGGTCTATCAGGGATGGTCTAGACAGTATTTGGTCCTGCCATGAGGGCAGGGGACTGGACTCGATGACCTCTTGAGGTCCCTTCCAGGCCTAGAATCTATGAATTTCACCCTCTGTGTTAAAGCCCGCTCACCTGGAGTCAAAGCAGCTAAATTTGCATGCTTGAGGAATGTTCCAATCTCAGAGATTTGTAGGGGAGCAATGTGGAATTCAGTACGTGTGTTTATCCAACACTGCTCCATGGTTGGGGTTGCTAGATCTGACTTCTAGCTAATTACTAGATGTGTGATCCACATGAACAAGTACTTGAAGACCAGTTCAAGTCTTCACTTTACTCACCGTAAAGTAAAAAGTGGTTGTTTTAGATGTTTTGTCCATGTGGATCCCATGACCCTACCTCCTTCGTCACTACCACAGAGTCCTATATAGCATGGAGAGTCTGTGGTGGTGAAGTAACTAAGTGATGTTTAGGCCCAGTGCCTTTTTCACCCTGGGATGAGGAGGTATGTGGACACTTCTGGCTAAAATCCCATCTCGCATGACTGGGGCACATGCACAACCAGAGCGGGATCCACATGGACAAACATCTTGAAGAACCAGTTGTTATAAGGTAAATAACTATTTTAAATCACATTTTGAACAAGTCAATTCTGTACATTTGATACTATACTTATGAAAGGTACTTTAATTTAAAATGCAAATGTGTTACTTTCAATGAAGAACATTCAAGGGTTTATTCTGATTGTCTTCATGGAGATGCCGGGTATATTACTTTGAGTGAGGATTTCAGGACTAGGGCCTAGTAAAGAAGCTGCTTGAATCTAGGGTGAAAACACAAACCACTGATAAAAGAAAAAAATGCTGATTGTATAGAATTTTTCTTATAAATACACATATAAGTTAACGTACAAGAGTATGGTACATACGTTTATATAGTGTGACAAAGTTCCTCCTCTACCTTGGTGGGTCCTGTGCTTACTGGCAGTTTTGCTCACCTCAGTGATCTTCCCCACAGTCTGGATCAACTCCTCCTGTGTATAATCAGGAGTTGGGAGGTTTTGGGGGAACCCAGGCCCGCCCTCTACTCTGGGTTCCAGCCCAGGGCCCTGTGGATTGCAGCTGTCTATAGTGCCTCTTGTAACAGCTGCATGACAGCTACAACTCCCTGAGCTATTTCCCCATGGCCTCCTCCAAACACCTTCTTTATCCTCACCACAGGACCTTCCTCCTGGTGTCTGATAACGCTTGTACTCCTTAGTCCTCCAGCAGCACACCCTCTCACTCTCAGCTCCTTGTGCCTCTTGCTCCCAGCTCCTCACACACACTTCCTCTTCTCTGGCTCTTCATCCCTGACTGGAGTGAGCACCTTTTTAAACCCAGGTGCCCTGATTAGCCTGCCTTGATTGGCTGCAGGTGATCTAATCAGCCTGTCTGCCTTAATTGGTTCTAGCAGGTTCCTGATTACTCTAGTGCAGCCCCTGCTCTGGTCACTCAGGGAACAGAAAACTACTCATCCAGTGACCAGTATATTTGCCCTCTACCAGACTCCTATACCCCACTGGCCTGGGTCTGTCACAATAGGTTTATAAAGGTACACTTTTGAAGCAGTGAATGGAGATTTAGCCAAATGATTTTTATTCATCTTATATCATTTTAATGTTACATTTTAAAGCCTTAACTCCACTATCCAGATTTAAGTAAATGGGAGAGAGTATCAAAACTGAGATTCAAACATGGGGATATATTTCTTGCTCCATATCCTCATGTTTGCACTATGTATGTTGAACTCAATTCATTTCAGCAAAGTATATTTGTTGGTAAGTTTGTAAGGTTACGGTTAAAGAAATACTGAAAAGAAATACCATTATAGCATGACACAATTGTCACATGTGAAACCAACTGACTTTTCCTATTCTAAGGTGGCTTTCCCATGAAATACTAGTTGAGACAGTTGCTGCTTTTTCCTGACCTTGCCTTCCACCTAGCCACTGTGTAGGAGTTGGGTGTCTAGGTGTATAACAGTTTACTCCTGAGGGTGTTCTGCATCAAAAAAATTAAAATTCTGCGCACAGTATTTTAAAATTCTGCAAATTTTATTTGTCAAAGAAATGTGGAGGCTCCAGCATGGTATTGGGGAGCACAGGCCACTGGCTGCACGGAGGTGGGAGATCACTGTGCAGCTACCTGCCCCCCCGCCCCCAACATGGACTCAGTGGGGAGGCTGCACCCAACCCTGACATAGTGCAAGGATGGGGCCTGCCCCAGAAGCACTCCAGGGCCCTGCCCCTCTGTGCCAGGTGCACCAGGTAGGTTCAGCAAGGCAGGATCCAAATGTGGAGGGGCTTAGTGTGGGGGGATCCAGGTGTGGGTTGCGAGGGTTCTGTGTGGGGCAGTCTGGATGCAGGCACCTCAGTGGGGGATCCAGATGCAGAGGGGATCTGGATGCACAGGGGGTTGGAGGGATCTGGGTGCAATGGTAATGGGACTCCGGGGTGGGGATCCAGGTGCAAATGGTTGGGGCTTGGTAGGGTGGGGATCTGGGTGCAGGTGGCTGGTCCAGGTGCAGAGGGAGTGGGGCTCATCGGGGCGGGGGTTGAGTGTGGGGGATGAGGCTCAGCAGGAGCCTTCACACCTCTCCCCCGTACTCTGACTCCTGCCCCAGCCTTGATCCCCCTCCCGCCCTCTGAACCCCTTGGTCCCAGCCTGGAGCCCCAGCCTGCACCCCAAACCCTTCATCTCCAGCCCCACTCCAGAGCCCGTACCCCAACTTGGAGCCCCCTCCCACAGTGTGAACTCCTCATTTCTAGCCCCATCCCAGAGTCCGCACCACCAGCCGGAGCCCTCACCCCCTCCCACACTCCTACCCTCAATTTCGTGAGCATTCATGGTCCGCCATACAATTTCCATACCCCGATGTGGCCCTCAGACCAAAAAGTTTGCCCACCCCTGCTTTATCGGCTAGAGTTCTAATTCCAAAAGATTGCTTTCACCCAGACTATATGCAAATTTATCAGTTTCAGCATGTAGTATGTAAATCCCACATTTACTCTAAATTGCTTGTTTAATTCCATGAAATTAAGCTGTGCTGTAGTAAATATATTTTAAAATTAAGTAATGAAGTTCTTTCCTAAATATGTACTGTATTATATATTACAGGAAAAGAAGTAAATATGGATGCTTGTAACTTTGTAAGTAATGTTTTCTTTGTGTTTTATGGTACATGGGCCAGAGAAGGGAATGTAGAAAAACATACTGCTTGAAATTATTAAATGTGTTTACCTTTTTAAGTATCAGAGGGGTAGCCGTGTTAGTCTGGTTCTTCTTCGAGTGCTGTCCCTGTGGGTGCTCCACTCTAGGTGACGGTGCGTCCCGGCGCCGTTGATCGGAGATTTTTGGTAGCAGTGCCTGGTTGGGGCGCACGCACCCAGATGGTATCTCCCGTCTAGTTGGAATCTTCCTGAGTGCGTGCGCCCCACACCCTCCTCAGTTCCTTCTCTACCGTCCTCGGCCGAAGACGGATCTCGGGGCAGTGCTGCCTTCTCTTCCCTGGTATCTATAGGAAATAGTAACAAAGAACATAGAAATAATTATTATTTACAACCCAGTTGTTTCCCTTCCTTTACTGTAGTTACATAGTTAGTTACTTAGTTTAAAAAAAAATCCTTCAGGCTTGTCTCCCGTTGAGACACTTTCCTCGCCCATCTCAAATTCATAATGCCAGGAGCTTCAGGATTCAAAAGATGCATCTCCTGCCAGGACTCCATGCCATGGACAGACGGGCACTCATACTGTGTGAGGTGCCTCGGGAACACCCACGTCCATGTGAAGTGCCTCCATTGCGCGAGCCTCGTTAAGAGCTCGTCGCGACAGGGACCTGCGGCTCAAAATGCTGATGAGGGAAAAATCCTTACAGCCGCTTTTGGAGACGGGAAAGGTTAAACCCGCTCCGACATGCTCCCCAGCCAGATCGGAACCGGCGGGGAGCGTTGCTTCACCCTCCCTGGAGCAGAGGCAAGAAGCAGAACAGTCTCACAGGAGAGACTTTAACAAGGGTAGGGGGTCTCCCACGAGATCCCTACCCTCTGTGCTGACAGCACCAAAGGCAGGTGCTTCAGCTTTTCCAATGCCTCAGCCGTGGCTTGGACAGGGACCCGACCTCCTGTGTCAGGAAGGTCCTTGTGGCTCCGGTCCCCTCGGCACCGCAAATGGGCGCGGCGCCAGTGGCGCGCTGCTCCCAGGCACCGCAAACGGCCACGGCACCGGCGGCGCGCCGCTCCTCAGCAACGCAAATGGCCACGGCGCCGGCTGCGCGCCTCTCCCGTGCACCGCGAGCGCGCGGCGCCGCGCTGCGCGCTCCCGTGTGCCGCGAGCGCCGCGCGCCGCTGCGTCGCCTCCGGTACCGCGAGCGGCCCCGGCGCTGGCTGCGCGCGCCTCCCGTGCGCCGCAAGCGCCGCGCGCCGTTGCGCACGCCTCCGGTACCGCGAGCGGCCGCGGCGCCGGCTGCGCGCGCCTCCCGTGCACCGCGAGCGGCCGCGGTGCCGGCTGCGCGCGCCTTCTGGGCACTACAAACGGCCACGGTGCCGGCGGCGCAATCCTCCCCTGCAGGGAGAAGAATGTTGGCACGGAGCCTATCTCCCACCCGGACACCAGTAGCAGACCCCCTGCAGGACACCTCCAAGCAGTCTGCAGCACTATTGTCACTTTCACTCTCCTGCTAAGGAGCTAGAGCAGAGAGCAGGCTCAACTCAGCCCAGGGAGCAGGAGCAACAATTTCTCACTTAATGTGAGCTTTCAGTGCCACCTGAGCCTCACTCTCCGCTCCTAGATACATAGGGCTAATATATATATATATTTGAACTGCCGTTCTCTCCAAGTGAACTGGTTTTCACTGACCATGAACTTGATTTACAGCAGCAAGTGGAGTTCTCCACTCCTGCTTCTCCTCCACAGGCACCTCTGCCACCTCAGGTCACAGTTCAAGAACACCAGCCTCAGTTTTCCCCATTTCGCCCCCCCAGGGGCGACACTTGGGTTCTCCTACGTTATGCCTTGGCCTCAGTGGTACCCTTGGCAACATCCTCCTACCAATTATCCTCCTTCTGTGCCTCAGTCTCCTGCTCTGTCCACTTCTAAGTTGCCTGAGCCGCCTCCTGAGTATGCAAGTTACGCGACTCCTAACTCTCCATTAGCCCTGGACAGAGCCCTCCTCCCTCCGTCTCCACGGGCCATGGACAACTGTAAACAATTTCAAGAACTTTTCAGGAGGGTGGCACTCAATCAAGATATTCCCTTTCAAGAGGTTCAGGAGACGCAACACAGACTCCTCAGAATCCTTCAACAGTCTGCACCCTCAGAAATCGCGCTCCCTATAAACGAAGCACTCCTGGAGCCGTCTGACACTTTCTGGCAAACCCCACCGTCTTTAGTACCAACTTGCAAAAAGGCCGAATGTAAATACTAGGTCTCTGCTAAAGACGCTGACTTCCTATTTCTCATCCACCACCCAACTCCTGGGTCATGGATGCAATTGCACAGAGGACGAAACAGTCGTAATATCAACCCACCCCGCAAGACAAGGACCTTAGATGCCTTGATGTCTTGGGCTGCAAGTTTTATACGTCCTCCACACTACAATTCAGAATTGCAAACTTCTGCACGCCTCTTCAGTTACGACTTTGGTATTTACAATAAACTTTTGAACTTGCCTCCTACATTCCAGAGGATAGGAGAGCAGACTTCAAATCAATCCTGACTGAGAACCAACTGATTTCTAGAATGGCACTACAGACATTTCTAGACATGGCAGACACAGCAGCCTGTGGAACTGCTGTGGTTATGCGCAAATCCTCATGCCTCTCTGCATCTGGCATCCCCAAAGAACTGCAGACCAAAGTGGAGGATCTCCCTTTTGATAAGGACAAACTTTCTCCTACCCTCCCCCGTCCCTCCTCACGGACCCTTCTCACGACCACTTACTTCACACAGAAGTGGCGCTTCTTCTACAACTAGGTGCAGAGGACCTTTGCCACCGCAAAATCAAGGGACAGGTTTCTACTACTGTTACTTTCTAACTCAGAAAAAGACTGGAGGATGGAGGCCTATACTAGATCTACACCGACTGAACAAATTCATGAGGATACAAAGATTCAAAATGGTCACACTGGGCACAAGAATACCTACACTGGATCAAGGGGACTGGTTCACAGCTCTCGACCTACAGGATGTTTAATTTCATATATCAATCCATTCAGTTCACAGACGCTTTCTATGATTCACAATCGGTCACGACCATTTTCAATACAGAGTTCTTCCTTTCGGACCCGCCACAGCACCGAGAGTTTTTTCCAAAACTCTAGCCGTGGACGGGGCTCATCTCCGCAAACACGGGGTCACGCTTTTCCCCTATCTGGACCATTGCCTCATCAAGGGCAACTCCTATGGCGAGACACTTCAAGCTACCTGTTTCGCCATCTCCCTCTTTCACAGCCTAGGCCTCCAAATAAACATCCAAAAATCCACCCTGACACCTAAACAATAGATCGAGTTCATCGGAGCTCATCTCGACTCAATCCAGAGCAGGGCCTCTCTCCCATATCACAGATTTCTCGCTATCACGCAGCTCAAACGCACGCTCTTTATTCGTCCCAGGACACAGGCAAAACTCTGCGTACAGCTTCTTGGTCACATGACAGCCACCACCTTCGTGGTTCACCACGCCAGGCTACACATGAGATGTCTCCAGGCCTGGCTCAATTCCAATTCCAAACCCAACAGACACACCTGACGGATGCTGCTAACTCCTCCTCCCAATGTTATAGCTTCCCAACATTGATAAACAAGTCCAGAAAACCTCTGCACAGGGGTTTCCTTCCAGCAATGTTCCCCAACGCTCATGCTTACCCACCCCGGATGCTTCCCTGATTGATTGGGGAGCGCATCTAGGGGAACACAGGGCACAAGCCCGATAGTCCGCATCAGAGATGCACCTACACATAAAGCTCTTAGAACTCAGAGCAGTGAGGCGAGCATACCTTCACTTTCTTCCTCTCATAAAGAACAAATCTCTTCGGGCATTAAGAGACAACATAGCATGCATGTACTACATATACAGACAAGGGGGAGCCTGATCACATTCCCTTTGCAGGGAAGCCATTAAACTATGGATCTGGTGCATACGACATCGAATACAGATCATCGCTTCCTACCTACCAGACTGCCACAACACTACTGCGGACGCACTCAGCAGGCACTTCTTGACACAACGTGAATGGGAACTGTCCCTCGCAGTACTCCAACAGCTCTTCTCCCTCTGAGGCACCCTGTCAATAGATCTCTTTGCCACAACCCAGAATCGAAAATGTTCCGTTTTGCTCCAGAGTGAGACTCGAGGCTGCATCCCTAGGAGATGCATTCCTCATACCATGGAACAACTCCCTCCTGTATGCCTTCCACCAATCCCTCTGTTACACAGGGTTCTTCGGAATATTGCGGACGACAAGACCCAGGTCATCCTTATTGCCCCAGCTTGACCAAGACAGATGTGGTATCCCTACCTACTCCGCATGTCCTCCCGTCTTCCACGGGCTCTCCCCAACAGGCCAGAACACATTTCCCAGGACAACGGACGGGTCCTTCACCCCCAGCTCCAAAAGCTCCACCTCACAGCCTGGTTCCTTCATGGTTCCAAACCCATGAACTAGCCTGTTCCGAGCAAGTCCAATATGTCCTCCTACACAGCAGGAGAGACTCCAGTCGTAAACCTACCTGCAGAAGGGGAAGCATTTCGCCCTCTGGTGCTCACGTAATCACTTAGCACCCAATAACGTGACCCTCCCTAACATTCTAGACTACCTCCTGAATCTAAAACAGGACAGACTTTCGCTCAGCTCCATCAAAGTGCACCTGGCGGCGCTTACCACCTTCCATGACCTATTAGACAGTTATTCATTCTTTACCCACACCACCATAAAACGCTTTCTAACGGGTCTGAAAAATCTCTACCCTGAAATTTACCCAACAGCGGCTGCATGGAATCTTAACCTCGTTCTTCATGCTCTCATGAAACCTTCATTTGAGGCCTTGGCTACCTCTCATTTCCATACGTCCATGAAGGTACATTTCTTAGTTGCCATAACATCAGCAGGGAGAGTTGGTTAAATGAGCGCCCTGATGGCCCACCCTCCCTACACAATCTTCTCCACAGACAAAGTCACTTTGAGACCACATCCTAAATTTCTTCCTAACATGGTATTGACCTTCTACCTCAACCTACCTATATACTTACCTACTTTCTATCCCAAACCTCACAAGAGTCCACAAGAGGCAACCCTGCATACTCTCAACCTCAGGCAAGCAATCGCCTTTTATTTAGACAGGACTAAACCATTTCATAAGTCGCCATGACTCTTTGTTTCCATTACCGAAAGATTGAAAGGTACCGCTATCTCTAAACAACGTCTATCCAAGTGGATCTCTGACTGCATCAGATCCTGTTACCGTGCAAAGAATCTTCAACCGCCCGACAACATTAGCACTCATTCCACTAGAGCCATGTCGGCATCCATTGTCGTTTTACACAATATTCCCATTCCTGATACCTACATGGTCATCTGAACACATGTTTGCAAAACACTATGCTCTAATGCAAGACACCACGGCAGACACAATAGTAGGTCATACAGAACTATCTTCAGTACTCCCTGCCTTATCTCCAAAGTCCCACCGACCATAGTGGGTACTGCTACACATTCACCTAGAGTGGAGCACCCACAGGGACAGCACTCGAAGAAGAAGAGAAAGTTACTCACCTTGCAGTAACTGAGGTTCTTCGAGATGTGTGTCCCTGTGGGTGCTCCACTCCCCACCCTCCTCCCCTCTACTTTGGAGCACTGTGATGACTCTCCACGGTAGAGAAGGAACTGAGGAGGGTGTGGGGCGCACACACTCAGGAAGATTCCAACTAGACGGGAGATACCATCTGGGTGCGTGCGCCCCAACCAGGCACTGCTACCGAAAATCTCCGATCAACGGCGCCGGGACGCACCGTCACCTAGAGTGGAGCACCCACAGGGACACACATCTCAAAGAACCTCAGTTACTGCAAGGTGAGTAACTTTCTCTTCTGTAGAAGCAGCAAAGAATCCTGTGGCACCTTATAGACTAACAGACGTTTTGCAGCATGAGCTTTCGTGGGTGAATACCCACTTCTTTGGATGCAAGCCAATCAGCAAATTTTTAAGCAAATCAGGCCTGATCCTAAATCCATTGTCTTCAATGGTGTGATATTCTGGGTTGTAATCCAGACCATTGAAGACTGGGTTGCCCCTGCTCTGCAACCTCGGGTGCCTCACAATGCTTTGCTCTTGTAAGTTCCAGCTTGGGTTGCTCACAGTCAGCCTGCCAGCAAGTCACACCCTGAGTGTTTGTGTATAGCCACAGCCCTGGTCCAGCAACTCTTGACTCCAGCAGCTTGTCAGCAGCACACCATCCACACTCTGGCTTCCAGCAGCTTTGGTTACTACTTGCAGGTTGACTGCAACATACTCCTAGAAACAAATTTTCCCTCCCCCCAAAAATGTATGTTCTGCACTGTCCAGCCCTATCTTGGACAGTTCAGGTATTGGAGGTCTGTTACCCCTCAGTATCTAACAGTTTGCTACTTTAAATGTAGTTACCCGTGCAATTCAGTGTAGACACACCATGGGATTATTTTTGATTAAAGAATAAAACAAGTTTGTTTAATTACAAAGATATGGGTTTTTAATGAGTACAAGTATAAGGCACTAAAACCAGAAGTATTTGCGAGAGAAAAAAAGATAAAATGTTTTTTAGTACTAAAATTTAAACTAGATTTGATTCAAGGTGCAGTCCCTTACCATATGCTCCCAGTAACTTTGCTGACTAAATTCTCAGGCCAGGATCTGTTCCCATAGTCCAACAGCTGTTTCTTTTGTTGTTTTAGGTGATAAGGAGAGTTACAAGGGGTGTTTTTGCTCTTCCTTTTATAGTCCAGTCCCCTTTTGACATGCATTTTACTGAGGGTTACCCCTAACACTTCATTCCTGCTGTGAGGACAGAGACAAGGAGTCTAGTGGTGAAAGAGGTTCCATGCTGTTGTTTGCTAAAATGCAGATCTGTTTGTTCCTGCCCCCCATTTCTTGCCAAAGAATAGCCTCTTGACAGGTGATTGCTTATCAACTTTGACATCTGGTTAGAGGTATAAGCTTGTCCTTTGTCTTTGAAAAGCTGGTTTATTCAGACTTGTCTGGTAAACACGTCAGACCTAATTTCAGTTTATGTTTATAACTTTACATATAATGTTGCCACATACATTTCACTATGACATTATTGACCAGTGAGTTATTAATTTTAAATGATATCTCACAAGGCATATTTTGTACAAAGATTACTACACAAGTCCAACATTGACTCTAAATTGATCTGTTTAATGGTTTTCTGTGAGTTGAATCTGCCTTTCATTAATATTTTTAAAATAAAGTAATGAAGTTCTTTCCTAAATACTAAATATGTTGTACATTAGAGGAAAAAATTAAGCTAATTCTGAAGTGCTTTGTAGGAGTGGGGCCTTAGGGACAGATTTTTAAAGGTAATTAGGTGCCTAAAGATGCAGAAACACGCCTAGTGGGATTTTCAGAAGTATTTAGGCACCTAACTCATGTTGAAATCAATGCACATGTGCTTTTGAAAATCCCACTAGGTGCTTGTCTGCATCTTTAGGCACCTGAAAGACTTTAAAAGTCAGGCCCTTACTCTCTGTCCCCACCATCTCTAAAATCCCATATTGTAGCAACTCTCTGTGTTAAGCAGATTTGAGCATGGTTGTCTAGAGTGTCTTGTCTTTTGTTTGGCTAGAGAGTTTAGTGTTTTGTACATTAATGGTTTCTGGGTTTTCATCATGTATTATATTTTGAAAGTTCTGTGAAATAATATAAGTATATAATCACTCTGTTGACATTTAAATTTAAATTAATATTTCTATTTAAAGATAAAGAGCCAGACATTTATAAAAAATACAAAGCTGAATCAGTAAAAGTAAAATTATAAGCTTATATTTATATTTTTCTTGAAAAATGAGTTTTTATATTAAAAATAAAAGGAACAGAAACATTTAAAGTTATATATATTTTAAAGGTCAAGGATAGAATTGAAATGATAGAAAATATTGAAACGGAAGCAACAGTGAAGTGGAGAAGAGTGGAAGATCCAGCAAAAATTTCACATGCAAAGCCATGTATGGATAGGTTAGTTGACTAAAAAAGCTTGTTAGTATTCCTCAAGTGTTAACATTTACAGTTTTAATATATCATTAGACTTCCCATGATTCCATTGTTGTGCAAGCTGTTGTTCCAGTTGATCTTTAACCTTCCACCCACATTTAATTGAATTTGTCAGTATTTAGGGCAAGATTGTTACTTCTTTATGTTTCTCTGCAGGAGAGTAATGTCCCATAAGGCTCCTCTTTTATTCCTCTGCACTAGCAACCCATGTTATAAGTAGCACTTCAGAGGGGAGAAGGAGCCACTACTGCCCCTTCTATGCAGATGGTGCGTAGAGCTAACCAGCCAGCACAGCTGGGTCAATGCAGAAGGAGAAGCATTCTTCACAGTGTAAAGGACTGGTAAAGATTACTTCTCTGCCAGAGCAAAGGAGAAATTAGGGACATGTTGTGGCTCTGAGTTCCAGTCTGCTTCATGGTCTGCTTCTGGGGCAGCACAACTAAACGCTGCCACTTACTGAAGGATTATGGCATATCTCCAATTTGAATGTATAGTTTTCAAAGTAATTTGGGGTCTTTTAAGGTGTGTGTGTGTGTGTGTGTGTGTCTGTCTGTCTGTCTGTCTATTACCACAGCTCCATATTTCTAAGTCAGGAAGATTCACACTCTGTTCGGGATGAAAAAAAATAACCTGTAACCTTTGTTCTTCATCAAGTGATTACACACGTCAGTTCCACTTCAAGGATGTGTACTCCCAGTGCACTGAAGCTGGAGAGATTTTTTCCTATAATAGTACCTATAGGGTGGCATACGTACCCACCGCATTCTCATGCTGCCAGCTCATGGTATAAAGGGACAGAGCTGCCAGACCCTCTGTCAGTTCTTCAAGTGATTGCGCATGTCCATTCCACCTCAGGCATGTGCATGTCCTGTGCTCCAGAGTCAGAATTTTTTCACTTAGCAGTACCTGTCAGGATGGAACATTCACTCTCCACTGCCTTATGCTGCTGCATGATGGTAAAAAGGGCGGAGTTACCCAGATCCTCCTCAGTTCCTTTTTACCAACTGTGATTGGTGCTTGGAGCATGGTAGCTTGCTTCTGCAAATGTTCTCCCTTTCTCTCTTGTATATTGTTAGAGGTACTCATTTTCATATTTAGTACTTTGGTGTAAGTGTAAGGGGACTGTTCAGTGGGGGTGTTTTGATTGCTAGCTCCCAGCACTAAAAGGGGAGGGATTGATGGCAAATCAGGACCCTGAGACTGACAGTCCCCAGGAACAATGGCAAGAGGCCAATGCTCCAGGTCAGCCTGATTGACAGGGCGGGGCCGGCTAATCAAGGAGACAGAAGGCCAGGGTGGGTCCCGTCCTCCGTGTGAACAGGAATTTGCCTGAGTCAGACAGAGTGGGGCCGAGCTAAGGAGAAAGCAGGGGCCCAAGCTGAGCTGGAGAGCAGAGCTGTGCCAGATCCAGAGGGGCCAGAGCTGCAGCCAGAGAGCCAGAGGCATAGCCCAGAGAGAGCAGATTCTGTGCTGGGAGCAGAGCTGCAGCCAGAGAGCCAGAGGCACATCCCAGAGAGAGCAGCCCTGCCCTGGGAGGAGAGCTGCAGCAACCAGAGCCAGAGGGGCCAGACAAGCAGCCCAGGAAGCAGGTGAGAGCTCAGAGCAGAGTCACAGAAGCAGCCTGCAGAGCAGCCCTGCCCTGGGAGCAGAGCTGTAGCAACTGGAGCCAGAGAGGCCAGAGAAGCAGCCCAGGGAGCTGAAGTCAGAGCAGCAGCAGCAGCCGTGCTGAGGCAGAGTGGAGCTGGAGCTGGGGCAGTCCGGAGCTGGGTGCGGTGAGCAGCTGGGGAGAGCGAGGGGGACCCCGGGCAGTGGGCCCAGCGCAGGGAGATACCTCAGCCAAGAGGCCCTGCAGGCCAGACTGGGAGGGGGATCGTAACCCTGACAGGGCGGGGGTGACGCTGGGGAGAAAGGTCCTGCCACCCAGAGCCTGAGAGTGTGTGGCCACCGCCAGAGCAAGTGTCCAACCCGCAGCGTCCCTGCAGCACAGCCAGGGCCTGAGAAGGAGGCCTGGGACCTACAAGGAACAGACTGTGAACTGCCCTGACATTCCAGAGACACTGTTTGTGATGTTTCCTGCCACAGAGCAGTGTGATGTGTTTTCCTTTAACCTTTCCCATTTTTCCTTACTCTTTTTTTAAAATTAAGTGTTAATTAAATAACTTGTATTTGCTTTAAATTGTATAATGTGATCAGTGGTCAGGGAGGTGCGCAGTGCAAAGAGAGTACCCCGGAGTGGGGACACCCTAGCCCCTGTCCTAGGTGACCACAGCAGGGTTGGGGGTCGAGCCCCCCAGGAATCCTGGGCCCAGCCTTGTTGGGGTTACGAGGACTCTGCCAGACAGAAGAGTGGAAGGGGAGTCCTCAAGGGCAGGGAGGCCTCTGGGTAAAGGAAGTGGGAGCGAGGACTCAGATCCTTTCGCTAGCCCACTTCACCGGGGTAGTGCAGAAGCCAGGAAAGTTCCCCACAATAGCGGGACCATTCCCCCGCTTACATAAGTTTCATTTGTTATGTTTTCTTAGAGTGTCGGTTCCTGCTTGTTCTGGTACCTGGCATATGATGTGTAACGGTTGCAAGAAGTCTGTGCCAGTAAGCGACCCTCATTCCATGTGCCTAAAGTATCTTAATGAGGGTCTTGTCAGATCTGCAGAGACTACAAGCCCCAGAAGAAAAATGATATGGAGGTGAGACTGCAACAACTTCTTATGAAGGCTGCCCTGCATCCATGTTCTGAATCGTCCTGCTCAGGCATCAAGTACTTTTGTCTTGTTAGAAGTGCATTGGAAAACTTGGCAATAATCCCCTTCTTCAGTATCAAGGCAGAAACAGAGACAATATTCCTCAAAGGAGCCTTCAAAAGATTGAGATCCCAATACCATGCATGAGCAAACAAGATGGAGGACAAGCAGAGTGTCCTGGGAAGACACCAGGAGTACCGACTTCATCTCATCCAGGGATGCTGACTCTGGCAGTGGTGCCTGCGTTATTGAGGCTGGCCCACTGTGATCCTGGACCCTTTGATGCAACAACAATAGCAGCATCAGGGAAAATTTTCAGTACCAATGATACCAGAAGCATATGCTGCAGCACAGGGTCTGCTCTCTGTCTGTCTGTTCCAGATTCTCCAGCAGTGCAGGAGACAAACTATCTAATACTGCTTGATCCTCAGGCTTCATCTTTGGACTTACCTGCAAGATGGGTCCAACCCTCAGTACTGTGGCTGACTTCTTCAGACAATCCAGAACTTCTTCACAGCCTAGTGTCCCTGGAGACACAGTACCAGATTTTGGCAGTGTACCTCAGTGGTCTGGCAACTCAGAGTCCTCCCTGGAGTTGGAGGTCGGCATCAGAGCCTCTCACTCTTGGGATAGAAGACTACCTTTACCTTCATCACAAAGATTTCACTCCTAGTATCCAGCAGATGTCCCACGGTGGTCCAGGATCCCAGATCCGTGGACTGGTAGAGGGTGGGGTCCAGTGGCCATCTGGAACCCATGGGGTTTCATCACCACCACCAGATCTTCCTGGTTCCTTCTCTGACTAGATCCTCAAGCAGACACCAGGCTAGTTCTTATGAAGAGGTTCAGGTGGCTCTGGGGACTGCTGGAGCAGTCCTGCAGCCAGCCACAGGGATAGCTGCACGAGCTGCTGCTCAGCGGCCTCCAGCTGCTGACTCCAGGGACTGCCTGAGTAGTGACTGGTGCTGCTGGCCCCATGAACAGCCTGAGCAGTGACTGGTGGGGCTGGCCTTGGGAGCCTCCCCAGAG
Organism: Mauremys reevesii; assembly: GCF_016161935.1. Lineage (NCBI taxonomy): Eukaryota > Metazoa > Chordata > Testudines > Geoemydidae > Mauremys > Mauremys reevesii. Next base: position 123,937,615 of record NC_052624.1, on the reverse strand, counting down.
TAGCCACAGCCCTCGGCCCCCCAGCTAAGATTTAGTCAGGAGTATTTATAGAAAAAGTCATGGACAGGTCATGGGTTGTGAAATTTTTGTTTATTGCCTGTGACCTGTCCATGACTTTTACTAAAAATGACTAAACCGTAGCCTTAACAATGAGCAGGAGTTGATGACTTCAGTTGTTGGGTCTCCTACATGAAGTCCAGCAGACTATCTTCCTTTTGAGAATCCTACCCTCTTCTCACATCAGGCTGACAAGAAGCTTCACAGTCTCAAAGACTCAAGGGCCATGCTGAAATCACTGGGAATTTACACTCCTTTCCCTAAGAAGAAAGGAAATAATTCTGCCTTCAGTTTTACCAACGTTACCTGCTTTTCCAGCTTAGAAAGCCTGATCATTCCACACAAAAAGGGGAAAAATAACAGGAGACCTCTACTTCTTCAGTTTTCTTCTGCAACAGGTTCTTCCAGACACCTGGGAAATTCCAAGCAGTCTGTTTTGATTGTGTTGTCGAGGACAGAGTACCAGTTTGTTTTGTGCCAGTTTATCCTAACTGTTTTTTCCAACAGTTTATCCCAATTCCTATGAGTTCAGGCCCATATTACCATGGATTGATGTGTTCTAAGTATTGTGGAACAGGAAACACCTTACAGTTAATTTCTATCACTCCATCCCACTCCCCATTGTCAGGGACCACTCTTGCAAGGCTGGTCTCTTCCAGGAGGCCAATCTCTCTTCCATTTGAGAGCTATAGAGGAGGTTTCCCCTCTCCAGTGAGGGAAGAGGTTTTATTCACTTACAGATTCCTGAGGCAAAAGAAGGTCTCAGTCCCATTTTAGATCTGAGATATCTGAAGAAATATATAAAGACAATAAGATTTCACAGGGTCACCCTGGCCTCGGTTATCCTCATCCTGGAGATTAGTATGCTGCCCTTGACTTGAAGATGCATATTTCCATGTGCCTATGCTTCAAAATCATAGGAGATTCCTAAAATTTCTGGGTAACAATAGCCATTATCAGTTTACAGTCCTGCCCTTTGGCTTCTCTGCAGCCTCAAGAGTATTTACAACATGCATGGCAATGGTATCTGCTTTCCTAAGAAAAGCAGTTGTGCAAATATTTCCATACCTGGACAATCAATCTTCTCTCTAGTTCAGAGGATAAAGTTTATAGGGGCAGTCTTGGATTCTACAGTAGCCAGCACATTCCTACCTTAAGACAAATTTCAATGTTAACCATTTCCACAGACCTAAAAACCCATCTAACCACAACAATAAGAAACTGCCTCAGACTTCTGGGACACATGGCCTACTGCATGTATGTGGTTCAGAATGCCAGACTTCATCTTAGAAAGTTATAGAGCTGGTTAAAGTCAGTATACTCCCTAGCTCGTCACCCATTGGATATGCTGATTCGAGTACCTGCAGGAGTATTAGCCTCCTTCGACTGGTGGGTGGATACAACTAATGTATGTAAGGAAATTTTCTTTGCCCCTTTTTTACCCATATTGACTCTGATTATGGACACTTCTTTTGTAGTTTGAGAAGCTCGCTTAGGGAACTTATGTACTCAAGTTCTGTAGTCGTCAAAATTTAGTACTCTGCATAAATGTGTGGTAGTTGTGAGTCATTCGTCTGGCCTATTGGGCTTTTTTCCCTCACATCAAGGGAGAGTCCCTACATGTCCTCATGGAGAATGCTGCAGCAATGTTGTATGTGAATAGATAGGGAGGGGCCAAGTAGAACTCTCTTGGTCAAGAGGTGATACAGCTTTGGGAGTTTTGGATCACCAATGCAATTAATCTCAAAGCATCCAATCTGCCTGGTGTTCAGCTTAGTGGATCACCTGAGCAGATCATTCAGCAGAGCTCACGAGTGGTCTTTCACGCAGATGTTGTGAGATTTGTTTTTCAAAACTGGAGGCCCTTAAATAGACTTATTTGCTGCTCACCACAACAGGAAATACCCACTCTTTTGTTCAAGGGCAAGTCATTCAGGGATCTCTTATGTACACCTTCCTGCTGTCTTGGAAAGACAATCTGCTGTAAGCTTACCTTCTCATTCCACTCATTCCCTTGGTGTTGCTCAAACTCAAGCAGGATCAGATTCACATTATCCTCATAGTACTGGTGTGGCCTCTCCAGCATTGGTTCTCCAGTCTGCAGAGCCTCTGCACCAGGGTCCTATGATACCACCTCCAGAACCTGACTTGAATTCCCAGGACCATGGTCACCTATTACATTCCAATCTGACTACTCTCCATTTTATGGTCTGGGTGCTCCATAATTAATGCCTCAGGAAGGTCCAGTGTTTGGGGAAATGTACAAAACATTCTCCTGAATATCAGAAAACTTTCTACTAGATACACATAATTGTTAAAGTAGAAATGATTCTCTTTATGGTCACAGCAAAAAAGTGTTTAGACAGTCTAAGCATGTTTTGGACTACTTGTTCCACCTGAAACAACAAAGCCTGTCTATTAGTTCCCTCTGAGTTCACCTGCTAGTTATCTCCACTTTCTATCCTACAATTGCTGGCTGCTCAGTATTTTAAATTCTGATATCAATCAGGTTCTTAAAATGTCTGGTGAGTTTTTACCCTTAATTTGTGGATCCCATCACTGCCTGGGTCTTGAATCTGGTACTAGCAAGATTGATGAGCCCTTTGAACCCGCTCTTCACTATCTATGAAAGCAGCATTTTGGTAGCTATTATCTCTGTGGGAAGAGTGGTGGAGTTAGTAGCATTGGTAGCTGACCCTCCTTACAGTCTTTTATAAGGACAAAAGTCTACTTATTTTCACATCTAAAACTTTTGACTAAAGTAGTATCAGAATTCCACCTCAGTCAAGTGATATACTTACCAACTTTCTTTCCCAAGCTCCTTTCTCATAAAGATGAAGAGACTCCATGTCTTGTATGTTAGAGTGTTAGCTTTTCACTTGGACAGAACTGGGTCATTTAGATCGTCATCCCAACTGTTCATGGCAATTGCAGACAGGATGAAAGGCCTTCCAGTCTGTACCCAGAGAATCTTATCCTGGATTTCCTCCTGCATATGTCTGTGCTAGGACATTGCCAATGTACCACCTCCAAGCAGAGTAGGAGAACACTCTACAAGATCTCAATCAGCTTCTGCAGCTTTTTCTGGCTCCTGTACCTAGAATACATATTTGTAAAGCTGTAACTTGGTCATCAGTACATATAGCATACTGAATTGTAACAGTATCTCAGCATTCCAGAGATGAAGTCAGGTTTGGATCAGTAGTCTTTCAGTTATTGTTCTGGTAGACTCCAAAATCCTCCACCTTATTGAACTGCTTATGAGCTGCCTGAAGTGGAATGGACATGTGCAACCACTTGAAGAAAAAAATGGTAACTAACCTTTTCTGTAATTGTTGTTCTTCTAGATGTGTTGCACATGTCCATTCCTTGATCCACCCTCCTTTCCCTCTATTTTGGAGTCTGTCCAGTAAGAAGGCACTGAGGCAGGAGATGGGTTTGACAGCTCTACCCTTTATACCATCATGCAGCGGCATGAGGCAGCAGAGGGTGCATGCACTTCCTCAACAGGTACTGCTAAGAGAAAAAAATTTCAAATTCTGGTGTACTCAGCATGCACACACCTGAAATGGAATGGATATGTGCAAAGAAAAACAGTTACAAAATAGGTTAGTAACATTTTTTTCTCCTCACCACCCATGGTTGATAGTCCATATGTGTGTGCCTACTCACATAAATCTCTTTATTTCCTCTTAGAGAAAACTTTATAAAACATTGTAAATAGTTAGATCAGTGGTTTAGTATTAGTTTAGAGAGTAGTACTCATTTCTTATAAGTTTTTTGTTTTGATTTTTGGACTCGAAACTTTGCATTATAGATGCTTGGTACTGGGGCATGCCTAAATCATTGGGATTTCAGCACTGTTCTGTCTGTAATTAGTCTAGAATCATAGAATCACAGAATATTAGGGTTGGAAGAGACCTCATGAGGTCATCTAGTCCAACCCCCTGCTCAAAGCAGGACCAACCCCAATTAAATCATCCCAGCCAGGCTTTGTCAAGCTGGGCCTTAAAAACCTCTAAGGATGGAGATTCTACCACCTCCCTAGGTAACCCATTCCAGTGCTTCACCACCCTCCTAGTGAAATAGTGTTTCCTAATATCCAACCTAGACTTCCCCTACTGCAACTTGAGACCATTGCTCCTTGTTCTGTCATCTGCCACCACTGAGAACAGCTGAGCTCCATCCTCTTTGGAACCCCCCTTCAGGTAATTGAAGGCTGCTATCAAATCCCCCCTCACTCTTCTCTTCTGCAGATTAAACAAACCCAGTTCCCTCAGTCTCTCCTCGTAAGTCATATGCCCCTGCCCCCTGATCATTTTAGTTGCCCGCCGCTGGACTCTCTCCAATGTGTCCACATCCATCCTTTCCCAAACTGGATGCAATATGCCAGATGTGGCCTCAACAGTGCTGAATAGGGGGGAATAATCACTTACCTCGATCAGCTGAGAAATGCTCCTACTAATACAGCCCAATATGCAGTTAGCCTTCGGGGCAACAAGGGCACTGCTGAATCATATTCAGCTTCTCATCCACTGTAATCCTCAGGTCTTTTTCTGCAGAACTGTTGCTTAGCCAGTCAGTTCCCAGCCTGTAGCAGTGCTGTCATGAACAGGTAGTTAAGGGTTAATGCCTCTTTTACCTGTAAAGGGTTAAGAAGTTCACCTAGCCTAGCTGACACCTGACCAGAGGAACCAATGGGAGGACAAGATGGTTCAAAAGGAAGGAGGGAAATTCCCTTTGTCTGGGTCACTTTCAGTTTCAGCCAGAGTGAAAAAGATCAAGGAACCAGCCTCTTATCAGAGTAGTAAGTTTTAGAAAGGAATAAATAGGTTTATGTTTATTTTCTTTGTAACTTGTCTTGGTGCTATTAAGGGAATTAGTAAATTGGGTATTCTTGTGTATATTAAGATTTTTGCCCAGGGGAACATCCTGTGTTTTCAATCTATTGTCTGTGAGATTAGCTGATATGCTGTCTACCAGAGGTTTTTTTCTTTCTTTCTTTTACCTTTCTTTTCTTTAATTAAAAGCCTTCTTTTTAAGAACCTGATTGATTTTTTCCCCTATTTTTTTAGATCTAAGGGAATTGGATTTGGACTCACCAGGGATTGGTGGGGGGAAAAAGGGAGGGGGAAGGAGTAATTCTTCCTTGTTTTTAAGATCCAAGGGAATTGGATCTGGACTCACCAGGGAATTGGTGGAGGAGTCTCTCAAGGCTACCCAGGGAGGGGAAGGTTTTTGGGGAAAAGGGAGTAATCCACGTACTCAAAAATTCTGGATGGTGGCAGCGAAACCAGATCTAAGCTGGTAATTAAGCTTAGAAGTGTCCAGGCAAGTCCTCACATCTGTACCCTAAAGTTCAAAGTAGGGGTGAGACCTATGACAGGTGCATGTAATTCTTCCGTCCTAAGTGCAGGACTCTATACTTGTCCTTGTTGAACCTCATCAATTTCTTTTGTCCCAATCCTCCAATTTGTCTAGGTCACTCTGGACCCTATCCCTACCCTCTAACGTATCTACCTCTCCCCCCCAACTTAGTGTCATCCATGAACTTGCTGAGGGTGCAATCTAGCGCATCATCCAGATCATTAATAAAAATGTTGAACAAAACCTGTGCCAGGTAGTGACCCTCACTCCTATTGTCTGGAGTGTTTTGGTGAGGGGCACAATTGTGATAAGTGCCCGATTTTCAGGGTTTCAAGACTAGGACCAAAAATCTTCATCATAAACTGATGGAAGTTGCCTTGCATCCTCCTTTGGAACCTAGCCACTTGGTACACAGATCCATGGACTCTACTCCATTGTGAAGCGTAACTCTGAGCATTGCTGTTTCCCCACATCAGCGGGGTAAGAACATAAGAACGCCCATATTGAGTCAGACCAATAGTCCATCTAGCCCAGGATCCTGTCTTTTGATAGTAGCTAATGCCAGGTGCTTCAGAGGGAATGAACAGAACAGGTAATCATCAAGTGCTCCATCCCTTGTTGCCCGTTCCTAGCTTCTGGCAAATAGAGGCTAGGAATGCTTCAGAGCATAATTTTGCATCCCTGCCCATCCTGGTTAATAGCCATTAATGGATCGTATCTGCCATTAACTTATCTGGTTCTTTGTTGAACCATGTTATAGTCTTGGCCCTTCACAGCATCTCTGGCATAGAGTTCCACAGGTTGACTATGTGTTGTGTGAAGAAATACTTCCTTTTGTTTGTTTTAAACCTGCTGCCTATTCATTTCATTTGGTGACCCCTAGTTCTTGTGTTCTGAGAAGGAGTAAATAACATTTGCTTATTTACTTTCTCCATAAAAGTCATGATTAGACCAATATCATTTCCCCCTTAGTCGTCTCTTTTCCAAGCTGAAAAGTCCCAGTCTTATTAATCTCTCCTCAGTCACCCAGTTTTATGAGATCTCTTTGTAACTCTTCGCAGTCTGCTTTGGACTTAACTATCATGAGTAGTTTTGTATCATCTGCAAATTTCACCACCTCACTTTTTACCCCTTTTTCCAGATCACTTATAAATATGTTGAACAGTACTGATCCCATTACAGACCCCTGGAGGACACCACTATTTACTTCTCTCCATTCTGAAAACTGACCATTTATTCCTACCCTTTGTTTCCCATCTTTTAACTAGTTACTGATCCATGAGAGGATCTTCTCTGTTATCCCATGACAGCTTACTTTGCTTAAGAGCCTTTAAGAGAGACCTTGTCAAAGGCTTTCTGAAAATCTAAGTACACTATATCCACTGGATCACCCTTTCCACATGCTTGTTAACTCCCTCAAAGAATTCTAGTAGATTGGTGAGGCATGATTTCCCTTTACAAAAACCATGTTTACTCTTCCCCAAGAAATTATGTTCATCTGTGTGTCTGACAATTTTCTTCTTTACTCTAGTTTCAACCACTTTGCCTGATATTGGCTGACTGGCCTGTAATTGCTGGGATCATCGCTGGAGCCTTTTTAAAAAATTGACATCACTTTAGTTATCCTCCAGTCATCTGATATAGAAGCTGATTGAAATGTTAGGTTGCACACCAGGTTAGTAGTTCTGCAATTTAACATTTGAGTTCCTTCAGAACTCTTGGGTGAATATCGTCTGGTCCTGGTGACTCATTACTATTTAATTTATCAATTTGTTCCAAAACCTCCTCCTTTGACATCTGAATCTGGGACAGTTCCTCAGATTTGTCACCTAGAAGGAATGGCTCAGGTTTGGGAATCTCCCTCACCTCCTCAGCCATGAAGCCTGATGCAAAGAATTCATTTAGTTTATCTGCATTCATTTAGTTTATTTTCCTTGAGTGCATCTTTAGCATCTCAGTTGTCCAGTGGCCCACTGGTTGTTAAGCAGGCTTCCTGCTTCTGATGTACTTAAAATTTTTTTTGCTGTTACTTTTTGTGTCTTTGGCTAGCTGTTCTTCACATTCTTTTTTGGCTTTCATAATTATATTTTTACACGTCACTTGCCAGAGTTTATACTCCTTTCTATTTTCCTCAATAGGATTTAACTTCCAATTTTTGAAGGATTCCTTTTTGCTTCTAACTTCTTTTTTTACTTTATGATTTAGCCACGGTGGCACTTTTTGGGTCCTCTTATTATGTTTTTTTAATTTGAGGTATACATTTAAATTGAGCTTCTATTATGGTGTCTTTAAAAAGTTTCCATGCTGCTTGCAGGGATTTCACTTTTCACACATACCTTTTAATTTCTGTTTAACTAACTTCCTCAAATTTGTTTAGCTCCCCTTTCTGAAATTAAATGGTACTGTGGTGGGCTGCTTTGGTGTCCCCTCCCCCCAGAGATGTTAAATTTTATTATGTTATGATCACTATTGCCAAGTGTTTCAGTTATATTCACCTCTTGGACTAGATCCTGTGCTCCACTTAGGACTAAATTGAGAATGGCTGCTTACCTTGTGGGTTCCAGGACTAGCTGCTCCAAGAAGCAGTCATTTAAGGTGTCAAGAAACTGTATCTCTGCATCCCGTCCTGAGGTGACATGTACCCAGTCAATATAGGGATAATTGAAATCCCCCATTATTGAATTTTTTATTTTTATAGCCTCTCTAATCTCTCTGAGCATTTCACATTCACTATCACCATCCTGGTCAGGTGGTCAGTAATATATCTCTACTGCCATATTCTCATTATTCAAGCATGGAATTACTATCCATGGAGATTCTATGGTACAGCTTGGTTCATTTAAGGTTTTTATACTTCATTTGACTCTATGCTTTCTTTCACATATAGTGTCACCCCCTGCCTCATGACCTTCCAATATATGTTCAAGTTTGGCTTCTACCTCAGATATGGTAATATCTACCTCCATATCCTCATTCCCATTTGTCATCCTACCATTATCCCTAAGCTCCTCATTAGCCTCATTGAAGACTGAGGCAAAGTATTTATTTAGATATTGGGCCATGCCTAGATTATCCTTAACCTCCACTCCATCCTCAGTGTTTAGCGGTCCCACTTGTTCTTTCTTTGTTTTCTTCTTATTTATATGGCTATAGAACCTTTTACTGTTGGTTTTAATTCCCGCTGCAAGATCCAATTCTACATGGCTTTTGGCCTTTCTCACTTTATCCCTACATGTTTTGACTTCAATAAGTGACTTTCCTTGCTGATCCCTCTCATCTTCCACTCCTTGTAGGCTTTCTGCTTTTTCTTAATTACCTCTCTGAGATGCTTGCTCATCCAGCTTGGTCTACAACTCCTGCCTATGACTTTTTTCCCCTTTCTTGGGATCCAGGCTTCCTCCACGTTTAGATCCACAAGTTCTTCAGTCCAATTCACTTCCCTATCTAATTTCCTTAATTTTTTAAAGTTAGCCTTTTTGAAACAAAAAACTCTAGTCTATTTTTGTTTATCCTTCCATTTAGTTTGAACTAAATGATCACTCAAACCAAGGTTATCTCCTACAACCATTTCTTCTATGAGGTCTTCCCTACTCACCAAAACCAAATCTAAAATGGCATCCCTTCTTGTTGGTTCAGCAACTACTTGAAGGAATCCATCAGCTATTGCATCCAGGAAAATCTGAGCCCTATTATTATTACTAGCACTTGTCCTCCAGTCTATATCTGGGAAGTTAAAGTCTCCCATGATCACACTGTTCCCATTAGTATTTACTTCATTAAAAACATTAAAGAGGTCTCTATACATATCCAAATCAGATCCCAGTGATCTATAGCACACCCCAAGCACTATTTCAGGGGAGGCTCTAGTAGCTTTCTTCTCCAGTGTGATTTTTGCCCAGACAGACTGTCTTATCCATTCCATCACTTCTTATTTCTTTACAGTCTATCTCATCATTGATATACAATGCTACTCCGCCACCTTTGCCTTTATTTGTCTTTCCTAAACAGCACATACCCTTCAATAACTGTACTCCAGTCATGACTACTGTTCCACCATGTTTCTGTTATTTGACTGTTTCTTATCAGATCCTATTTTATCTTCCATCCTCTCCTTCTTACAAGGATATAGAGACTTTCCATTAATAGATCCAGCCCTAAGGGATGTTGCTGTCCAAACCATGTGCTCCTCTGTACCCGTCACCTTTCCCCCACCCCTTAGTTTGAAAACTGCTCTATGACCTTTTTAATTTTACGTGCCAGCAATCTGGTTCCATTTTGATTTAGGTGGAGACCATCCTTCCTGTATAGGCTCCTCCTTTCCCAAAAGTTTCCTCAGATCCTAATAAATCTAAACCCTTCTTCCTCACCATCATCTCATCCATGCAATGAGACCCAGCGGTTCTGCCTGTCTAACTGGCCATGCACATGGAACTGGAAGCATTTCAGAGAATCCTATCATGGAGGTCCTGGACTTCAATCTCTTACCTAGCAGTTTAAATTTGGCCTCCAGGACCTCTCCTGTCCTTCCCTATGTCATTGGTACCTACATGTACCATGACTACTAGCTTCTCCCCAGCAGTACACATAAGTATCTCTAGATGTCTCGAGATATCCTCAACCTTTGCACCTGGTAGGCAAGTCACCATTCAATTCTCCCGGTGATCGCAAACCCAGCTTTCTATGTTTTCCCCATTATTATTCAGAAAGGATTCAGAAAAGAGTTATCATTCTCTGTCCCCAGTACCATTCAGGAGAGAAAAAAATGTCAGGGAACTCACATTCTTCTACATCTAAAAGATCTTCCTCATTAAGGAAATCTCAGTCCCCTTCTGTACTTGACTTATTCCTGAAAGATCCTGCCTAAAATGCTGGGGGAGTCCCATATTAGTGACAAATGTCACATCTGTAAGGTATTCAAGCCTTGCTTTAGGAAGGCTAGAGCAGCCATGCTGAAGTATGTCCTTAGGGAGGCAGCCCACTATCAGAGTTATCGCATTTGGAACAGATGCCGAGTACCAAAGCTTCAATATGGAGTGCCCTATCAGGGATGTTTATGGCACCACATTCTCTATCACTGGTGCCAAAGAAAAGACAGAGGCCTTTCAAAGACTTGGTACTCCATTTGGCAAGGATAAAGTTTACCTCCACCGTCACCCTAAGTTCCTAACGAATTTTCATGTTAACCAGGCAATTTGTTTGCCGATTTTCTTACTGAAGCCTCATTCTTATAGAGATGAGGAGAAACTTCATTCATTAGACATGAGAAGAACTTTAGCTTTCTGCCTGGACTGTACTAACTCCTTTAGGTCCTCAACACAGTTGTTTATCATGGTCGCAGATAGAATGAAAGACCAGCCAATTTCTATTCAGAGGATTTCATCCTGGATTTCTTCATGTATTTGTGTGTGTTATCAGTTAGCTAATGTGACTTCACCATCTAGAGTGTTGGCCCATTCAACTAGAGTCCATGCAGCATCAGCAGCCTTCCTGGTGCAAGTGCCTCTTCTGGACATTTACAAAGCGGCAGTGTGGTTGTCAGTGCACACGTTTGCTTCTCATTATGCTATAGCAGTCAGTCCAGAGGTGATGCCACTTTTGGATGTGTTGTTCTACAATCTCTGTTCAAGTAGACTCCAAGCCCACCTCCAGGTTAATCCATTCCTGAGTCACCTACAGTGGAGTAGACATGTGCAATCACTCATAAAGATGAAATTTATCTACCTTTCCGTAACTACTGTTCTTCTAGATGTGTTGTACATATCCATTCCACAACCTGCCCTTTGTCCCCTCTCTGTCAGAGTCTAGCTGGTAGAAAGGAACTGAGGTTTCAGGGGTGGCCTCAACCTTTTATACCTACAGTGGCATGTGATGGCAGAGGGCACTCATGTTGCTCCTATGATTATTGCTTGAGGGAAAAAGTTCTCCAAGAATTGTGCATGGGACACTCACACACCTGTAGTGGAATGGACGTGTGCAATACAATTAGAAGAACAAGTCACACAAAAGTAAGTAAACATTTTTTATACACGAAGTAGACTTATCAGTACCCATCTACTTCACAAGTTCTGGTACTGTCTACATCCTTGGCACTCAATACAGGTTTTGATGCAGCAAATGTTAGTATCTACAATGAGAGAAGCTCCATGCAGCTATGACCTATATGTTCGGTACTGTCACTGGGAAACCTCAGATCATAGAATCATAGAATCTCAGGGTTGGAAGGGACCTCAGGAGGTCATCTAGTCCAACCCCCTGCTCAAAGCAGGACCAAACCCAACTAAATCATCCCAGCCAGGGCTTTGTCAAGCCTGACCTTAAAAACCTCTAAGGAAGGAGATTCCACTACCTCCCTAGGTAACCCATTCCAGTTCTTCACCACCCTACTAGTGAAAAAGTTTTTCCTAATGTCCAACCTAAACCTCCCCCTCTGCAATTTGAGACCATTACTCCTTGTTCTGTCATCTTCTACCACTGAGAACAGTCTAGATCCATCCTCTCTGGAACCCCCTTTCAGGTAGTTGAAAGCAGCTATCAAATCCCCCCTCATTCTTCTCTTCTGCAGACTAAACAATCCCAGTTCCCTCAACCTCTCCTCATAAGTCATGTGCTCCAGCCCCCTAATCATTTTTGTTGCCCTCCGCTGGACTCTCTCCAATTTATCCACATCCTTCTTGTAGTGTGGGGCCCAAAACTGGACACAGTACTCCAAATGAGGCCTCACCACATCCCTCGATCTGCTGGAAATGCCCCTACTTATACAACCCAAAATGCCATTAGCCTTCTTGGCAACAAGGGCACACTGTTGACTCATATTCAGCTTTTCGTCCACCGTAACCCGTAGGTCCTTTTCTGCAGAACTGCTGCCCAGCCATTCGGTCCCTAGTCTGTTACAGTGCATGGGATTCTTCCGTCCTAAGTGCAGGACTCTGCACTTGTCCTTGTTGAACCTCATCATATTTCTTTTGGCCCAATCCTCTAATTTGTCTAGGTCCCTCTGTATCCTATCCCTACCCTCCAGCGTATCAACCACTCCTCCCAGTTTAGTGTCATCTGCAAACTTGCTAAGGGTGCAGTCCACACCATCCTCCAGATCGTTAATGAAGATATTAAACAAAACCGGCCCCAGCACCGACCCTTGGGGCACTCCATTTCATACCGGCTGCCAACTAGACATGGAACCATTGATCACTACCCGTTGAGCCCGACCATCTAGCCAGTTTTCTATCCACCTTACCATCCATTCATCCAGCCCATACTTCTTTAACTTGCTGGCAAGAATACTGTGGGAGACTGTATCAAAAGCTTTGCTAAAGTCCAGAAATAGCACATCCACTGCTTTCCCCTCATCCACAGAGCCAGTTATCTCATCATAGAAGGCAATTAGGTTAGTCAGGCATGACTTGCCCTTGGTGAATCCATGCTGACTGTTCCTGATCACTTTCCCCTCCTTTAAGTGGTTCAGAATTGATTCCTTGAGGACCTGTTCCATGATTTTTCCAGGGACTGAGGTGAGACTGACTGGCCTGTAATTCCCTGGATCTTCCTTCTTCCCTTTTTTAAAGATGGGCACTACATTAGCTTTTTTCCAGTTGTCCGGGACCTCCCCCGATCGCCATGATTTTTCAAAGATAATGGCCAATGGCTCTGCAATCTCATCGGCCAACTCCTTTAGCACCCTCGGATGCAGCGCATCTGGTCCCATGGACTTGTGCTCGTCCAGCTTTCCTAAATAGTCTCGAACTACTACTTTCTCCACAGAGAGCTGGTCACCTCCTCCCTATACCGTGCTGCAGAGTGCAGCTGTCTGGGAGCTGACCTTGTCTGTGAAGACAGAGGCAAAAAAAGCATTGAGTACACTAGCTTTCTCCACATCCTCCGTCACTAGGTTCCCTCCCTCATTCAGCAAGGGGCCCACACTTTCTTTGACTTTCTTCCTGTTTCTAACATACTTGAAGAAACCCTTCTTGTTACTCCTAACATCTCCGGCTAGCTGCAACTCCAAGTGTGATTTGGCCTTCCTAATTTCACACCTGCATGCCTGAACAATACTTTTACACTTTGGTCTCCTTGTCCAATCTTCCACTTCTTGTAAGCTGTTTTTTGTGTTTAAGACGAGCAAGGATTTCACTGTTAAGCCAAGCTGGTCGCCTGCCATATTTACTTTTCTTCCTACACATCGGGATGGTTTGTTCCTGCAACCTCAATAAGGTTTCTTTAAAATACAGCCAGCTTTCCTCGACTCCTTTCCCCGTCATGTTATTCTCCCAGGGGACCTTGCCCATCAGTTCCCTGAGGGAGTTGAAGTCTGCTTTTCTGAAGTCCAGGGTCTCTGTTCTACTGCGTTCCTTTTTTCCTTGTGTCAGGATCCTGAACTCGACCATCTCATGGTCACTGCCTCCCAGGTTCCCATCCACTATTGCTTCCTCTACTATTTCTTCCCTGTTTGTGAGCAGCAGGTCAAGAAGAGCTTTTCCCCTAGTTGGTTCCTCCAGCACTTGCACCAGGAAATTGTCCCCTACACTTTCCAGAAACTTCCTGGATTGTCTGTGCACCGCTGTATTGCTCTCCCAGCAGATATCAGGGTGATTAAAGTCTCCCATGAGAACCAGGGCCTGTGATCTAGCAACTTCTGTTAGTTGCTGGAAGAAAGCCTTGTCCACCTCATCCCCCTGGTCCGGTGGTCTGTAGCAGACTCCCACCACGACATTACCCTTGTTGTTCATACTTCTAAATTTAATCCAGAGACTCTCAGGTTTTTCTGCAGTTTCATACCGGAGCTCTGAGCAGTCATACTGCTCTCTTACATACAACGTAACTCCCCCACCTTTTCTGCCCTGCCTGTCCTTCCTGAACAGTTTATATCCATCCATGACAGTACTCCAATCATGTGAGTTATCCCACCAAGTCTCTGTTATTCCAATTACATCATAATTCCCTGACTGTGCCAGGACTTCTAGTTCTCCCTGCTTGTTCCCCAGGCTTCTTGCATTTGTGTATAGGCACTTAAGATAACTCGCTGATGGTCCCGCTTTCTCGGTCTGAGACAGGAGTCCTCCCCTCTTGCAGTCTCCTGCTTGTGCTTCCTCCCGGTATCCCACTTCCCCACTTACCTCGGGGCTTTGGTCTCCTTCCCCCAGTGAACCTAGTTTAAAGCCCTCCTCACTAGGTTAGCCAGCCTGCTTGCAAAGATGCTCTTCCCTCTCTTCGTGAGGTGGAGCCCATCTCTGCCTAGCAATCCTTCTTCTTGGAAGACCATCCCATTGTCAAAGAATCCAAACCCTTCTCTCCGACACCATCTGCGTAGCCGTTCGTTGATTTCCACGATGTTGATTTCCTTCATCAGTGCCTACTACATCTCATAGTAGAGCTTGATTGCTGGTCCCTCCTACACTTTCTGTTACCATACCTTCATGGTTCTCTGACTATTCCTGTTCTTCTTTGGAGTTGGAGGTGGGATCTTATGAGGTCACAAAATTCACTGTCCTCTCCACAGAGATCCAGCTCTCAGCACTGATGATTACATGAGCAGTTCTAGGAACAAAGAGCCATGGGATATTTTTGGAACCCATGGGGCATGGCACTAGCTTCCTGTGCTTCTGTGGTACCTTGCCCAGTTAAATCACCTCCAAGGCAATGTCAATCCTGATATTGGTTTCAAAGCTGAATCTAGACCCAGCCTACCAGTTCAGAATCTTTATATGCAGCCACCCCGGATACATCTTCATCCTCTCTTGATGAGGCAATAGTCTCAAAATCATTGTACCTGACTCAGGATGATTATATATCAAGAATTATTTGAAAGATTGGCTAGTTTCTTTGGTATATAAGATGGTGTAGGAGAAGCCACATAAATTGGTGGATATCCTGCATACCTCAGAATCTTGAAGAGTAGCTCTACCAATTAGTTAAAAAACCCAATTATTAGAGATTGTGCAAACAGTATAAAATCCAGACCAGTGATATATATGTGGTGCTTTAAATGGGCCAGTTTCACAAAGCTGAAGACAATTATGAACCAAATGAGCTGGAAAGAAAAATTAGAAAAATGTGAATGATAATTGTGAATTGTTTAAGAACACTTTAGTAGATGCCCAAAAGGCCACAACTGAGCAAGAAGGCAGTATTGATAAAAAAAAAAAAGTCTGGTTTAGAGGGGAAGCAAAAACAGCTATACAAATAAAATATTACAAATCGCCCAAAGTGGAAGTTGATAGTCATAAATATAAATCTGAAGTTAAGAATTGTAAAAAATTGATAATGGAAGTGAAGTCCCACAAGGAGAAATCTATGGCTAGTTGAGTTAAGGACAATTAGATGGAGTTTTACAGTACATTAAGAACAAAAAGAATCCTGAAAATGGTATTGGTCCATTACTAGATGGAAACGATAAAATTATCAATAATAATGCAGAAAAGGCAGAAGTATTAAATAAATATTTTTGTTCTCGGTTTTGGGGGAAAAAACAGATGATATAGTCAGATCATATGATAACACATTTTCCATTCCCCTAGTATCCTTGAAGGATGTTAAACACCACCTACTGAAGTTAGACATTTTTAAAATCACAGGTCTACATAAATTGCATACAAGAGTTTTAAAAGAGCTGGCTTACCAGCTTGCTGGACCCTTAATGATGATTTTCAATAAGTCTTGGAACACTGAGGAAGTTCCAGAAGACTGGAAGAAAGCTATTGTTATGTTAATATTTAAAAACGGTAAACAGGATGACCTGGATAATTATAGACCTGTCAGTCTGACATTGACCCTGGCCAAGATAATGGAATATCTGATATGAGACTCGATTAATAAAGAATCAATGTGGGCTTATGGAAAATAGGTCCTGTCAAACTTACTTGATATCTTTTATTGATGAGATTACAAGCGTGGTTGATAAAGGTAATAGTGTTGATATAATCTACTTAGACAACATTTGACTTGGTACCAGATGAAATTTTGATTAAAAAACTAGAAAGATATAAAATTAACATGGCACACATTAAATGGATTAAGAGATGACTAACTGATCGCTTTCAAAATGTAAATAAACAGAGAATCATCAAGTGTGTTTCTAGTGGGTTCCCATAGGGATTGGGTTTTGGCCTTGTGCTGTTCAGCATTTTTATCGATGACCTGGCAGAAAACATAAGATCAGAATTAATACAATTTACAGATTACCCAAAAATTGGGAGAATGGTAAACAAATAAGAGGGCAGGTCATTGATTCAGAGTGATCTGGATTCTTTAGTGTGCAAGCAAACAATATATGGCTAAATATAAATGTATATATCTTGGAACTAAGAACATTGGCCATACTTACAGGATGGGGACTGTATCCTGGGAAGCAGAGACTCTGAAAAACATTTGAGGGTCATGTATAATCAGCAGAACATAACATAAGAACGGCCGTACCAGGTCAGACCAAAGGTCCATCTAGCCCAGCATCTGTCTACCGACAGTGGCCAATGCCAGGTGCCCCAGAGGGAGTGAACCTAACAGGCAATGATCAAGTGATCTCTCTCCTGCCATCCATCTCCATCCTCTGACAAACAGAGGCTAGGGACACCATTCTTACCCATCCTGGCTAATAGCCATTTATGCACTTAATCACCATGAATTTATCCAGTTCTCTTTTATAAACGTTGTTATAGTCCTAGCCTTCACAACCTCCTCAGGTAAGGAGTTCCACAAGTTGACTGTGTGCTGCGTGAAGAAGAACTTCCTTTTATTTGTTTTAAACCTGCTGCCTATTAATTTTATTTAGTGACCCCTAGTTCTTGTATTATGGGAATAAGTAAATAACTTTTCCTTATCCACTTTCTCCACATCACTTATGATTTTATATACCTCTATCATATCCCGCCCTTAGTCTCCTCTTTTCCAAGCTGGAGTCCTAGCCTCTTTAATCTTTCCTCATATGGGACCCTCTCCAAACCCCTAATCATTTTAGTTGCCCTTCTCTGAACCTTTTCTAGTGCCAGTATATCTTTTTTGAGGTGAGAAGACCACATCTGTACACAGTATTCGAGATGTGGGCGTACCATGGATTTACATAAGGGCAATAATATATTCTCAGTCTTATTCTCTATCCCCTTTTTAATGATTCCTAACATCCTGTTCGCTTTTTTGACCACCTCTGCACACTGCGTGGACATCTTCCAAGAACTGTCCACGATGACTCCAAGATCTTTTTCCTGATTAGTTGTAGCTAAATTAGCCCCCATCATATTATATGTATAGTTGGGGTTATTTTTTCCAATGTGCATTACTTTACATTTATCCACATTAAATTTCATTTGCCATTTTGTTGCCCAATCACTTAGTTTTGTGAGATCTTTTTGAAGTTCTTCACAGTCTGCTTTGATCTTAACTATCTTGAGCAGTTTAGTATCATCTGCAAACTTTGCCACCTCACTGTTTACCCCTTTCTCCAGATCATTTATGAATAAATTGAATAGGATTGGTCCAAGGACTGGCCCTTGGGGAACACCACTAGTTACCCCTCTCCATTCTGAGAATTTACCATTAATTCCTACCCTTTGTTCCCTGTCTTTTAACCAGTTCTCAATCCATGAAAGGACCTTCCCTTTTATCCCATGACAGCTTAATTTACGTAAGAGCCTTTGGTGAGGGACCTTGTCAAAGGCTTTCTGGAAGTCTAAGTATACTATGTCCACTGGATCCCCCCTGTCCACATGTTTGTTGACCCCTTCAAAGAACTCTAATAGATTAGTAAGACACGATTTCCCTTTACAGAAACCATGTTCACTATTGCTCAACAGTTTATGTTTTTCTATGTGTCTGACAATTTTATTCTTAACTATTGTTTCGACTAAGTTGCCCGGTACTGATATTAGACTTACCGGTCTGTAATTGCCGGAATCACTTCTAGAGTCCTTTTTAAATAATGGCATTACATTAGCTAACTTCCAGTCATTGGGTACCGAAGCCGATATAAAGGATAGGTTACAAATCTGAGTTAATAGTTCCGCAACTTCACATTTGAGTTCTTTCAGAACTCTTGGGTGAATGCCATCTGGTCCCGGTGACTTGTTAATGTTGAGTTTATCAATTAATTCCAAAACCTCCTCTAGTGACACCTCAATCTGTGACAGTTCCTCAGATTTGTCACCTACAAAAGCCCGCTCAGCTTTTGGAATCTCCCTAACATCCTCAGCCGTGAAGACTGAAGCAAAGAATACATTTAGTTTCTCCGCAATGACTTTATCATCTTTAAGTGCTCCTTTTGTATCTCGATCATCAAGGGGCCCCACTGGTTGTTTAGCAGGCTTCCTGCTTCTGATGTACTTAAAACATTTTGTTATTACCTTTGCATATTTTTGGCTAGCCATTCTTCAAACTGCTCTTTGACTTTTCTTATTATACTCTTGCACTTAATTTGGCAGTGTTTATGCTCCTTACTATTTGCCTCACTAGGATTTGACTTCCACTTTTTAAAGGAAGTCTTTTTATCTCAGACTGCTTCTTTTATATGGTTGTTAAACCACGGTGGCTCTTTTTTAGTTCGTTTACTGTGTTTCTTAATTTGGGGTATACATTGAAGTTGGGCCTCTATTATGGTGTCTTTAAAAAATGCCCATGCAGCTTGCCGGGATTTCACTTTAGTCACTGTACCTTTTAACTTCTGTTTAACTAACCCCCTCATTTTTGCATAGTTCCCCATTTTGAAATTAAATGCCACAGTGTTGGGCTGTTGAGATGTTCTTCACACCACAGGGATGTTGAATGCTATTGTATTATGGTCACTATTTCCAAGTGGTCCTGCTATAGTTACCTTTTGGACCAGCTCCTGCGCTCCAATCATGATTAAATCTAGAGTTGCCTCTCCTCTTGTGGGTTCCCGTACCAGCTGCTCCATGAAGCAGTCATTTAAAGTATCGAGAAATTTTATCTCTGCATTTCGTCCTGAAGTGAAATGTTCCCAGTCAATATGGGGATAATTGAAATCCCCCACTATTATTGGGTTCTTAATTTTGATAGCCTCTCTAATTTCCCTTAGCATTTTATCATCACTATCACTGTCCTGGTCAGGTGGTCGATAATAGATCCCTAATGTTATATTTTTATTAGAGCATAACATTTCTATCCATAGAGATTCTATGGAACATGTGGATTCGCTTAAGATTTTTACTTCGTTTGAACCTACATTTTCTTTCACATATAGTGCCACTCCCCCCACCTCCCCACACGACCTGTTCTGTCCTTCCGATATATTTTGTACCCTGGAATGATTGTGTCCCATTGATTGCTCTCAGTCCACCAGGTTTCTGTGATGCCTATTATATCAATATCCTCCTTTATCACAAAGCACTCTAGTTCACCCATCTTATTATTTAGACTTCTATCATTTGTGTACAAGCACATTAAAAACTTGTCACTGTTTATTTGTCTGCCCTTTTCTGATGTGCCAGATTCTTTTTTATGTGAATGTTTATCATCTGATCTGGCCCTTACATTATCCTCTTCCATCCTCTGCTCCTGACTATAAGCTGGAGATTCTCTATCATTAGTGTCGGAGAAAAACTCAGTTCTCGCTTTTTCTTTGGGTGCAGCAAAATCAAATACTTTATTATTTCTCCAGTAATTACAATGGAGGGAGAGAGTGTCCTAGGACACAGGGTCGCCCCAGTCCCGGACAGGTCTCTCAACAGGTAAACAATTACAGCAAGCATTTATACCTTTGTTACAAACAATAACAAGCAATAATACAGACAATAATGAGCAACAGCTGCATTTTGTTTATACATAAGCCATCCTGCTATCTTATTTTTCTCATTCCTAGAAGACACCAGTCTGCATATTTGGTTATTTCCTTGGTTGTCAGCCAAGTCTTAGCTGTGAGCGGTGTCCTTGACTGGGGCCAGCGCCTTATCTTTAGACTGAGCATGTTAGCTATTCTTTTTCCTTCCCTTCTTGGCTTCTTTTAACCTACAAAGGAAACTTCTACTCTTCACTCATACACCTTTTTCCATACCATGAACACATAAACATTGCTGTTATACAGTACATTAGTCTTACTATTCAATGTATGCCACATATACTCTTTCACTAAAATAACTTTATTACAGAGCTTTGGAGCAACAAGCCAGGACAAGCACACCCACTTTGAGGAGTTCACTCAATATAACCTCTAGTCCAATAGCTTCCCACTATCCCCAGCCCTCTGGCTAGACATCTGAGGTAGCTAGAAGGATCCCATGTACAATATGGGGAGTGGGTTAACTTTTCATGTCCTTGCTTCCAAAGACTGTTGGTATGCAAATTTTAACAATTTTCAATTAAAAGATTTGGCCAATGTAGTTTCTTTCTCTTACTTAAGAAAATGTATTAGACTTTAGTATATCACATTTTTCTGATGTATCCAAACACTTTGTATTCTAAGTTGAACAAAACAAGTATCTGCATTTCAATCCAACACTTCCGCTTGATGTCAAATCAGACCATCCCATGAAGATATTAAACACAACAATTCTGGCCACGAGACAAACACCACAAGACAGAACATAGAACACAAAACATAATTTTTACTGTGCCAGTAAATCATGGTACGTTGAATGCTGTTCAGCTGGCATTAGTTTTCTTTGATTATCTGAAAGACAAAAACAGAGGTCTACCCCTTCTGGGCAGTCAATTATTACTTAAAATATACAAATACCCTTGTTGATTTCAGGCAAAACGGGAATTACCCCATATTTTCTTGTATTTGTTTCATAGGCAGCCCAGGTTTCAGTGGCTTCTACCTTATCAGTTAGATAATTTGCATTAATACAGATGCTTTCTGTGTTGATTCTGGATCCAAAGCTATTCACAGCTTAAAGTGTCTTACCTTAAAAGGGACATAATTAACTTTACCAGAATTTTGATGGCTTTTTTTTCTTCTAACTCCTGCTTTCAAACACTGAAAGAAAAGCACTTCTCATAGTGCCCCTTAGAGCCTAATAGGATTTCAATTATGTAGCACTGTATACATTCTTCAGCTAATTCAACAAAATTGTTTATAGCCAAATGATTGCAATATAAGAATTTCTTTGTCTGAATCTATTTACAAACATTTCAAAGACACCAAGAACCTTCCTCTTTAGCATTTTTACAAAGTTTAACTGCTGTTCCCTCCAGCAACTACAGAGTTAACTCTTCACTCTCCCTTAAATCACTTGCTTAAATCACTTATCAATTCAAATCACCATTCCAAATATTCTCCTGGGTATTTGAAATCCCCATGCTTATACTTACTTACTTCTTCCTTCCACTACATCTTCAAAATTTTCCAACCTGTTTTCCAATCTCTCTGTCTGTTGCCTGCCTGCCTGGGCCCGATCCTGCTTTTCTGGCTGAACCGTCCCTTCCATGGGCACTGGTTTGTTCCACTACCAGTTTAGCTAGAAGGGTGGGCAACTAGCCCCCACCCTTCCTGGTCTCTTCTCTTAAACATTCTTACTCACAAGGCTATTCGAGTCCTCCCTCATGAGGCTTGCCACCTGGGCAAAAATACATGGCCATTGGGTAAAGGCCATTTACTTAACATATAATCCAAACCACTTTAGAGGGTTTATCCAGAGACCCACCCATTTGTCTGCTGACACTTAAACAGAAAAGAAAATTACACAGAGAGCAGAGGGAATTATGGTCTAAGCCAGATTTTCTACTTCTATTACACTGTCCGTTACAGGGGGCGGGACAGAAGGATCTCAATACAACCTCAGAGCTTCATTGCACACATGGCTTCCATTCTGAGGAATTACGAACGAGAAGTTCAGTTCCGCCCACATACCTAACGCCCAAATGAACAGAGCAGAAAAACAACAGTAACCGGTTAAACAGAACAGAACCAAAACCAGATAGTGTTTCCTTATTCTGTTAGGGCTTACCTTTAATCATGCAATCCTTAACATATAACACAAACAAAGCAAACATAAAATAACAAGGGTAAAACAGATAGATGGTGTAAATTCTGCAGGGCTCCCCCATTCTCAATTGCTCACCAAACTGTGACAAATTTCTGTTACCAATCTCTCTCTCATGTCAGGTGATCAGGCTGACATTGCAGGACGTTGGGGGAAGATAAAACACACCATATAACCAAATTTTAAAGCTTCATTAAAAATAATAAAACAACAATGGAGAGTGTTGGGAACGCTCTCACATCACTCAGGAAAAACATGAATGCCCCAAGCCTTAAGCCACTTTAATACTCACACATGTCCAGACTGGCCACGTCTGTGTATAACGTTCAAAGAAGGGGAATAGGTGGATGGGAGATTATCCTGTATACAGCTTTTCCAGTATTTCCAACATGCTTCCGCTCTTGGGAGGGTTGTTCTTTTACACCCTGGAATCTCCTGCGGTGTCTCTTTCAGAGATTTCAGTCCAGGTTGGCTGCCTGTGGCTTCTCCAGTGTCACCAAGCCACACTGGCTCCAGGGTCGCAAAGGCTGTTGGATCTCACTGAACAGTTAAGCTTTGCAAATGCAATCTCAGTTCTGTAACTTGTATTGACTCTGGTTTGCCTCTGTCTATATTTTTCCCACAGCCAGCTGGGGCCGAAAGCAGTTTTTCTTTGTACTTAGCATAGTCTGCGCTGATTTTTGACCTTGAACATAGAGCAACTTTCTCTTTATCTCTGGGCCAAGCTGAATTTCAAATTAACCCGTTCTTAGACAAATTGCTCACACTGTGTCAGAGGCTTTTCTTTGGTGATTAAAAGCTCCTCTGAGATGTATGATCTTATCTAGATTGAAGGTACCTTCTAATGGGCATTGTTTAGATGGATCTTCACACGTGTAAAGATTCCAATTCTCTAAATACCTGCAGGTTTTAGGACCATAATGTACGTACATGTAATATGCTGGGGTACCCTTAGGGTGTAAGGTGGAATGTTTAGACTGTCCCTCCCCCATTTTCCACTTACACACACAGGGAGGGTGCCCTGTCCGCGCTAGCGGCTCATAAACTAAGGATCTCTCCCTACAGGGCACTCACACAGGAGAGACTAACGAGGATGACCACGACTCTCCTACACCTCCCTTCAGCAAAGAGCGTCGGCTAGTCTCTGGGAGAGCGTCGGCTAGTCCGCTTACTCTGATTGCATCCAGTGAGATGATCAGACTGTCAGTAGCCCACACGGAAAGGAATGGGGGGAGGGAAGATGGGTTCACACGCTTCTAGACCCAGGTAGCTTCCTCACCGGACGATGCCAGGCCGAGTCAGCCCACCGTGGGTTGGATCTCCTAAAGATCCACTAGTTACCGGGCTTGTGTTAGAGTAGTCCTGGTCACGAGCTTTTGCTTCACAGGGTACTCTGGGCGTCTTCCGGTAACAGTCACTCACACTGGTGTACACACACACACCAAGGCCTCTTTTTTTTTTCTTTTTTCTTTTTCCTTTCCTTTCCTTTCCTTTTTTTTTTTTAAACCACGATGCATCTTTATCTGGTCCGGACCCAATACCATGAGGCAGTATGACAACCCCTCTTGAGGCAGTGAAAACCCCTCAGCACCGGTGCATTCTAATGTATTTACCTATGCATTACCTAATGCATTTACCTATGCATTACCTTGTTGGCCAACTCAGCAGTTCCCAATACTGCTATAAACTAACCTTGTTGGGGCCTTTCCCCAATACCACTCTGCATCTGATCTTGCTGCACAGTCAATACGTTCAGATGGCGTGAGCCCAACAGAGACAGACGTCCCTACAGACAGTCCTCCTCCGATACCCCAATAGAGATTTCAAAAGGTCTCATACCTCTCATGTGGCGCCATGGAGTTCAAAGGGGAATGATCCGTAGTAGCCGTCTGTGGGTCCGTGGGCGTTGCCATCCCGGACAAGCTCCCAAATTGTCGGAGAAAAACTCAGTTTTCGCTTTTTGTTTGGGTGCAGCAAAATCAAATACTTTATTATTTCTCCAGTAATTACAATGGAGGGAGAGAGTGTCCTAGGACACTGGGTCGCCTCAGTCCCGGACAGGTCTCTCAACAGGTAAACAATTACAGTAAGCATTTATACCTTTGTTACAGACAATAACAAGCAATAATACAGACAATAATGAGCAACAGCTGCATTTTGTTTATACATAAACCATCCTGCTATCTTATTTTTCTCACTCCTAGAAGACACCAGTCTGCATATTTGGTTAAAAGTTGCAAGGTCGTAATAACTTTTTACACAGTTTCTTTCCCTCTCGCCTCACACCAGCCTCGCTTCTGCAAGTCTCACGTCATTAGGGTTACAGTGTGGCCTGACTCTTGCTAACTTACTGACATGCATTAAGATCCCCTTCAAATCCTTGTTAATTCTTTCCCTACTTCCACATTAGACTCTCCCCTAGGAAAAGTCTGTGTCCGATCCACATGCTCCTCTGCAGCAGTTGGCTTTCCCCCATCTCCTAGTTTAAAAACTGCTCTACAACCTTTTTAATGTTTAGTGCCAGCAGTCTGGTTCCACTTTGGTTTAGGTGGAGCTCATCTCTCCTGTATAAGCTCCCCCCATCCCAAAAGTTTCCCCAGTTCCTAATGAATGTAAACCCTTCCTCTCTACACCATCATCTCATCCACGCATTGAGACTCTGAAGCTCTGCCTGCCTACCTGGCCCTGCGCGTGGAACTGGGAGCATTTCTGAGAATGCCACCATAGAGGTCCTGGATTTCAGTCTCTTCCCTAGCAGCCTAAATTTGGCATGAGTTCCCCATGCAACGCTGTAGCCAAAAGGGCTAAAGCAATCTTTGGATGCATAAACTGGGGAATCTCAAGCAGAAGCAGAAAGGTTATTTTCCCTCTATATTTGGCACTGGTACAACTGTTGCTGGAGTACTGTGTCCAGTTCTGGTGCCCACAGGTCAAGAAGGATGTTAATAGGAAGCGGTCCAGAGAAAAGCCACAAGAATGATTGAAGGATTAGAAAACGTGCCTTATAGAAATAGATTGAACTCTCAATCTATTTTACTTAAAAAAGAAAAGGATAAAGAGTGAATTGATTACAATATACACCTCTACCCCACTATAATGCTGTCCTCGGGAGCCAAAAAATCTTACCACGTTATAGGTGAAACCGCATTATATTGAACTTGCTTTGATCTGCCGGAGCATGCAACCCCGCCTCGCTGGACCGCTGCTTTACCGCTTTGTATCCAAATTTTTATTATATCAGGTTACAGGTGTGTAAAATATTAGCTTTGGATGCTTTTCTAAAAGATATGCTCTAAGAATTATTTTGAGGAAGTTATGTGGCCCATGATATACAGGAGGTCAGACTAGATGATCACAATGGTCCCTTGTGGCCTTGGAATCTATGAATTTATATCAGACAATTTATTGCTGTCATGGAAAGAAACTACTATATACTTTTTTCCTCCCATTCCTCTGAGTAATATGCAAATTAAGGTACAATCATGACATTATAATCCCGATAGCATCAACCTGGTCTAATCAGCACTGGGTCTTAGATCTCATGAGTCTCTCTGTCTGGGATCCCATATCTCAACCTCAGACCTCAAATATTGTTTCACAAAACCACAATCAGTGGTCCAGAGAATCAATGGTCACATCCCAAACCATCCAGCCTGCACCTGATAGCATTGAATGCTCAGTGGTTAAAATCCTAGGAAACCTTAGAGGTTCACAAAAAACAACAAGGAGTCTGGTGGCACCTTAAAGACTAACAGATTTATTTGGGCATAAGCTTTCGTGGGTAAAAAGACCACTTCAGAATGTTCTCTTAAACAGGAGAAAACCATCCACTAGATACATTTACCTGCTGGAAGGGAGGAGTTTCTCTATGTGGTGTCAGAAGAGGGGCATTCCTTCCTCACAGTTTTCACTTCACCTTATTTTCTATTATTTACTCTATCTAAAAGAAAAATGTCTCTACCAGTTCACTCAGAGGCCACTTGGTTGCTATTTCTGCTTTCCATCCCCCTATAGAAGGGAAGTCTGTTTTTCTTATCCCTCGACTGTGTGATTTTTGAAGGTTTTGGACAGACTTTTTCCACCTGTGAGGGAGCCTATGTCTTCATGGGATTTAAATCTAGTTTTGTTGGCTCTAATGGGTCCATTTATTGAGCCTATGGCTTTGTGTTCCTTTTTACATCTCTGCATGAAAGTGGCATTTCTGGGGGCTATTACTTTGGCCAGGAGAATAGCAGAACTACTTGCATTAATTGCTAACTCTTCATACTGACAATTTTTAAATCAAAATAAGATGTTTTTCGTAAAACTACACTTCAGGTATTATTTTTGGGAAGTTCCATGGCCTGTGATATATAGGAGGTCAGACTAGATGATCACAGTAGTCCTTTCTGGCCTTAGAATCTATTAATATGATTTTGTATATCCTTTTGTTTGCATCCTTATCCAGTGATGAGCTGCCAAAATCATAACAACCGGTTCCCTCCTCACCCCAGGAGGGATCATGACCCCCCCCGACTCCTGCCCCATCCAATCCCCCGCGTTCCTTGACACCTCCCCCCCACCCCAGGGACCCCTGCCCCATCCAACCACCCCTTCTCTCTGTCCCCTGACAGTCCCTGGAACCCTTGCCCCTGACTGCCTTCCACTGCCCCATCCACCCCCTGATCCTTTCTAACTGCCCCACCAGGACCCTTGCCCCTATTCAATCCCCCTGTTCCCTGCCCTCTGACCCCCCCAACTCCTATCCACCCCCACCCCGAACTCCCTGCCCTCTCTCCAACACCCCTCCCTGCCCCCTTACTGTGCTGCTGGGATGTGGCTGGTGGCACTACAGTCCAGCCGAGGCTGGAGCCGGGAGCCCGGGGATGTGGGGCCAGGGCAGGAGTCACGCTGCCGGAGCCGGACGATGTGGCGGGAGCCGGAGGGCCGGAGCCAGGTAGCTGGCCGGCCGGAGTAGGGCGGCCGGGAAGGGACGCTGGGCCAGGCGGCGGGGACGCGAGGACGGAGCCGGGCAGCGGGGCTGGGTGGTGGGGCACACGGGGACGCGGAGCCGGGCGGCGGGGGACGCGGGGCTGGAGCCGGGCGGCGGGGGACGCGGGGCCGGAGCCGGGTGGCGGGGCACGCAGGGACGGAGCCAGGAGGTGGGGGCGGGGGCGGGTCAAAGCCAGGCAGTGGGGGACGCGGGGACATGGAACCGGGCGGCTGGGGATGCGGGGCTGGGCCGGGGACCCGGGTGGCCGGGAGGACGCGGGGCCAGAGTCGGGGACCCGGGCGGCCGGGAGGGACGGGGCCGGGAGGGCAGGGCAGTGGGGGAAGCGGGGCCGGAGCCGGGCGGCGGGGCACGTGGAGACGCAGGGCCGGGCGGCAGGGGACGCGGGGCCGGAGCTGGGTGGCGGGGCACGCGGGGATGGAGCCAGGAGTCGGGGGCGGGGGACGCGGCGTCCGAGCCGGGAGGGGGGGGACGCGGAGCTGGGCAGCAGGGGACGCGGGGACATGGAGCTGGGCGGCTGGGGACGCGGGGCTGGAGCCGGGGACCCGGGCGGCTGGGGAGGGACACGGGGCCGGAGCTGGGGACCCGGGCGGACGCGGAGGGACGCGGGGCCGGAGCCGGGGACCCGGGTGGCCAGGGAGGGATGCGGGGCCGGGGAGGGCCGCGGTGGGAGACGCGGGGCCGGGGAGGGACGTGGGGCCGGGGAGGGCCGCGGTGGGAGACGCGGGGCCGGGGAGGGACGCGGCCTGGGCGCATGGCCCTCCAGCTCCTCCTACCTCAGCTCCGTCTTCCTGTTCCTGAGCGGGAAGCCTGCATGTTTCTCAGCCCTCCCAGGCTTCCTCGCGGGAAGCAGGGCGGGAGGAGAAGCAGGGAGGAACATTTATGGGAGGAGGTGGAGGCAGAGCTGAGGTAAGGTGGGGCCGCAGCAGGGAGCGCTTGTTAAATTTAAATGGCCTTTTAGAACCGGTTGTCCCAGGGACAACCGGTTCTAAAAGGCCTTCTAAATTTAACAACCGGTTTGCGCGAACCGGTGCGAACCGGCTGCAGCTCACCACTGTCCTTATCCTACATTTCTGACTGAAGTAGTGTCACACTTCCATCTTAATCAGGCTATCTACTTGCCAACCTTTCTTCTGAGCTTCACTGTCATAAGGATGATGAAGTGAGGCTACGTATTTTGGATGTTGGCAGCTCACTGGCTTTTTACACATACGGGACTAAACAAGTGGTCTCCTTAGCTATTCATTTTCTTCACTGACAAAATGAAGGGTCATCCAGTCTCTTCACAAAGAATACTTCCCTGGATTTCATTTTGTATTCTGTTTATATAATGGCATGCATCGCTAAGGTTTCTCCACTTGAGAGAGTGTCAACATTCTACAAGAGCAAAAGCAGCATTAGCTTCGTTCTTGGTTCAGACACCCATCCAGTGACATTTGTAGAGCTGCAACCTGGTCATCAGTACACATTTTCACTGGGCATTTGCTGTCTCCCAAGCCTCAGGAGATGATGCTAGATGGGAGAGCTGTGTTGCAGTCCTTGTTCAGGCAGATGCTAAAACCCTCCACCATGTCAAACTGTAAGTCATCTGAAGTGAATGGATATGTAAATCATGTAAGGAAGAAAAAACTTACCTATTCTGTAACTGTTGTTCTTTGAGATGTTTTGCACATGTCCATTCCATGACCCACCCTCCTTCTCTTTTACATTGGAATGTAACTTACTGGATTCTGGTGAGAAGGAACTGAGTGGAGGGTTGGGGCAATACCATCTCTTTATACCATAGGCTAGCAGCATGAGTATGTGGAGGGTGCATGTGTTGCCGCAACAGATACTGCAATGGGGAAAAGCTCCAGCTTCAGTGCACTGGGGGCACACACCCCTGAAGTGGAAAGCATATGTGCAATGTATCTCTAAGAACCACAGTCATAGAACATTCAAACCAAATCTTTTGTTTTGCCACTTTTTGGTTTCAGCTGAATCTTGAATCAGAAGTGCCAAAATAGCAAGAACTTGTAGTTCTTTCTTGTAGTATATATTTGGTCCAGTTGGAAGCTAAAAGAATTATAGTTCTTTTGAAAGCCCGTTTCCATGAGAGCCTTAATTCAGCAAAGCACTTAAGTATGTGCATAACTTTAAGCTTGCTTAAATCCTTCCCTGTTCAGTGTAAGTCCCATTTACTTCAATGGAACTTAAGTCCATACTGAATCACTTTGCTGAACTGGGGCCCAGATATCCTGGCCTTGCATATTCGTGAATTTTTAATATTATTTAGATTAGCATCTGAACCATTTGAGTTTCATCAGTTACTAATAACTAATGCGTATTTGTTTTGCTATTGTGACAAAGTTCCTCCTCTACCTTGGTGGGTCCTGCACTTATTGGCAGATTTGCTCACCTCAGTGATCTTCCCCACAGTCTGGGTCAACTTCTCCTGTGTCTGATCAGAAGTTGGGAGCTTTGGGGAGAACCCGGGCCCACCCTCTACTCCGGGTTCCAGCCCAGGGCCCTGTGGATTGCAGCTGTCTATAGTGCCTCTTGTAACAGCTGCATGACAGCTACAACTCCCTGGGCTACTTCCCCATGGCCTCTTCCAAACACCTTCTTTATCCTCACCACAGGACCTTCCTCCTGGTGTCTGATAACGCTTGTACTCCTTAGTCCTCCAGCAGCACTCCCTCTCACTCTCAGCTCCTTACACCTCTTGCTCCCAGCTACTCACATGCACTTCCTCTCCTCTGGCTCCCCCTCCCTGACTGGAGTGAGCTCCTTTTTAAACCCAGGTGCTCTGATTAGCCTGCCTTGATTGGCTGCAGGTGTTGTAATCAGCCTGTCTGCCTTAATTGGTTCTAGCAGGTTCCTGATTACTTTAGTGAAGCCCCTGCTCTGGTCACTCAGGGAACAGAAAACTGCTCATCCAGTGACCAGTATATCTGCCCTCTACCAGACTCCTGTACCCCTCGGGCCTGGGTCTGTCACACTATCCACAATTATCCTGCTTCCCAGATTTCTCCTTCCCTAGACATTCCTTTTTCCTAGACATTTTCCCAAAGTGACTCTTACTTTTTTCCCATGCTTCTAATATTCTTAAGTGTCTTTATATTATTTTTCTGTCTTCACTGATGTTTGCAATTCCTCCTAATTTAGTATCATTTGCTAATTTCATTATCTTTCTCTTTACTCCTTCTTCCACATGATTGATACATATTTTAAATAAGAATGTCCCTAAAAATAACTGCACCCTACATATTGCCCTTCTGAAAACATCTTTAGCCAACTTCCTATCCAACCCAATCTGAATTAATTTTTCTATTATAATTTCATGAGGCAGCATGTTAGGGCTGTGTCATGGGTGGCCTGTGGGCACCGCCTACTGCTTATCAGCTACTCACTATTTCAAGATCAGAATATCAGTCTGGGGCCAGGCCAGGCCAAAACCACAGAGTCAGTGTCCATTAGCAGATTGAGAGTGTGAAGCAAGAATCAGGGTCAGGCAGGGTCTGGTCCTTGCACAGGTGTCAGCAGTGGTCCTAAGCCAAAAATAGTAAAACAAGATCAGGATTGGAAGCTGGGCCATGTTCCAGAACTGAGAGTCTGGGATCCAGGCAAGTTGCAGCATTGAGTGGCGAGTGGTGTCTGAGGCAGAAGCACACCAGAAGTCTGCATTGACTCATAGACTTCAAGGTCAGAAGGGGGACAATTGTGATCATTGAGTTTGACCTCCTGCCACAGACAACTCCCAGAAACGGCTTCCTGGTTTATATGGAGAGTGTCAGGGAATCATGGAGGACTGTCACTCATGCCCCTTAGGGTGGGTCTTCCTGCAGGGCGTAGCCTCTGAGTACTTCTTTGTGGTGACCTCACGTGGGCTCCTGGTGGGAATGAGGAAGCGGTGCCTGCTTCAGACCTTGCAGTTCTTCTTCAAGTGCTGTCTCTGTGGGTGCTCCACTTAGGTGTTTGTGCGCCCCTGCGCTCGTAATCGGAGATTTTTGGTAGTAATGCCCGGTTGGGTCGCACGTGTGCAGTCCCTGTCTCACGCTGCTTCAGGCAGTTAACTAGTGCTGTGTGACTAATGCCCCCTCAGTTCCTTCTCTACTGCCCTTGGCTACGAGTCGGTGCACTTAGCAGCACCTCGCTACTTAGTTCTTTTAACTGTTATTAGTTTAGATAGTTAGTTGATTTGTTTTTTTCTTTGTTCCTGTTGCCTCTTCTCAATTTTTTTTATTTTTTTTAATTATTGTTTAAATTTATGTTTCAGTTGACCCTTTAGGATAGTCAGCCTCTCTGAGGGCAAAAGCCTCCCCTGACAGGAATTCCCAGTTCCCTGGGCTTTAAACATTGCCTCACCTGCAAGCTTTTGATACCCATTTTGGATGGGTATGCTCAGTGTGTTCACTGCCTAGGCAAAACACACATAACACAGAAGTATCCTCATTGCCTCAAGTTAACTGCCCAAACAAGAAAGGCCTGCAGTTCAAACTCCATTGCATGGAGAAGTCTCTCAGACATGTGTCTGAACCAGAAGCCCAGACCCTGCCTAGATGAGCCTCGCCAACCATGGCTTCTGTCAAGGGTCCCTCCTCCACCCAGACTTCTGATCAACCTGCTAAAAAAGTATTTAAAAAGTGGGTAACTACATCCCCAATGCAGGAATCGGCCAAGAAGAGGCGTTCCATGAATGGGCAAACAGCATTGGCACCGACCACATCATCAGTGCCTGTAGCCAAGATAGCAAGACCATCCAGCATTGCTGGTACCGTAAGAGCTAAGGATTCTAAAAGAGCCAGCTCAGACACAGGCACTAAGGGGAAATTGAAACTCCATGCCTCTGTACTGACTGAGCCAAAACCGCGATCAACACACAGTGGCGTGGCACTGGTGCAGACTGTGTCTCACCCCTCGAACCTCAATGCACGCTCGAAGCACACACCGGCACAGCCTATGGTGCTGACATATATGCCATGGCTCCCGGCACTGACGATCACACACCCCGGTGCATATCATGCAGACATCACAGCAGTTCTTATGGTACATAGATCTCTTAGTCAGATCTACGCCTGACTCTCCCATCCTGAGCACCGATGTGGTCCTGGCATGTTTGGCACTCAGTCTTCTTGCAACTCCACTGCTCCACCCTTTTTGAGCAGTGATGAAGACAGCGAGGAAGGATAAATAGATTGTCCTCCACAGTCTCCTGCCCACCATGTGTCACCAAAATCAGGACCTCCCTCAGGGGCATATTACACTGATCCTAGACATCTACAATGGTATGGCCAACCCTGGGGTCCACCTATGCCTCTGCTACCCCAATGGGCATACTGGAACCCACAGGGAACTTACCCCACACAACAGGGACTGCCCACCACATCTAGACTCAGCACGCAGCAATTGCCTGCACCGTTGGTACCTGGACCTTTGGAACCAGCAGGTGAAGGAGAGGAAGAGGAGGAAGAACCCCCAGACCAGGAAGGGGCACCACCTACCCACCTCTCATCATCCTCCCCAGCATGCCTCCTCCCACTAATATGAGGGATGATTTCAAACAATTCAAGGACCTATTCAGAAGGGTGGCTAGCTCTCTGGACATCTTTCTGGAAGAGGTCCAGGTGACACAACATAAACTAGTGGACATCTTGAATACCACCTCTTCGTCCAAAATTGCTTTGCCTGTGAACAATGCAATAATGTAACCTGTCAAGACCATTTGGCAGATCCCTGCAACTGCTCCTCCAACCTGCAAGAAGTCTGACAAAAATATTATGTGCCAGCGAAGAACACAGAGTCTTCTCCCATCTGGCACCCAATTCACTGGTGCTCGACGCAGTCCATGAACATGGCAGACAACAGCAGCCCAAGAACACACCTCATGGTAAGGACTGGAAAAGGCTTGACCTTTTTGGCCACAAGGCTTATTATTTGGCTACACTACACTTTCGCATGGCCACTTACGAGGCCTGATTACAATAACTACACAAAGTTTTCTGAATGTATTGACTTCATTCCTGAAGACAAGAAAGAACAATTGTGGCAAGGCACCTTCTCAGTCTCCCCAGCTTCTGCTGCTTTTAGCCCTGGTGAGACAGGCTTGGGTAACACAGTCCCCCTTAGGACACAGGGGAAGTCTGCTCCCCGTCTCTCCACCAGTCCTTTTAAAAGTATTTTTACTCCCTTGTGGGAGAGAGTACTGCCTCTCCTCCTGGTGAGGCTCGCTGTCTTGCTGCTCCAGCACTCCTGGCATCAGGGCTCCTTCTCTCTCTGCTCCCCCTCTTCCTCCCAGGGAGGGGTTTAAAAAGGTCTCAGGCAGCCCCAAGTTGGAATCAGCTGATCCTAATTACCCTCAGGTAGCTCCCCCTCAGCTGATTCTAATTTGCTACCTTGGTAACCCTTTCTCAGCTGAACCTGATTGCCCTGTAGTTGATAAGGAGGAGGGCCTGTTAACGGCTCCTACCGCTTCCTTGCAGCTGTCTGTCCTGAGTTTATCACATCCCCCCCCTCCCCCCGCTCAACACTACAGGGTTGGGCTACTTGGGTCGGCAAACAGTGTACCCTTGAAAGGCCATCCGTGTTGCCATGCTTGAGTCCGGACCTATATTGTACTCTGAAGTGGAAGGGTTGTAGCGACAGGAACCTCCTTGTTACTCTCACATTTTTTTCTTTGTTTTGGTGCATCCACTTCAGAGGAGCATGGTCCGTGACAAGGGTAAACCTCCGTCTGAGTAGGTAATAGCGAAGACTTTCTATGGCCCACTTTACGGCCAGGCATTCCTTCTCTACTACGGCATATTTACGTTCCCTGGGCAGAAGTTTCCTACTGAGGAACAGGACTGGGTGTTCTTCTGCTCCAACCATTTGTGAAAGGACCGCTCCCAACCCAACCTCAGAGGCATCCATTTGCAAGATAAACTCTTTCTCCCAGTCTGGAGCTACCAGCACTGGGTCGGTGCAGAGCGCGGTCTGCAGATCTGCAAAAGCCTCGTTGGCCGCGCTAGACCATCTTACTATGTCTGGGCCATGGGCTTTCGTTAGGTCGGTTAGCGGGCATGCCCTGGTGGTGAAGTGGGGGATGAACCGCCTGTAGTACCCAACCAGCCCCGGAACGCTCTGATCTGTTTCTTCCGGACAGGTCGGGGCCAATTCTGTATTGCCTCTAACTTGTTGAGTTGGGGCTTCACCACGCCTCTTCCCACTATATACCCGAGGTATTTGGCTTCTGCTAGCCCAATTGCGGATTTGGAGGGATTTGCAGTCAGCCCCGCCTTCCTCAAGGTGTCCAGGACTGCTTCCACCTTCCCCAAGTGCATCTCCCAATCTGGACTATGTATAATGACGTCATCAAGATAGGTGGCTGCATACCTGCCATGTGGACGCAACAGTTTGTCCATGAGCCATTGGAAGGTTGCAGGAGCCCCATGTAAACCAAAAGGGAGGACAGTATATTGATACAGTCCCTCTGGTGTTGAAAAGGCCATCTTCTCTTTGTCGGCCTTGGCCAAGGGAATTTGCCAATAACCCTTAGTCAGGTCAAGGGTGGACAAAAATCGTGCTTTCCCCAGTCGGTTAATTAACTCATCTATCCGGGGTATAGGGTACGCATCAAATTGGGACACTTCATTCAGTTTCCGGAAGTCATTGCAAAACCTCATACTGCCATCTGGTTTAGGTACTAGGACCACTGGGCTTGACCATTGGCTATGAGACTCTTCAATGACTCCTAACTTCAACATTTTCCTGACTTCTGTCTTGATCTCTTCTCTTTTCGCCTCCGGGATCCGGTATGGCTTGACATTCACCTTCACTCCAGGCTCTGTGAGGATGTGATGGTGAACCTCAGTAGTCCTGCCTGGCTTTTCTGAGAACACGTCCTGGTTGCGTTTGATCATGTTGATCACCTCAGTTCGTTGGTCCGGGGTCAATTCTGGGGATATTCACACTTGGCCAGGCGGGTTGCTCTCTGGAGGAGGTGACCCTAGAGTGACCACATGAGCTTCTCTGTCTTGCCAAGGTTTCAACAGGTTGATATGATAGATTTGTTCCAGCTTCCGGCGTCCGGGCTGTCGGACTTTGTAATCGACCTCTCCAATGGCTTCTATTATCTCGTATGGCCCCTGCCATCTGGCCAGGAGCTTGCTCTTCGCTGTGGGTACAAGTACCATCACCCGATCTCCCACCTGGAATTTTTGGATCGTCGCATGGCGATTGTAGTATGTTTGTTGGGCCCCTTGTGCCCTCTCCATGTGTTCCTGCACTATGGGAGTGACTTGGGCTATCCTGTCTTTCATCTGCAACACATGCTCGATGAGGTTTCTCCCTGGATTCAGCTGTTCTTCCCAACTTTCTTTGGCAATGTCCAGTATGCCGCGGGGGTGGCGACCATATAACAGTTTGAATGGGGAAAACCCAGTTGAAGTCTGAGGCACCTCCCTTATCGCAAACATTAGGTACGGTAGCAGGGTGTCCCAGTTCTTCCCATCCCAGCTCACCACCTTTCGTATCATGTTCTTCAATGTTCTATTAAAGCGCTCGACGAGGCCATCGGTCTGTGGATGATAGACTGATGTCCTTAGGGTCCGTATGTGGAGCATTGCACATAGATCCTTCATTAATTTAGACACAAATGGAGTTCCTTGATCTGTCAGGATCTCTTTGGGTATTCCCACTCTAGCAAAAATTTGGATTAATTCTTTAGCTATGGTCTTGGACGTAGTGTTCCGTAGGGGAATGACCTCGGGGTATCGGGTGGCATAATCTAGCACCACCAGTATGTGCTGATGGCCTCGGGCTGATTTTTCTAGCGGCCCTACTAGGTCCATAGCTATTCGCTCAAAGGGGACTTCAATAATTGGGAGAGGTACCAAAGGTGCCCTTAAGCGTGGTCGGGGCCCATGTAATTGGCATTCCGGACAGGAGGCACAATATCGTCGGACCGCCGCATATATTCCAGGCCAAAAAAACCTCTGCAGAATTCGATCCAGGGTTTTATCCACCCCTAGATGTCCCCCGAACAGATGGCTGTGGGCTAGCTCCATCACGCCTCTCTGATGTTTCTGTGGTACTAGGAGCTGTTCCACGACTTGGTCTTGGATACGGACTACTCTGTATAGCAGATCCTTCTTGATCATATAATATGGCCCTGGGCCCTTGGCTCTTCCTTCCACAGGGACCCCATTCACCTCAACTACTTCTTTGCGAATATTATGGTAAACTGGATCATTGGCCTGATCCTGTCCAAAATTCTCTAGTGAAGGTCCAATTTGCCCAAACTCAGGGGGTTCTATTTCCCCCTCCCCCTCGAGAGAGGTCCCTGGGGAACTGGGCCCGGCTGCTGGCTCACCAACCTCCTGTCTAGTCCCCTTATCAGTCAGGCTAACTCTCTCCCTACGAGTATAGGCTTCTGGTTCTGGGT
The DNA here is from genome assembly GCF_016161935.1 of Mauremys reevesii. Taxonomy (NCBI): domain Eukaryota; kingdom Metazoa; phylum Chordata; order Testudines; family Geoemydidae; genus Mauremys; species Mauremys reevesii. Next base: position 123,900,876 of record NC_052624.1, on the reverse strand, counting down.
CAAGATTCTCGTTCCCCTCCTCTTATCTGCCCTCCTTTCTCGCCGAGTCTTCCTGGTCTTCCCAGGGGGCGAAAATAAATCCTGGGCAAATTCTTGGAAGGCCGGGGGGTTGCTAACTATCGAGGCCATCCCATTGCTCTCTGGGGTGTTATCTTCTTCTGACTCCCCTCCAGGAAGTAGACTGCCAAAACCTGGGAAGTCTCGTCCTATGAGGACTGGGTAAGGGAGTTTCGGGACCACCCCCTCCGTCACCTTAGTGGGGTTTCCCAGGACCTCTATTTTTACTGGGATGGTCGGGTAGTAATTGACATCCCCATGGACACAGGATATTCCTGTGCGCTTGGCCCGGGATAGTTGATCATACCCAACCAGCTTTCCCGAGACCAGCGTGACTGCACTTCCTGAGTCTACTAACATGGTGGTCTTTATACCATTCATTTTAACTGGCCTAATATATCTATGAGGGACTATCACTACCCCTACTAGATTTATCAGGTCACATGGCTCTTCTAGGTTCCCCAGGTCACACTGCATGGGCTCCTCTAGGTTTGGGCACTGGGCAGCTATATGCCCTATCTCTCCACATGCATAACATCGGTACCCTGCTCGGGGCAGCCCCTTATTTTTCGGGCTGTGAGGCCTTACCCCCCGAGTCTTTCTCTCCCAGTCCCCAAGTCCCTCTGAGCACTCTGGCCGTTCTTCGGCCTCCTTCCTCCCCTCCATAGGTCGGCCCGGAGCTACGGCAACTCGGGCCCTTGGTACATAGACTTGCCTCCTATTCTGGCGCCTCCCTTCCCCAGTGGTCCGATGCGCTGCTAGATGTCTCTCTACGAGGGCAACTAGCTCATCATAGGAGGAGGGATCATTTTGACTGACCCATCCTCGTATGTTCGGCGGTAGCCCTCTCATGTACCTGTCCACAACTATGGTTTCCACGACTTCCTCTGGCCGGTGGGTCTCGGGGCACAGCCACTTCCTGGCTAGATGGATCAGGTCAAACAGCTGGGACCTCGGGGCTTTGTTGACTTGGTATTTCCACTCATGGAACCGCTGTGCCCTTATAGCTGTCGTCAAGCCAGACCTCGCCAGGATCTCCACCTTTAGCTGGGAGTAATCTGAAGCTGCTTCTGTTGTCATATCAAAATATGCTTTCTGTGCCTCCCCACCCAGAAAAGGAGCCAGGATACTGGCCCACTGGTCGTGGGGCCAGGCCTCCCGCCGGGCCGTTCTCTCAAACGCAAGGAGATATGCCTCCACGTCATCATCCATTGTCATCTTCTGTAAGTAGTGGCTTGCATGCAGGGGCCGAGTCCCATGGGGGCCGTGCATTAGGGTGGTCAGGGCCTTTAGCTGGTTCACCACCTCATGCAGGGTGGCTCGATCCTGAGCCGCCTGGCTCATCAGGAGTTGATTTGTCTCTTGCTGTATTCGCACTGCCTCCTGCTGGGCAGCTATCTGCACCCTGGTAGCTTCTTGTTGGGTGGCAGTGGCCTGCACCAATGTCTTTACTACATCTTCCATTTTTTTTCTTTTCTTTCTCTCCTTTTTTTTTGGGGGGGGTGCTTTACCCTGCCCCGAGACGGTTTGCCACGAAGTGTCACTCACATCCCACTCCTGACACCACGTGTGGCAAGGCACCTTCTCAGTCTCCCCAGCTTCTGCTGCTTTTAGCCCTGGTGAGACAGGCTTGGGTAACGCAGTCCCCCTTAGGACACAGGGGAAGTCTGCTCCCCGTCTCTCCACCAGTCCTTTTAAAAGTATTTTTACTCCCTTGTGGGAGAGAGTACTGCCTCTTCTCCTGGTGAGGCTCGCTGTCTTGCTGCTCCAGCATCAGGGCTCCTGGCATCAGGGCTCCTTCTCTCTCTGCTCCCCCCCTTCCTCCCAGGGAGGGGTTTAAAAAGGTCTCAGGCAGCCCCAAGTTGGAATCAGCTGATCCTAATTACCCTCAGGTAGCTCCCCCTCAGCTGATTCTAATTTGCTACCTTGGTAACCCTTTCTCAGCTGAACCTGATTGCCCTGTAGTTGCCTCTCAGTTGATAAGGAGGAGGGCCTTTTAACCCTTTTAACGGCTCCTACCACTTCCTTGCAGCTGTCTGTCCTGAGTTTATCACACAATTTACAGTACTTGTATCAGAGGGACAACTCATCTCCAGAATAGCTCTCCAGGCTGCACTGGACTCTGCAGACACAGCTGCAAAATCATTGGTGACCGCAGTAGTGAGGCGGAGGACTTCATGGCTCCATCTCTCCAGCTCCAGTCTCCAGGGTTAAAGACTTACCATTCAAGGGGCCCAAACTTTTTGCCAAAAAGACCAATGACTCTCTTCACATGTTCAAAGATACACGAGCAACACTCCAATCTCTGGAGATCTATACGCCTAGACCCAAGAAAAGACAGAGGGGTTATGTCCCTCAAAGTTACCACCATGCTCCGTATTCACAAAATGGCAGTATGAGTCACAGGGTTGCAAAGAGAGGCCATCGAAGAGACGACAGCCTACTCCTCCTGTAGCTGAGTCTCAGCCATCAACATCCAGGCAACACATTTGAATCTTGGTTGAGGGCCTGAGAACCCCATGTCTGTCTGTGCTGGAGTCATCTACTCTCTCCGACCATTCGGAGATCGCCTAGTTCCATTTTATCTAAACTGGAAAACTATCGCATTCGACAAATGGGTGCTAGAAATCATACAAACTGATTACTTCATCCCCTTTCTTTTTCAACCCCCCTACCCACCCTCCCTCCCCATCCCTCTCTTCAGGGACTCCTCTCACGAGCATCTACTGCATCAGGAGGTAATCCACCTCATACAGCTAGGAGCAGCACAACCGGTTCCAACAAAACACAGAGAGAGAGGCTTTTATTCACACTATTTTCTCATGAAGAAAAAGGTGGGTGGGTGGAGACGAGTACTTGACCTACAGCGACTCAAGTTGGTCAGTACACAACGATTCAAGATGGTCACACTAGGCACCATAATCCCAGCAATAGAAAGAGGGGATTGGTTCTTGGCTCTCGATCTCCAGGATGTGTATCTTCATAGAATGATCCTTCCTTCCCATCGGAGGTGTCTCTGATTTACTATTGGACAGGAACATTTCCTATACAAGGTTCTTCCTTTTAGTTTATTCAGTGCCCCTTGGGTTTTTTCTAAGGTACTAGCAATAGTTGCGGCCTACCTCTGCAGAAATGGAATCATGATATTCTTGTACTTGGATGACTGCCTGCTGAAAGCACCAACATGGCAAGCAGCTTTACAAGCCACTGAACAGATGGTGACCCTCTTCATGAGATTAGGTCTCCAAATAAATGCAGACAAGTCTACTCTAACGCGAGTGCAAGAGTTGCAATTCATTGGGGCCCATCTCAATTCTCCCGAGGCCATAGCCTCTCTACCAAGACCACACTTTCTCACTCTAACCAACCTCATATCCATGACATGAAGCAGTCCATAGGTATCTGCTAGAACTTGCCTACAATTTCTCGGACGCATGGCCGAGATAACTTTCGTCGTCAGACACGGAAGATTACATATGCGTTGCCTGCCAGGGTGACTCCGTATAAATTACGTCCAACACAAACACAGCATAAACAAACACCTCACAATGCCTAACAAAATAAAAGACACTCACTCTGATGGACAGAACCAGACACCGTCTGCACGGGGGTGCCATTCCTTCAGAAGATGCCAACGCTAACCATCACCATAGATGCTTCTCTCTTGGGATGGGGGGCACACCTGCATCCACATTCTGTCCAGGGCCACTGGTCCCCTGCAGAAACCCTTCTCCATATAAATCTGTTAGAACTGTGAGCTGTCCACAATGCCTGCTCCCACTTCCTGCCAATCATCAAAGGCAAGGCCATTCAAATCCTTACGGACAATGTAGCTTGTATGTTTTACATAACCAGACCATAGCCTGTTTATGTAAAACAGACAAGGGGGAGCACGATCACACTCCCTATGCATGGAGGCCGTGAGACTCTGACAATGGTGCATCAGACACAATATCCACATCTCGGCTTCAAACCTACCCAGATGCCAGAACACCACAGTGGATACCCTAAGCAGGCACTTTTTTCAGGACCATGAGTGGGAGCTTGACAACCACGTACTCCAACACATATTTCAACAATGGGGGTTCCCAATGATAGACCTCTTTGCAACCACACAAAATATCAAATGCCCATATTTTTGCTCCAGGGCAGGTCTTGGCACACATTCCTTAGATGATGCCTCTCTTATTGAGTGGAACTCTCCCCTCCTATATGCCTTCCCTCCCATCCCCCTCCTGACCCAAGTAATCCACAAAATCAAGCAGGATAGAGCCACAGTAATCCTAATAGCCCCTGCATAGTCCCGACAAACCTGGTAACCTTACCTTCTCAGGGTGGCGCTGCGTCCACCAATCACGCTCCCCCTTGTGCCTCATTTGCTGTCCCAGGACTCAGATTCACAGGCTGTAGTCAGCAGTGTTTGAGGCTTTGAGCAATCCATCTACCATGCTGAGTATTCCTTTTGCACATCAAAGGATGTGCCATGCAGATACTCATTGATGGGACTGCTGCTATATTATACTTGAACAGGAAGGAAAGTATCAGATCAGGCCCTGTCATATTAATTTAGATGGAATATGTGGGCCCGAAGAGTCAAAGGTATTAATATGAACCCGAAACTGTCCAACATTAAACAGATTTAAACAAGGTTCAAATTTTAGTATACAGAGACCTCAGCCTGCTTAGTATTGTGGCAAACACACCATTAAAAACTTTTAAACCTATTATTAAAGTCACAGAAAAGAAAGAAAAACAGTTAAAGCATTTGAAATGTAAAGCATTAAATAAGATTTTTATTTTAACTGCATCACTTGTTCCCTTTCCCTTTAGCTGTAGAGAGTCTTTAGAAGGAACTCTCCCCACTTGTTTGACAATCACTTAGATGGTAATTAATTGTTCTTTTTGAGAAAAAGTGAGTTGACATGGTCAGGAGCTGCTGTTGCTGCTGCTATTATTAAAATCTGATTCCGTTTCCTAGAAGACAAACACACAAAAGAGGAGGGAGAAAAGAACAGTAGAGACAAAAGCAGCTTCTGTATCTGGTGTTGACTTTCACTTGCAACCTCACTGCTGGAGAAATACAGGCATGGCACATGGTTTTATTAGCCACTTTGAGACCTGGAAAACTAATTAATCTAGAGTAACCTCTGATCAGTTGCCAAGGGAAAAGGGGCCTGCTTATCCTGGGGCTAATATATCTGCCTTCCACCACAGTTCATATAAACCTTTCACCTTTTACTAAAGGTTTCGGTAGAGAGGAACATTTATGAGTTTCTACTCAATTTTTTGAGGCTTCACCACTTTCTTCTAGCCAGACCCTGTCACACCAGCTTTGCCTCCCACAATTTTTTATGGGGGCCTCAATGTGCAGCAGCTGTCAAAAAAGCAAACAGTGTTAGGAACCATTAGGATAGAGATAGGATAATAGGACAGAAAATATCACAGTGTCACAATATAAATCCATGGTATGCCCACACCTTGAATACTGTGTGCAGTTCTGGTCACTCCATCCAAAAAAAGGTATATTAAAATTGGAAAAGGTACAGAGAAGGGCAACAAAAATGATTACAGGTATGGAATAGCTTCCAAGTGAGGAGAGGTTAAAAAGACTGGGAATTTTCAATTTGGAAAAAAGATGATTAAGGGGGGATATGATAGAGGTCTATAAAATCATGAATGGTGTGAAAGAAGTGTTGTTTACTCCTTCACATAACACAAGAACCAGGGGTCACCCAAGGAAATTAATAGGCGGCGGCAGGTTTAAAACAAACAAATTCTTTACACAATGCACAGTCAACCTGTGGAACTTGTTGCCGGGGATGTTGTGAAGGTCAAAAGAGTTAGATAAGTTGATGGAGGATAGGTCCATCAATGGCTATTAGCCAAGATGGTCAGGGATTCAACCCCATGCTCTGGGTATCCCTAGCCTCTGACTGTCAGAAGCTGTGAGTGGACGAGAGGAGATGGATGACTTGATAATTGCCTGTTCTGTTCATTCTCTCTGAAGCACCTGGCAGTGGCCACTGTTGGAAGACAGGACAGACCATTCATCTCACCCAGTAGAGCCATTCTTATGAGTGATGGGCAGAATAGCTCAGCCTCTTATTATTTTGCCTATCAGTTGAGCCTAATTTCCCATACACCATTTTTGGTTAGTTGATTTCTGGTCCCACATTTCTCTTATCATGTATAATCTTAGTACAGTCCTTGAATTATATCATAGCCCTGTCCATTGGCACTCAGGGTATAACACACAAAAGTCTCACATCTCTGAATGGACGCCAGCCAGTAGAACTGCATAGCCATTCTGCCAAGTGTCATTTCTCTCCCCAGGTGCCCCCCATGTGGTATTACCTGGGCCAGCTGGAACAGTGGCTTTTGGAACTTTCTTGGTTCTTAGCAGCAGCATTCTATCTTCCTCCATCTTGGAATCCCTTATGACCTGATATGCCCTTTTCTCAACCAGCTCAAAATGGGACCACTGTTTCAATAGCTGAGGATCTAGTATTGTGTTGTCTGCACAGATGAGCTGTTCATAAACCTGGTCCCCAGTTTGGTTACTGAGGGGTGGAGTCAGACCCTTACTGTTCTGATTAGGCCCTGTTGTGTGGTCATTCATTTGTAAGGAGGGTCCTTCACCCAGGACTTCGTCCTGTGCTCAAGCACTGTCCTCATGGTGTCCTTTTCTAGCCACCATGGTTATCTCATGCCTTCCAGGGTCTTTAGGCCTTTGCCTCCATTAAAGATACGCCACCCTGTCTCTGAACAACCTCCAGTGTCTTTCCAGGATGACCGGATAGGCCAAATCTTTGGCCTGCACCATCTTGGTGTGGTTTTGCACAATCAACCTCACCCCTCTCATTAAGTAGGGTCATATGTCTGTGTGGATACAATGGAGGTATATTATACCTCTGTGCTTTCCCTGCCCACCTCACCAGTTGTTCCCTGATCAGGATGTGGTTTCAATCAGAGGCTATCAGACTTTGTACAGTTACTCCATCCACTTGTATGGGGATGAACATTTTCCCTGGGCCTCTCTTCTGAGCCTGGCTGTCTGCCATCTATGCTTGCCTGTAATTACAATCCATGAACTGGTAGTCCTGCTGGAAATGGCCTTGTTGCCCACAGCTGAAGCAAGCCCATGTAGTTAAAATAAAATAATGGAAATATCCTATCTCCTAGAGCTGGAAGGGACCTTGAAAGTTCATTGAGTCCAGCCCCCTGCCTCCACTAGCAGGACCAAGTACTGATTTTGCCCTAGGTCCCTAACTGGCTCCTTCAAGGATTGAACTCACAACCCTGGATTTAGTAAGCCAATGCTCAAACCACCAACCTATCCTTCCTCCTCATTAATGCTCCTGAGAGGATAAGGTTGCCCCACTAGGCTTGGATCTCTCCTTATCAGGCTGGGGGTGGTCTTCTGGACCACTCTCAATGTGAATGTACTCCCCGTACTGGGGTTTGATGTCCCAGTTCCCCAGGATCCCTTCAGTTGGATTCAGGGATTGGTAGTGCATGGGCCCCAGGGGTACACTGGACCAACCTTTGCAGTTTTTGCTTCAGGACATCAGATAGCTCTCCATCAGGGCAACAGCCTCTGCGAGAGTTTTGGGATGGTGCCTCACAACTCATTTATGCCCCCCACCCACCCATGGGGAGGATCTGCATGAACTGCTCCCATTATGACCTTCTCTGGCACCTGAACACCTGTGCAGCCCTCTGGCTGGAGCCACCACCAGCAATGTTCTTTCAGACTCTAGGCTGTCGCCAGGGCCAAGCCCCAAGCGAGAATTTCTTATGGCAGAACCACTGCTGGTAGGTTTCAGGAGAGATGTTCTAGGCATCTAGGATGGCTGACTTGACTTGGATGTAGTCCTGGCTGGCTATCCTGTCAAGGTCTCAATACATGACCTGAGCCAGACTTATCAATTAGGGGGCCAATAGGGCCCAGCTTTCCATGAGCCATTGAACTTCCATGCTGACCCTCTTGAATGTGATGAGCGTCATCCGTGGGTCCCTTCTTAGCTTCACCAGGATGGATGGCTTTGGGATGGAACCTCCCCCTCACGTGATGAGACTTGCTGCCACGGGTGGTTGTAGGAGCATTGTCACCTGCTAGATGAGCTGCTACTCCTGCTTCTGCTGCTGCAACACTATTTCTTTAATCAGCTACTGTTGCTGCTGCTGTTGATGGTCTGCCTGCCACTGATGCTGATGCCCCTATAGTCCAAACAGTCAATCACTTAAAAAGGAATGCAAATGAGCAGAGCCCTACAGGTGTGTCTTGAAGATAAATACAAACTGGAAAATGACTTAGAACTATGGAGGGCTGCATTAGAAAAAATGGTTTAATCAGCCAACAAGAGACACAACACGTGATACTTCATTGACAGAAATAACAAGAAGCCAGTAAAACTAGATCATGTAGAGTTAACATCTGTGCAACAATTTAAATATCTCAGTTCAATGTCGAGCCATGATGTGGATGTTAGAAGCCGCAGGAAGAGTGCTTGGATAAATGGAGGAGGTTGACAGGAATTTTCTATTGTAAGAAAATTTCAAAGAAACTGAAGAGCAAAGTGTTTAAGACCATAATTAAATGAGCCATGATGTGTGGGTCAGAATGCTGGCCAATGAGGAAAAAGAATTACTTCATACTGCTAAAATGAGAATGCTCAGGTAGACCTGGGTAAGACAAGAGCTGATAGGCTATTCAATGAAATTGTATGAGCCATGATGTGAGTTAGCCCTCTTCTGGGAAAAGCTGAAGGAGTATCTACTGAGACTGGATCATGTAAGATGACAAGATGTGGAATACATTGGCCAGAGAATAAAATAGTCATGGGACAAAGACCATGAGGAAGACCTAGAAAAAGGTGGTTTGAGACACTGAAAGAGAACATGAAGAATGTAGGTATCATAAATATAAAGGGAAGGGTAACAACCTTTATGTATGCAGTAACATAAAATCCTTCCTGGCTAGAGGCACAGAATCACTTTACCTGTAAAGGGTTAAGAAGCTCAAATTATCTGGTTGGCACCTGACCAAAATGACCAATAAGGAAATAAGATACTTTCAAATCTGAGTGCGGTTGGGGGTGAGAGGTTTTCTTTGTGCTCTCTTTGTTTGTTCCCTCTCTGCAGAGAGAGAGAGAGAGACCAAGCCGGTAAACCATCTTCTGAAAAGATACCTGAAATGATAATCTAAAGTTACAGAAATTGTAAGTAAAGGCAAGAAATGCGTTAGATTATCTTTTGTTTTAGCCTGTGAATTTTCTGTGTTAAGAGATAATTTCATTCCTGTTTTGTAACTGGAAAGCAAAGTCAGAAGGGAATCCTCTGTGTTTTAAATCTTTTTATTTACCCTGTAAAGTTACCTTCCATCCTGATTTTATAGGTGTGATTCTTTTTTTTAAAATAAAATTATTCTTTTAAGAATCTGATTGATTTTCAGTGCCCTAAACACCCAGGGGGTTGGTCTGTGCTCATGTTGTAATCAATTGGTTAGTATATTATTCTCAAGCCTCCCCAGGAAAGGGGGTGAATGGACTTGGGGGAATATTTTGGGGAAACAGGGACTCCAAGTGGCCCTGTTTCCTGGATTTTTATCAAAAATCACTTGGTGGTGGCAGCAATACCATCCAAGGACAAAGAAAGGATTTGTGCCTTGGGGAAGTTTTAACCTAAACTGGTACAAATAAGCTTCAGGGGTCTTTCACGCAGGTTCCCACAACTGTACCCCAGAGTTCAGAATGGGGAGGGAACCCTGACAGTAGGTATCAGTTTGCAAGGTGCACTTGTCAAAAATGCTTGGAGATTAGCAACAAGAACCGCTGACACACTTGATATGACAAGTCAAAAGCAAAGAAGAAGAGGTAATCCAGAATAAAGTGTATGGAAATCTGCGAAGGTGTACTTTTCTTTTAGAACCATATAGAATAATCTTCTCCATTTCATTAAAGTAAATATATCTGGTGGATGGCTTTCTGCTATTCAAAAGAATGCTTTGAACCATTAGGGAACACTCCATTTCCTGAGAAGATAGCCACTGAGCATCCATAACAGATGGAGGATGAGGGTCAGGCTGTGTCATCTGGTCTATGTTCGAAACCTGAAGCAGAAATATGGGATCCCAAATGAAAAGATTTAAAAGGTCCCAGAGCCAACACTGATGAGGCCAGGCTGGTGTTATCATAATTAGCATGATGTGAACCTGTCTGAGTTTGCATGAAACTCTTCAAACCAGAGGAATGGTAGGGAAAGCATATAGAAGTTTGCTCTTCCAGTACAGTAGAAAGGTGTCTGATATGCATCTTGGGCTGTGATCTGCTTTGGAACATGCTTCCTTTTGTCATATAGCCAAGAGGATGACTATGAGCTGCCAATGTGATATGGCCGTTAAAAAAGCTAATGCGGTTTTAGGATGCATCAGGCGAGGTATTTCCAGCAAAGATAAGGAGGTGTTAGTACCGTTATACAAGGCACTGGTGAGAACTCATCTGGAATACTGTGTGCAGTTCTGGTCTCCCATGTTTAAGAAGGATGAATTCAAACTGGAACAGGTACAGAGAAGGGCTACTAGGATGATCCGAGGAATGGAAAACCTATCTTATGAAAGGAGACTCAAAGAGCTTGGCTTGTTTAGCCTAACCAAAAGAAGGTTGAGGGGGGATATGATTGCTCTTTATAAATATATCAGAGGGATAAATATTAGGGAGGGAGAGGAATTATTTAAGCTTAGTACCAATGTGGACACAAGAAGAAATGGATATAAACTGGACACTAGGAAGTTTAGACTTGAAATTAGATGAAGGTTTCTAACCATTAGAGGAGTGAAGTTCTGGAACAGCCTTCCAAGGGGAGTAGTGGGGTCAAAAGACATATCTGGCTTTAAGACTAAAAAAAACAATTTTTATAAACACTAAAAAGTGAAATTAATTATAAGCACATTATTTTGCTTTATACGCCGCCGATGTCGAGTTGCGCTGTTCCCATCGAGTAAGCACATATGGTAGCGTGGATATGTTATCCGTTCCCTCTCTATTCTCTTTTTATCCATTGCAATCTCCGGGCCAGATCCTGAGCTATCCCGGGGTCCCTTTCCGGGTCGCCAGCAAAAATTCCGGTCTGGGATTCTTCCTCCAACCGTAAAAGCAAAGGCCGCGGGGCATTTCCTGATGGCAGAAGTTAATTTTTCCTGGCAATCATGGAGCCTGACAAGCATTTTGCCATTTTTGTTTTTTTCCTTCATGGCAATCATTGCTGTGCATGCCTTCATGTGATGCGATTCAGCAGCGCTTTTACAGCATGCTTTTGCACTGACAGCAGCATGATGTACATGCTATACTGTACCATCTACCACAGCAGCATGCTTACCAACCATCCATCCATAAATAAACCACCTACCTGCCCCATAAATGTTTGTGGTTGTGCTCATGCTTGCTCGTCTGTTTTAAGCTGCTGGCTGCGCAAAGCTGAGGGAGTCATCCTCTGTGGAATCAAAAGTAAATCAATCCCATCCAAATCCAAATCAAAATCCTGAACAGAGTAAATCCTATAAATCTAGAAAGACTGCAGAAGAACCACTGTCAAGAGCAGTGGCAGTCATGAGACTGTAGAAGCACTGCCAGCCTCCTGCAACAACTGGCTGTGCTCCTGCAACAACCTGCTTTGATTGCCTGGTTCTTGTGCTCCCCCACTGCCCCCACCTGTTGATTCTGTTCCTTCCCCAGCTGTGAAGTAATAAAAGTGTGTGTGTGTGTGTAATGATAGTGTGTAATGTTAAAAGGCAATAGGTGACAGGCAGAGCAAAGGTAGAGGAGAGAGGAGAGGCAGGTCCCAGCCAGGAGAGGAGAGCATCCTGAGCTGAGGCCAGTCCAGGGGCAATTGAATCCAGGGCTGAAGCATTTCTGGCTGGGCTGGGATGGGGCTGATGAAGATCAGCCCCTGGTGCTCAACCAAAGCCTGTACCATACCATTGATGAAATTAGGTGCCACATGACATTGGGGACCTGACGGATGGTAGTCGGCATGGTTGCGGGGACATGCATGCTCCCCAGTTGCATGCCATCATGATGATTTCAGGATGAGCCACCAGATGACCATCAGGGATGCATAGGAACCATAGGGCAGGGAGAGGGGTGGAGCATGCTGCTGCAGCACTGCTGCAGCATTGCATCTATCTGCAGCATCTAGTAAAGAATAGGATTTTTTTAAATAGTTTAGATTTAATTTTTTTTTTGGTGGGGGGTGGGGGGGGTGGACACTGCCCTGAACCACCATGACCACATTTCACCACCATTAGAGGCACTTGGAGCTCAGATGCAAATGCTTTTCAGAAGCTGCATTCAGAGTTTGCAGGAACTGCAGGAACAGTGAGGTCCTCCAGTCCATGATTTCCAGTTTTTCCTCCACATTTTTGCTTCCCTGCTTGTCGCGTCGCGCTGCGGCCTGCTCCTGTCTCTGTCTTTTTAAAAATGATTTAAAAAATTTTGAATTTCTTCCTTAATAACTGTCGAAGATTTGCCTGCCCTCTCACATCGTCCATGCATGAGCCATTTTTATTTTGATTTTTTTTGAGCTCTTTTTTTTGATTTTGACTGAGATCCAGCTCCACACTGGCAAAAAGACAAAAATCAAAAAAGTTTTTTGGCTTTTTTTCTGACCTGACCATCCACTGCATCCAGCGTTCATGTGGTCAGCGGTTGTGGTGCCAGGTGTGGATGGCTCGGAAGAGGCCACCGATTGGGCGGCACACCACCACCTAATCCCTATATGCCGATGGCAATTCCGATTCTTACCTCTCTCTAGGAGGAGAGGAGAGAAAAAAAAGAAGAATAGCCCGATATAATATAAAGGGCTTCTTGTGGTTGGTGTGCAGCGTTAAATCGGTTTTATGCTCCTAAAACCGGTTTAAACGCGTAGTGTAGACCAGGCCTAAGCTTGATAAGTTTATGGAGGGGATGGTATGATGGGATAGCCTAATTTTGGCAATTAATTTGGCAATTGATCTTTGATTATCAGCCGGTAAGTATGGCCAGTGGTCTGTGATGGGATGTTAGATGGGTTGGGATCTGAGTTACTACAGAGAATTCTTTCCTGGGTGCTGGCTGGTGAGTCTTGCCCACATGCTCAGGGTTTAACTGATCACCATATTTGGGGTCAGGAAGGAATTTTCCTCCAGGGCAGATTGGCAGAGGCCCTGGAGGTTTTTCGCCTTCCTCTGCAGCATGGGTCACTTGCTGGAGGATTCTCTGCAGCTTGAGGTCTTCAAACCACAATTTGAGGACTTCAGTAACTCAGACATAGGTTAGGAGTTTGTTACAGGAGTGGGTGGGTGAGATTCTGTGGCCTGCATTGTGCAGGAGGTCAGACTAGATGATCATAATGGTCCTTTCTGACCTTAAAGTCTATGAGTCTAAGAGGTCCATTTCTTCCATTCCCTGGGTCTGAAAAATGCACCTTACTATGTACATTTTGAGGAACCATTCATGATCTTTGCTGACTGCCCTGTTGAGATGGTCTGACACAGTTCTGAACCCCTGGGAAGTGAGAGGCCTTGAGTATGATCATATTCTTTGTGAAGAAACTACAGTGGTCTGTTGCCTATTGACAGAGCATTGTTGTGTTAATTGAACCTACAAATTCTGGACCTTCTCCTGAGATGAATGAAGAACAGGATTTGAGGGCAACTAGCATGGTGTGATGCATTATCCAGCTCAGAAAGAAGTTGAAGATCCTGGGGAGATTTGCAAGGGAAAACCTACACAACCATGAACAGGCTTATTATAAGGAGGCCCATCTACATGAGTTCCAGCGAGGAGACTGATCATTGTTTCTGCTGCCAATATTGGAATCCAAGCTATTGGCCTGATGACAGTGTCATTTTGAGGTATTGAGACATTTTGGGGAGTATGATTATGAGTTCTGGCAACCTGTGAAGTAGAATCAGAATATTAGGGACTATGGGTCTCAAACCCAGGACCGCAGGTCTTATAAGAGCTGGCAAGCTCTAACCTACCACCCACTAACAGCTGCTAGGGTAGAAGCTGACCCCCAGAGAGGACTCCAGTCTTGGAACCTGATTGACAGAAGGCTGGGGCAATCCTGATTGGTCCACAGCTTCTATATAAACCTAGCACAGGAACAGGAATTTGTCCATGCAACTGGGATCCACCTTGCTCTGGACTGTGTGTCTTGAGGTTCTGTTCCTGCTCCCCTGGCTTGACTTTCTGGTGGCCTGACTCTGCTCTCATGGTTGTCTCCTGCTTCTGGTCTCCTGGTAACCTGACCCTGCCTGCTTACCAACACTCAACTCTCAGTTTGCCTTCTGACCTGTCTCAGACTCTGACCTCCTGGTATCAGACTTGGCTTGACTCCTCTTTGACCACTAGGTCAGACAGCCCACATCCCAATCCTGACACAGACCGAGGTATATCGCATCAACTTATTGAAGGCGTGGAATGGCCAGGAGGGTCTCCTCATCACTCCACTATCCCGCCCCCCCCAGCCCCAAAGTCAGCCCTCAGACTTCTGTGTTGCAAGATCATAACCTTACATTGGTAGGGAAACATCTGTGGCTTGAGCGAGATCAGCAAATTTGTCATCTGGTTGCTTCATTCCCAGGGGTATTCTTGGCAATGCCTGGGCAAATACATGTGGTGTTCCAGCATATTGACACTGGACCCAGATGGAGGTGTGCAAGGGCCTGCAGCCTCTTCTAAATAAGATGTGGGAGACAGTGAACCAGGAGCTCTAAACCATGTTAGATGTAGGGGAGGTGGAAGAGTTGCACAACACGTGGAGAAGCCCAATTGTGCTCATGCCCAAACAGGATGGATCAAGCTGGTTCTGCATCAGTTTTCACAAGGTGAATGCAATTTTGAAATGTAGTGCATTGCAAGGCCAATGAAGTACTAGAAAGACTAGGGGTGGCCACTCTCAACAAAGGGGCCTCCTTGATGCCCAAGTCTAAACAGAAGACTGTCTTCTCCACTCCATTCAGGTTATAGCAGTCTGAAAATCATGTCCTTTGGGCCCCAGGGAACTTCTGCCAACTGTCAGCAGTTGATTAATAGAGTGTTGGGGCCACATGGGTCATACACAACTGTCTACATTGATGATATCATCATATATAATGATGGGTGGGCTGGCCATATAAGGCACATTACTGCAATCCTACAGGCTTCTACAGAGATAGGGTTGATGGCCAGCCCAACCAAGTGCTGCCTGGCCACCCAGGAAGTCACCTACGTAAAGTATACCATGGGAGGGGGACAGTTACCACCCCTAGTGGACAAAGTCCAAGCTCTAGTGGATTGCCCTGTCCCCTTCATCAAACAACAAGTTTGCCATTTCTTGGGATTAGTGGGGTACTATGGGTGATTCATCCCAAACTTCACTACTATTGGTGCCCCTTTAAAGGATTCTACAACCCAAAAATCCATTGGATAAAAAACTGCAACGAGTCATTTAGAACATCGAAAGACCAGTTGAGCCAGGAACTGGTGCTGTTCCACCCAGACTTCACAAAGATATTTATTGTACAAACCAGCAGATCCAACATTGCCCTTGGAGCAGTGTTATCTCAAGAATTTGGAGGAAGAGAACATCCCATCTTCTTTCTCAATAAAAAGTTTTTTTCCCATGGGAGGTGCCATACTAGTCATTGAGAAGAAAGTCCTGGCAGTGAAATGGACTGTTGACGCACTGCAATATTATTTATGGAGATAGTCCTTCCAAGGACTCTTAAGTAGCAGCCATGTGCCATGTCTCTTTAACTAACTGCTTTTCTGTGGGCCACTTGTGCACAGCCCATCTTAATTGTTTCCTGGCAGCCAGCCAGAAGCTATTCCCTCACTTCCTCAATCCCTGTCAGCAACTATCTGCCTTAGCCAGCCAGCAGGAGACCCTCTTGCTCCCCCAGTCCCTTCTAGCAGACTGATTTATCCTTCCCTTTCAGCTCCTGCAGCCAGTCAGGAGCAGCTCTTGCTCCCAGGTTCCCTACAAGCAGACTGAACTCACTCTGACCCTGCAGCTCCTTTTACATGAACGTGCTGGACCCTCATTGGCTACTCCCTGTAGCCTCTCTGATTGACTGCTTCCCCTGCAGCCACTCTAGCCTGCTTGGAGGACCTCTCCACTCTTTTTCTGGGATGGGTGTGGGAGGGTGTGGTATGGGTGGACCCTGAGGCCTCCAGCAGGGGGCCTTTGGGCTTAGTCCACGCCATCACAGACCTAGCATTATCTCTTAACACTTGGGAGACAGCATAATGGCAGAGAACTTGTGATAAAGTGCTCAGAAGGCTTGGCACCCTAGCAGTTGGCACTCCAGACCTCTGGCCCATTCCCTGTCTGTCAGGGTGGGAGAGGTGCCTGTTTCCTGACCCCAAGCCAGCAATCTTCAGGCTTCCACCTGCATCTGGGTGACAGCCCTTAAGGGAGTGTGGTGGGGGACTGAGGCTTTCCCTTTCCTCCAGAACCCAACCCAGGGTTATATGAGAAGCAGCCCTGCTAGGGTGCTCCCTGCAGAGTCTAAGGCCTTGTCTACATTACAGGGGAAATTTGATCTAAGCTATGCAATTTGAGTTATGTGAATAGCGTAACTCAAATTGACGTAGATCTGCTTACCGTGGGGTGCACACTATGTGCATCTCCTGTCAACTCCCCCTACTCTTCTTGATCCAGTGCTGTACAGGAATCAACGGGAGAGTGATCTGCGGTTGAAGCTATAAATTAAGGAATGTCTGGGCTTTATAAAAGTTTATGAAGGCTCAGGTTGGAGCCCAGAGGAAGCTGCTAGGGAGATAGCTCCTCAGAGGAGCTGGCTAGGAAGCTACTCCCAGTGATGTCTCCCTGGAGAGCAAAAGCTCCTGGACAGAGAAGCAACCCCAAAACACAAAGAAACTACAGAGGAGTCTCCAGAGGAGAGAGACTATAAAGGTCTATAGGCAGGGTGTGCCTGAGAGTTACCCTGAGTCAGCAGGGAAGAGACTGCAGAGCTCTAAGCCAGTGGTTCTCAACCAGGGGTACGTGTACCCCTAAGGATGCATAGAGGTCTTCGAGGGGGTACATCAACTCATCTAGATATTTGCCTAGATTTACAACATGCTACATAAAAAGCACAAGCAAAGGCATTACAAACTAAAATTTCATTCAGACTATGACTTTTTTATACTGCTCAATATACTATACACTGAAATGTAAGTACAATATTTATATTCCGATTGACTTATTTTATAACTATATGGTAAAATGAGAAGGTAAGCAATTTTTCAGTAATAGTGTGCTGTGACACTTTTGTATTTTTATGTCTGATTTTGTAAGCAAGTAGTTTTTAAGTTAGGTGAAACTTGGGGGTACACAAGACAAATCAGACTTCTTAAAGGGGTGCAGTAGTCTGGAAAGGTTGAGAGCTACTGCGCTAAGCAGTAGAGAATCCTTGTTTTGTAGTTGATTAAATAAATTAGACCTCTGAGGACAATGTTCCCTATATACAAGCTTTACTGAACTTATTAAAAGCTGACTCAGAGAAACTGAGGCACAGATGTAACCGTGATTCCGCACCAGGCCACCAGGGTCACTCCAAAGGTGAGTGCCCACCATTATATTATGATATACAGGAGGACCAACTAAATGATCTATAACGGTTCCTCCTGGCCTTCGACTATAGAGCTGGTTGGTAAATGTTTTTTTGTTCCCATGAACAATTTCAGTAAAAGCACAAATTTGTGTTTTCCTTAATATTTTTCTTTAAAAAGAGTAAGGTTTTGCTCAAAAGCTGGTTTTCAAGCTTTCACTTTTTGAAGAAAACCTGTAAGTTTAAATCAAAATCAGACCTAAGAGTTAAACCCTAAGTTATGATATATATTTTGAAAGTCACAAGTACACCTCTACCCCGATATTATACAGTCCTTGGGAGCCAAAAAATCTACCTCCTTATAAGTGAGACCATGTTATATTGGGTTTGGTCTGGTACGGCGTACCGGCAAGAGCCGGTATGGCGTGCCGGACTGGACTGGCTCTCCCGGCAGTGATTTAAAGGGCCCGGTACTCTAGCCACTGTGGGGAGCCCCGGTCCCTTTAAATTACTGTCAGAGCTCTGGCAGCGGGGTTTAGGTGGGCATTTAAAGGGCCTGGGGCTCCACACGAATTCGGATATAACGCAGTAAAGCAGCGTGGCTCGGGTGGCGCTTTAAAGGGCCTGGGACTCCCCGCTGATTTACCGTGTTATATCCAAATTTGTGTTATATCAGGTCGCGTTCTATCAAGGTAGAAGTGTAATATAAAAATTGAATGAAACATTTAAAGTAGTTGCTGGTTATATAATTGCTTCTAGTGACTTTTCATTGACTTTTCATAGACTTCACTCCCTATATATTTGGTTTGTTTTAGAACTGAAACTGAAAATATTCACACTGGAAGCAAGTCAAAAGGTGACTTCAGAATGGTAAGCCACAGAAAATACATAATGCATAAATACCTTCTTTTACAGCCAGGTTTTCAGAATTGCAAGTGTAAAAGCACATATTAGGGCTGTCAAGCAGTTAAAAATTAATTGTGATTAATCACAAGATTAAAAATTAATGGCAGTTTTAATTGCACTGTTAAACAATAATAGAATACCATTTAAATATTTTTGGATGTTTTCTACATTTTCAAATATATTAATTACAATTACAACACAGAATACAAAGTGTACAGTGCTCACATTATATTATTATTTTTTATTACAAATATTTGCTATGTAAAAAAGATAAAAGAAGTAGTACTTAAGTTCACCTCATACAAGTATTGTAGTGCAATCTCTTTATTATGAAAGTTGAACTTATAAATGTAGAATTATTATTGTTATTTTTGTACATAACTGCACTCAAAAATAAAACAGTGTAAATTTTTAGAGTCTACAAGTCAACTCAGAAAGTCAGTATTCTGGAGACGGGAGGGCTGTGAGTTGTGCAGGAGAAGGGTCAATTGTGCAGGGGAAAGATGAATTCTTGATGCTGCTCCTGTTGGGCTGGGTTTCTGAGCTCACCAGGTTTGCCTCTGACCAAAGAGGAAGAGTTTCATCATAGAAATCTGCATTAACTGTTTAGGGAGGATGTGTGGGGAGGAGGTGGGGACAAGCAATCACTTGTGCAGGAGGAGGGTGAGGGAGGTGTCTTGCTGCTGCTTTCTGGAAGGGTGGTTTCTGGTACTGGGTTTGCTAGGCTCGCTTCCTTTTACTGAGCGAGGTGGGCTCCCTTCAGCTGAGTGGGCTCTTGTTTGCAATGGAGGGTGGGGAGGAGGGATTGGTGCAGGGAGGCTGAGCTCACCAGGCCCCAGTTCTCTCTGGGGTATCCCCCCACAGCAAGGAGGAAGCCAGGGACAATGAGGCCCGGCATCGGGGGAAGGGTCAATCCCCGGAGTGAGAGGCTGGCTGGAGGAAATATGGCATGACAGGAAATAGGGCTTCCTCTCCACTGGAGCTGGGATGGGAGCTACTTCCTCTTCTCTTCCGGCTCTCCAGAGGTGTATTGGGTTACTGTGCCTCACTGGACACTGTCAGGTCCCTTCACAACTGATGCTTCCCTCCCCACCCAGTGTTTTCAGTTAATCACAGGCATTAACTGAGATTAATTGACAGCCCTAGTACATATACATAATGTTGATATTCCTTTCCACCAGAAACTCTAATAGCAAATGTGCTAAGTATCTCTGGTCAGAATTTTTCAAATCAAAATATTTAATTGAAAACTGCTCTTTTTATTGAAATGTGTAATGAAAGTACAGTATTTGATATTTTCAAAATTCACAAACTTCTCTAGCTTAGTCACTCTGAAAGGCACAGTATATAGTGAATCTAACTGAAGTTTAGGTTTGTCATGTTGGAGAACTGGGTTCTCTGCCTGTTAATATCTTTTTAAAAAATGGGAGGAATTGTTCAATGGCTGTTCCCAAACTGTCTTCTAGGTTGGGGATCATGCCTGTCCTCAGTAAGTATAGTGAATTTGAATTCCTTGTTTCCTCTTTTCCAACTCAGGGAACTCTTTCCTAGGCTACAGAGTGTTTGATAAATCGGTCTTTCTCTCTCCTATTTTAAGACTCTCTAGAAGTGACTGATTGTGATCTCACAGCAACATGTATTTTGTTATCAAATTATAATTTGGCACTTTCAGGTGGGCACACAAACTTGCCTTTAACAATTTAAAACACTTTTAAAAATAAGTCACACATGTACATAAAATAATATTTTAGGAATCCTTGTCACAGAAATTATATCTATGCAAATTTGAACCATAATCATACCATTATGTTAGAGGAGTACAAAAAAAAGTGAGACTTTCCTCTGAACAAAATAAAAGGGAAGTTCTTAAAGGAAGCTTAATTATGATGCAGTTGCCACAGCACCATAATATGTAAATAGTTAATAATTAATATAAGCATAATTAAGTTGCCAGTATATGTAGATCAAGGATATTTAGCATAGATCTTGGGTTTTGTCAGAGCAATACAACTAGTTCACTATAAATGGCTTTCTTGGCATAGCCCTCTACATCAGCTCGTAACATGGTGTCAGAAGTAAAGGAGTTTTTACTCCTTTCTTTGTTGTAGCTGACGAGCACTGAATCAGTTTTGGCAATACCCGTGAACAACTTTCCACTTCATGCTATATTGCAAATGTATGGAGAGATCTGTGAAAACTGTAGTTTATTCTGGGGCTCATATATAAAATGCAAAGTGGCTGTAAAACTGGATTATGAGACCGTAGTAATCTGAATGGCTACATTGAATACAGTAATGGGTAAGGCCTGCTTCCTAATTAGTCAGCACAGATAGCCAGTAGATGCAAAACAAAAACATAAAAAACTAAAAACTCAATGTGACAGTGCACCCCAGAAGGCTTTATGGGAATATGCTTAGGAATGTATATATATGACATAACTGGAATATGTTTTATGCTCCATATTCCATGTGACATATCTCTGTAAAGGTTATGATCTACTGCATCTATTCATCCTATTTATATGTATGCATTGTTTTTGTATTCGAAGTTATGAATATTGTCTGTGTACTTGCTTGATTTCTAAGTAGCCTTAGTAAAGCATTTGGTCAGCTTCTTGAGAAAGGAATGTTTAAATGAAGTGCCCAGTCAAGAAACCCTTAAAGGACAATGAATCTTGGAAGGCTCCAATCCACATAAGAAGTCTAATTGAGGACATTCAGGGTAGCATGTAAACAATGGCTGCTGCCTGTAAAAACTGAGTCATGCATGGACATGTGACTTGCCCATGTGACTCCAAAAACTCCATCTTGGAGCTGGACTTTGCATAGTCCATAGTCATAGATGAGGGGGTCTCCACCCACAAGAGAAAGTCTATTTAAGCCCCTGGGATATCCTTCCATTTTGTCTTCAGCTGGCTAAAGAGATAGCCACTCCACCCTCAAGGTTACCTGCAAGAAACTGGAACAAAGGACAGTAACTACAGGGCGGGGGGGCGGGGGGGTGAGTGATTGCTGGATCCAGACTAGAAGGAGACTAGTCTATAAAAGGAAGCTTACTGGAACATCTCTGAGGATAAGATTTTATCTGTATTCAGTTTTATTACTGTATTAGGCTTAAACTTGTGTGTTTTATTTTACTTGGTAATTCACTTTGTTCTGTCTGTCACTACTTGGAACCACTTAAATCCTACTTTCTGTATTTAATAAAATCACTTTTTACTTATTAATTAACCCAGAGTATGTATTAATACCTGGGGGGGGGGGGTTGCAAACAGCTGTGCATATCTCTCTATCAGTGTTATAGAAGGCGAATAATTTATGAGTTTACCCTGTATAAGCTTTATACAGGGTAAAATGGATTTATTTCGGGTTTGGACCCCATTGGGAGTTGGGCATCTGAGTGCTAAAGACAGGAACACTTCTTAAGTTGCTTTCAATTAAGTGTTCAGCTTTGGAGCATGTGGTTCAGACCCTGGGTCTCTGTTGAAGCAGACTGGCATGTCTGGCTCAACAAGACAGGGTGCTGGAGTCCTAAGTTGGCAGGGCAGAAAAGCAGGGGCAGAAGTAGTCTTGGCACATCAGTTGGCAGTTCTCAAGGGGGTTTCTATGATCCAACCCCCCAAATTTTGTGCTTAAAAGAAATGTAATATTGGAGTGTACTCCCTGAGAGTGTGGGCTGCAGCAGGCCAGTGCGCCTGTGCAGACAGGCAGCCAATTAGAGAAGGGCTTATTGGGAGCCAATTAAAGCCAAGATTGGAGACAGCCAATCAGGGCTCAACTTGGCCCTATATAAAGGCTGCCCAGGAAGGGAGCAGGGAGTCTGTCCCACACCTTCGACAGGGGAAGGTCAGTCTCCAGAGCTGGAAGACTAGCACCGTGGACAGCGCAATGCTGGCTGGACTTGGGGAGCAGAAGGGAGCTCTAGCCCAAAGCCTGCCAGGCTGTAGGCCCTGAAGGGAAGGGCTTAGTGGGTGGCAAGGGGCCATAGGGGAAGCGGCCCCGGGAAGTAGATAGGTGAGGAGAGAGAAGGAGGACAGCGAGGTTGCTGCCAGAGGGTCCCTGGGCCAGGATCCAGATTAGAGGGCAAGCCTGGGTCCCTCCCCCTTGCCCCCCGGCAGTACACACAGCCATCGGTCGAGGTGAGCGGCCATCATAGACTATGCCACATCCCTGACAGGAGGGATTAGACTTTGGAGTGTGTGGTTGAACATTGTGGCTGGGGTGCAGAGAGACTGCTGATCAACCCCCTTCTTCCCCCCTGGAAGGGGCTGTGGATGGACTGAGGGGCAGTGACGGAGGGCAGTGGTCCTGAAGAAGACGCCGCGAGCTGGTGAGCGATGCGAGCTGAGACACCAAGCAAGGGTGAGACAGCAGGTGGGACACCACCAGGAGAGGGTGCGCCACTGGACTAAGCTAATTCCCGGAGACAAACAGGAGGAGGCGCTGCGGTGGTGAGTCCCAACCTTGTCACATGGAGGTATATTTTTAATACATCTGATCAGACAACCTGAAATCAATCTGCAGCCAGGCTGTGCCAGTTAGTCTCATCATGCAAATTTGTCATACATTCGCAGAAGAACTTCAGATCATATTGTTTTAGGCTCCACAGATACAGATGCCAGAGTATACATGTTGCAGCTAAACTGGAATTAAATCAGTCTTTTGATATATGCCACAGTAGCAAACAAGTAGAGAAACAGCTACAAAGATTGAAAACATTAGAACTAATGCCAGATATACTTTACATGCAATACAAAATAATGAAATTGAAAACTACTGTGGTCTGCAAAGAAGGGCAAACAAAAGCACTTATTATAGGAGAAGACATTGGAAAAGGCAAATGCCCAGCTTTTGGCGTGCTTATTGCAAAAAAACAAATCATGTTGCAAAAGTATGAAACAGTCTTATAATGCACTCCAGGTAGGGAATGACAGTGACAGCTCCTCAGATGAGTTTGTCTTTAGCACTATTCACTGTGTGGGGGCTGTAAGGAGTGCAGAATAAAAGGAGGTTGCACAACTAAAAATTCCAAGCGTCACTAAGAGACCCAACTCAGACATTTAAATTTCAAACGAACAGTGGGGCTACCTGCAAGGTCATGAGCTTTAAAGATTACTGCAAAATTGTACGGAATAAATCCCTATGTAAATAAATAAATAAAACTACTGGAAAACAACTCTGTGCTAAAGTTCTACAATGGCGTATGAATATAACCTATGGATGATGAAAAAGTGATTACTTGCAGTTGGTGAGTGCATGCCCAGTGCACACACACAGAATTTTCTAGTCAACAATATTCACTGGGGCAGCACATGACCCTTTCTCTCCTTATGTGCCACCCCACCACACTTCAGTTCCTTCTCTACTGTGAGAGCTGTGACATCAGGACTCTGAGGTAGAAGGGTTGTCTGGTGGGTTGTGGAATGTGTATAGAGACTGCACATCTCAAAGATCATCAGTTACTGTACAAGTGAGTAATCCTTTACTTCAGTGGTTCTCAAACTAGGGCCGCCGCTTGTTTAGGGAAAGCCCCTGGTGGGGTGGGCTGGTTTGTTTACCTGCCGTCCAGTCCAGACCAACGAGGGCTGTAGGAAGGGCGGTCAACATAACCCTTGGCCCGTGCCGCTTCCTGCAGCCCCCATTGGCCTGGAGCGGCAAACCGCGGCCAATGAGAGCCGCGATCGGCTGAACTGGAGGACACGGCAGATAAACAAACCGGCCTGGCCTGCCAGGAGCTTTCCCTGAACAAGGCTTTCCCTAGTTTGAGAACCACTGCTTTACTTCATCAAGTGCTAGTCCATATCTAAGTCCACTGCTGGTGACTTCCAAGCAGTAGTCCTCCCTGGGCATCGATACAAGGAATTTCTCTGACTGTGGACTGCAACATGGATATTCCAAGTATTGCATCAGGTCTAGCCACTTGCACCAACATGTGTACGGATTACTAAATCACTGCTTTGCAAATATCCTGAACAGGCAGGTTTGCTAAGAAGGCCACCGAGATAGACTGTGACTTGGTGAAGTGGGTTCATACTCCTGCCAGGCGCCTACCTGACCACTAGCTGGTAACATATCTTGATGCACTGGGCAATCCAGTTGATGTCCTCTCTGTAGATATGGCCTGTTCCTTGATTCTTTTTGTATACTACAGAAACAGCGAGGGAGGCTTCCAGAATTATTTTGTTCTGTCCAGGTAGAAAAATATGGCTGTGTACACTTCCAGTGTATGCAACCTCTGCTACCTTCTCCCAGCATGAAGCTTTGGGAAGAACACAGGCAGGTGGGTGAGCTCATTGCTATAGAATTCTGACACTACTTCAAAAAGAAATATAGGATGTGTCCTCATGGGTACTTTGTCCTTGTAGATAACTAGCTCCCTGATTCTCCTGACAGGTGTGTTTTTATGGAGAGATTGGATAGCAAGCATGTAGCCATGGGTTCAAGTGGCCTCTGCTATTTCCATTCATCGAATGTGCCAGCGAAATGCAGTTCAGACAGTGGAACTTTAGTTATCAGTGCCCGCTGGAGTGCTCAGGCGCCTCTTCACATGTCTCCTCAGGATTCATGAAGGTTCTGAGACGAGGCTATAAAAGGGGGTGTGGCCCTCAAGATGCCTCAGTTTCTTCCAACCACATCCATCCGATGGATTCAGGAACAAGTCAGGAAGATTGTTTTCTTCAGTGCCCTAGATAGTTAAATAGAATGGTAGTGCTTGCATAATCTTTTCTATAGTTTTAATAATTAGTTGGTTTTGTGAAGTTTTAGAATACTACAGTTAGAGAGTCTTATTGTCTTTTTATTCCATTATGGCAGTTCCAAAAGTGAAGAGGCCAGGCTTCAAGAGGTTTGCTTCTTGTTCCTCTGTTTTCTCAACTTTGGATGCATACAATATACTTGGCTTCCCTTGGAGAGGATCTTGGCTTGCCTTGGAGATGGACATTAACTAACCTTCAAGATGCTCTATTTGCTTGACACTCATGCAAGGAAGGAGAGGCAGAACAGACTGCAAGCTCTATTACTGCAGCAATGGTTGGCAGTCAAGCCATCCAGATCCAGAATGGTAAAGGTATCCTCCACTGCCCCTAGGGCTAAGAGACAATAAAATCTAGTACAGGCTGTGGCAGTTGGTGAGTTGGGATCTAAAAAGGTACCCAACCAGAGGAAAGATCCAAAGCCTGCTATGGATCCATAGCCGAAACACTAGGAATCTTCAGTGTTATTGGCCTCTGTATCTAGATAGAGGTTCTTCGGTTCCAGGGGCATAAACTCCAAAGGACTGATCAGAGAGAAGAGTTGGTGCCAAGAGTCTTGAATCCAATGGATGTTATTTCCTATGGATCCAAAGGTTTGACTCCAGATGGAAGTACAACAGGGACGAAGACTCCTAAACCGTAGGGACTGTGTGTTAGTTCTGACCCATCCAACAATATTATTACAGTCGTGGCCGAAGTTCATTACAGAAAGATGGTGACTTTTATGTACCACCAGTTTGGAGTCAGTTAAGAGACCTCTCTCCATCTGGCATAAGAAAACACGTATCTGACCTTAGGATCTCAACTGTCACCCACAGAATTTAGGCTCCTACCTCCTACCCTCGCTAGGCCTGGGGTCCACTGGCCCTCTACAGGTTGGTGGGGCCTTTTCCAAATGACAGAGCTTCACACAATGATACCTAAGCTACTATTTATTAACTATACACAATGGAATACACACACCAACCTTGCAATGCTCACCACTCCCAATATATAAATGAATTTCACCCAAGGCCAGCCGGGATCTGCTCGTCTGGGGTTCTGGTGCCTCTGCATGTCATGGTTGTGCGAGGGCTAAGAGTCCTGCCAGCTCAATCTTAAACTGAAGTCCAGAGTTGGTTCCAAAGAGCTTTACATTTTACACATATTATATAGGTAAAACCACTACTACTTTCTCTATACCTCAAACTATCACCTTTCTAAAAACCTTTAAAATAACATATTTTAACCAATCATACAAATTCCCCTATGTTTATTTATTGCTTTACGTATTACAGCTTAACTTTATGACTTTGTTTTGCCAGATGGTCAGCACGAGAGGTTTTCTTCCAAGGTTTATCTAATCTATGACCAGTGGTTCTTGGGTTTCTCTGGTCCCTCCCAAAAATTCCTCGGCATCGGTTTATCTTTTGGTATGACTGTTGGTGAGTGCATTCCTGAGGTGAGAGTGCTTTATCAGCAGTGGAACGTTCTGTTTTAGTGAATTAGTGCACTACCGTCCGATTTTACTTGATCACAGATGGGCTGAGGGGTGAGTAAGTTGTCATCATGGTAACACAATGATCCATTGAGCTCCTCTATCCCCATTTTTTATTATATCTCTGTTGCCTGGGATTCTTTCAACCCAAAGCTATTGGTAACTTTTACTCTGTGCAATGTGGTGTCAGGAAATAAATCAATGGAGACATGGACGTCCAACTGATAGATGGTTGGCACAAACAGTACAATACAAGAGTGCTCTCACTTAAAGCTATACTTTATTTAATCTCAAGCACTTATACACATCTGCCAGAGGTTAGTAAAATGCCCCAAAAATCCAACATTCAGATTTACCCAGGGTCTTGAAGAGGTCTCAAGTGAATAACTGCAAGTTCAGTGGTTGGCCTTCCATATGCAGGGGAACTTTAGAGGTGTGCAAGCGTTCAAGTGTCCATCAAGCTCATATTTCTTCCTCTTTTTATAGCTAACTTGTTAGTATTACATAGCTTGTTCATAAAAAAAAACTGCTGAGGAGTAGCTAAATTAAGTGTGGAGATTTCCAGCCTGTTAGGTAGGGAATTTTCCATCAGTTAACCAGCTATATAGCAATAGTTAACTATTGCCAAACTTTCCATCTTGCAAAAATCACATGCTTCAGAAAAAACAACTCAAGTCAGGAGGGCAGAAGGTCACATTTACTCCTTGATCACTTCATCCTCTCCTCCTGTCTGTTAGTTGTGCTGAGGTTTTAGAAAGGCCTCCTTTTAGCTGCTTTCAGAAATAAGCATAACAGTTGGTATTACAGCTGCTGGCAGTGTTTTACACATGTTCCTGGGCTCTGGGCTATCAAAAATCACATCTCTTGGAACACTCTTATTTCCAGCACCATCAATTGCAGATTCAAGGTTGATCTGCAATCTAACTCCTATCAGGAACTGCATTGCATAATAAGACCTTCTTTTAGAGGATGGTATGAAGATGATTCATATCACTAAAGGTCATACTATCTGGATCTGGGTATAGATTGCTGGCAGCACTGGAAATCCTACTGTGGACCAGGTGAATCCCTACCATTATCACATTTGGGCTGGATGCCCGCTTAAGATCATCTGGACTGCCTCCTGGTATCAGGTCAAAATTAGAGGACTCTCCCTTTGAAGATGAAGTTTTATTTAGCTCCAAAACTGATGAAATCCTGGAGAGGATGATGAGGTGTTCAGATCTTCTTAATGAATGAATGTACTGAACTCTGGGAATGGAAATGGGCTGTTAGTTGTGGGTATAGACAAAGTGGATCCATGCTGTTTGAGAAGGTTTTAATGAGTGTGCATGCTCTTTTCAGAGAATTAGGATACTGAGCACTTGGTGCTCAGCTCTGATGCAGGTTATAGGCATTCAGGATTGATGAAACGGTTTACCACCGAGATAGCTTCTTGGGGCACAATTTGGCAGCCTCAATGGAAAGCGATAGGAAGGTCCTCTTGGCCTACAATATAGCCTCAGCATAGGCTTTTAGAAATGTATTATTTATCATCCAGTCTGAATCAGCCTTTTCTGCCTGTCATTGGTGCTTGTGTTTCCACCCTTCTCTCTCCATCTGTCGCAGGGTGTCAGAAAACCAAGAAGATCTGTGTGGGTAATGGCGAAGAAGAGTCCGTTTGGAGGCTAGCATGCTAGTTTATAATGGCAATGATGCACCAGATCCTTGACTCCTCATCCTTTAGATGGGATGCTGTTGTCCTACAGCAAGCAAGGAATTTGTTGACGTCCAAGAGTCTTCCTGGTGAATCAGGATCAATGGTCTTTCTTGTAGCCTGGACCAGTGCCTTAATGAACTGGAGGTCTGTCCAAGACAGTGTCTGGGTTGGGATGTCCTCTATTTTGATATCTAGGCTGTAGATCAGGGCCAAGCTGTGACCAGCTGTGTGATTTGGACCAGAGATGATCTCTGAAAGTGCTAAGGAGGCAAGTGAGGAGATGAGTGTTGGGGCTTGTGCATTTGCAGCCTTGTCAATATGCATTTTAAAATCTCCAGGATGATAAGACTGGGGCATTTCACCACTATCGTTGACAAGGTATTAGCAAGCTCCTGTATGACTCCTTTTGTCTGTATTGGTCTGTAAATGAGCATAAAGTCTGTTAGCTTTGGCTGTGGTTTCTGCTGTCAGATGAATGAATTTGAATGAAATTGCCTTACCTGCATTTGATGTCTGCAGAGAATTTGAATGCTGTGCTGCCTTTCTTCTTGTCTTATATGTCTGTGATGTTCTGAATATCTTGGAGGGGACGAGGTGGGCTAGCATGGGACCTGCAGTGTCATCTAGGCTGGTCTAAGGCCACACTAGGACTTTAATTCGAATTTAGCAGCGTTAATTCGAATTAACTGTGCACCCGTCCACACCACAAAGCTATTTAATTCGACATAGAGGGCTCTTTAGTTCGACTTCTGTACTCCTCCCCGACGAGGGGAGTAGCTCTAAATTCGACATGGCCATGTCGAATTAGGCTAGGTGTGGACGGAAATCGACCTTAGTAGCTCCGGGAGCTATCCTACACTGCACCACTCTGTTGACGCTCTGGACAGCAGTCCGAGCTTGGATGTTCTGACCAGCCACACAGGAAATGCCCAGGGAAAATTTGACATGCTCCGGCGCCTTGTGAATGTTCTGCAGGACCGCAGGCAGGAGGACAGAGCCCCCCTGCAGTGTATCTGCAACTGCCCTCCCCCGCCACAAAGTTCCATACCCCCCTCACCCAAAATAACCAGAAGGAGGGGCGCCAGGGGCCGTGAAAACTGTCACTGCACCCCAGCAGAGTGCTGAAGTACCCAAAAGCTCCCATTCCCTACATTTTGAGAAGTCCTTCCCTTCCTGACTCACCCAAGCCCCAATCCCAGTTTCATCCCCTAACTGTCTAGTTAATTATTAAAAATACTTTGCTGTTAATTACTGTTTCCGTCATGTTTTTTTTACAGAAGACTGTGTTTGAAGGGGAGGGGGTGGGGAAGGGGGTTGGTAATTGCATAGGACAGTCACCTTTACCAGGGTAGAGACACGGGGGCAGGATCAGCAGCAGGTCACACACACAGTGCAGTCAGTAGGCACCCTGGTCGGTATGGGAGGTGGTTTCCAGGTTCTGTGTGGGTGCGGGGGGACGTGACTTTGTAGCGGGGGAGGGTGGTTACAGATCTTATGCAGCGGTCCTTGTCCTGGACCGCAAAGTCACGCAGCAGAGGAATCTGTATCCATCCTCCTCCGCCACAAGGTCACATAGCCCCCGCACACAGAATCCCAAAAAGGAGGGATGGCAGGCTCCGTTGAAACAACCAGTCCGGCACTGCGGACCGCTCTAGGAGCAGGAGCCTGTCATTCCTCGAGTTTAGAGGCGGTCTTTACATCACTGCACACCCTACGCAGCACAGTCTGCATCCCAGTTTCAACCCTTTAACGCAAAGTCATTAATAAAGAAACATTTGTTAAGTAACAATGGAACATGTATTTTATTTTTACACGTGTGTTGGAAGTGGGGGAAACGGGGTGAACGGGGTATGTAACTGCAGAAGATAGTCAACAGTAACTGGGTAAAGAAACAGGGGCAGGTTCAGCTTCTCTGTAAAGAAACTGAACAGTCACAGGTCTCGCTGCTCGCTGCTCGCTGGTACTTGAAGAGTTCCTTGTCGCTGTCCAAGATGCCTGTATAGGGCTTCATGAGCCAGGGCATTAGCGGGTAGGCTGGGTCCCCGAGGATCACTATAGGCATCTGCACATCCCCAACAGTTATTTTGTGGTCCGGGAAGAAACTACCTTCCTGCAGGTGTCTAAACAGACCACAGTTCCTGAAAACACACGCGTCATGAACCTTGCCTGGCCACCCGACGTTGATGTTGGTAAAACATCCCCTATGGTCCACCAGTGCTTGCAGCACCATTGAAAAGTAGCCCACTTTCTCAGCAGCTGACTGTGGAAGAGGTGGACGATAAGGTGCGAGGAGGTGAAAACGGTCATAACTGCAGCGGGCTCCATGCTCGCAGTGCTGTGGCGTCCGTGCTGTCACTGACCAGAAAAGTGCACGAACAGATTGCCTGCAGGCGCTTTCAGGGAGGGAGGGCGTGATTGACGGTTCAATGATGACAGTTACCCAAAACCACCCTCGACACATTTTTTCCCCCAGCAGGCATTGGGGGCTCTACCCAGCATTCCAATGGGCAGCGGGGACTGCGGGAACTGTGGGATAGCTTCCCACACTGCACCGCTTCCAAAGTCGACGCTGGCCCCGTTAGTGTGGACTCACAAAGTTGAATTAGTGTCCTTAGTGTGGATACACAAATTCGACTTCGTAAGGTTGATTCCACAAATTCGAATTAAGTTGAATCGAACTACTCTTGTGGTGTAGACATACCCTTAGTGATACAGACTATATTGGATGCTTCATAACTGATGAGCTCATATACTGTTGTTTGTTAGCAGCAGATCTTGCATTGATAAGCATCAAGTTTAGTTTCGTACTGTCTACTTCCAGCCCCTTTTTAGGTAGTGGTCCTTTGCAGTATATAGGTGTTAGACGTCTG
Organism: Mauremys reevesii; assembly: GCF_016161935.1. Classification (NCBI taxonomy): domain Eukaryota; kingdom Metazoa; phylum Chordata; order Testudines; family Geoemydidae; genus Mauremys; species Mauremys reevesii. Next base: position 123,869,538 of record NC_052624.1, on the reverse strand, counting down.
GAACCTGGCTTCTTATTTCTCCTTTTCTGTTTCCTGGGGCAGTTCCTCCCAATTTGAACTGTGATAGGAGATTAAATGGATGTTGCCATGGGATGGTCCAAACGGATTTTTGGGATCTATAACCTGAAAACAGTGTTTTAAGTGTAGTGAAGATGTCTGGCCTAATAAGAGTTGCTGTTTTATAGAGTAGTGAACCACCTATGGGTCTGTGTCGTGCAATACTTTGCCCAGTTCTGGTGTCTACACTTCTAAAAGTTGGAAAAATTGGAGAGGATTCAGAGAAGAGCTACAAGAATGATTCAAGGTGTGGAAGCCTGCCTTACGGCGAGAGAGACTTAAGGAGTTCAATCTATGTAGTTTATCAAAGAGAAGATTAAGATGTGACTTAATCATGGTCTAGAAGTCCCTGCATGGGAAGAAGATGTTTGATTCTGGAGATGTCTTTTATCTACCAGACAAAAGCATAATAAGATCCAGTGGAAAGAACCATCAAATTTTTTAATAGTGAAGGTAATTAACCATTGAAACATCTTACCAAGGGATGTAGTGGATTCTTCATCTCATTAACTACTTAAATCAAGACTGGATGTATTTCTAAAATATATACTCTAGCTCAACCAGCAGCTATGGACTGGATGCAAGAATCAGAAGGTCAGATTAGATGATCGTAATGGTTGTTTCTGGACTTAAAATCTTTGATTTTGTATTTTATAACTCTGATTATTATTGACTGTCTCATTTTCCCTCCCCTTTTCACATTTGTGGTTATGCTGAGGGTATGTCTACATTGCAGTCATAAATTGGGATTAATGTAGCTATCTGAGGTACCAGTAGCAATGAAGCTGCAGCAGCATGGGCTTCAGTGCAGCCTAGCTGCCCAAGTAATTACCATGAGTTCCAGGTGATCTTGTACAGCCTCCATTGAAGCCCATGCTACTGTAGTGTCACTCCTGTTAGTGCTAGATTAAAGCTAGTTTGGGTATGTTTACTAAGATACATTGAGGAGGAGGGATAGCTCAGTGGTTTAAGCATTGGCCTGTTAAACCCAGCGTTGTGAGTTCAATCCTTGAGGGGGCCATTTAGGGAACAGGGGTAAAATTCTGCTTGGTGATTGGTCCTGCTTTGAGCAGGGGGTTAAACTAGATGACCTCCTGAGGTCCCTTCCCTCCCTGATATTTTATGATTCACACCTTGCAGATAGACATGCCCATATGGGTACTGGAGCAAAGTCCCAGTGGAGGTGTGCTGTCATGGTATAATCAGTGACTACACTGGTATAGCATACTCTAGTTTGAAATTGGTGTAAGGGGGATTAGCATTAGTCAGTTTACATTGGTATTGTACAACTAGTTTAAGAATGTGAACCAAGTCTTCCATGATTTCTTGCTACTCATCCATTCAGGAACTGACTGGAAGTTTCTAGTGAGGGATTGAAGCACTAATGGATAGAGTGGGTTGGGGTTTGTGTTCAATCATCAGCACCAGAGGACCACAACTTTAAAAGCCAGGATGAGTTCTCATTCTGTCTTGTGCTGGAAGCTCAAGAACTGGGAATGGGAATCTCCTGTGAAGATCAATCCTGTCTATGTTGGTGCAGTGAAAAATCTGAGAGGAAAAATGCATATAATTTATATTTCCATAACATCTTTCCTCTCAACTCTCTCAATTATCCTACCACACAAATACCTCGATTCCTCCCTGCACATGCTGGTCACCAATATTCCCTTTTGGCTCTTCCATGTTGCACCAGTATTCTTTCTGTCTCCCCTAATTCACCAATACATCAACATACTATGCAATGAAAATTTAGCTTATATGAGCATTTTAATCATTCAAATTTATGTGTTTTAAGGATTGAAATGACAGATTCTGTAAAATGATAGATAAAACTACAATGCACAACAGAAATTCCTAAACCCTCTGTTGTAAAAATGCAGGCTGGTAGTAACAATAAAAAAAATCATAAATGAGAGAATAGATTTTTTCACTGTTTATTTTTTTTAAAATGTAAAACACAATTTAGCAAATTTAACAATGTAGATTTCTTCCCTTACCCCGCCTCTCCCAAATCAGTCAGAAGATATTCAGCAGAAATATCAGGATCCTGCAGCCCTTAAGAAGGACTATGGCCATATGAGTGCATGTAAGTATGAAATTATCAGCATGTTTACTGTGTTTGAACTGGTCACATTGATTATTTGAAGACTGCACTGATTAAATTGGTTCAGCTTTTCTTTTAAAAACAATTTTGGTGTGACCATAGCATGAAAGGTCTAGAATCTCAGCTGCTCTAAATCAGCATGCACCGATTTACACCAGCTAAGTATCTGGGCCAAAGTAACTTCTCTGCTCCTCTAATCAAACTGTCTCTTCTTGCTCTTATTTGTTGTAGGGGAACCTGTGGATTATAACATTGAACAAAGCACAGAAACCACCCAGAAAGAAGGTAAAATGCAACTGCAACAGCAAATCAGCCCCATTAGAAATGAAGGAAATGTGGAGTCAAAAGGAAGAGGTTTTCTGGAGTTAGTGAAAAGGTACTATAGTAGCTTTAAACCATCTAGAGACACATTTATCCTTGGCAGGGAATAGGGGCAATGCCCATTCATGAATTTATTATAGCTGAATGGTAGTTGAGTTTGGGACTTGCTTACTGTTTAACAGCTGTTTTTTCCAGTGCTCTATAATCCACATGCTTAATGGATGGTCTTGGAAATTGCTGTTTGCCGAGGGGGTTTTGGGGCAAGGCTAGTGATCCAAATTTGGGTTCAGTTGGGTTCCCAAGCTACAGCTTCCACTAAAAGTCCAATGATATGAAAACATTACATGTATTTGTATGGGGATTAAACTGTATAACTCTAATACTTCCAAAACTAATATCATCCACTTGGAATTAACCTCAGCTAGCGCTGGGCAACCACTGGCTCTTTGGAGACACAATATTTCAAAAGTTCTTCAGGACTTGAAGTTTGAAACTACAGTATAAGTTGAATGAAAGTGATATGCCAAAGAGAGTGAAGTGTGCATGGGCAACAGGACTAGGGTTCTGCTGTAAGCCAGAACCCAAGCACAACCCATGTATTTTGAGGTTTAATCCTCAAAAGCTTTCTGATAATAGATGTTATGCATATCAGTTGCATTCTTCATGTGCTTTTTCTAGAATTTTTGCCCTGACAGCAAAGCTTCTTGTTCAAGAGCTGAGATTTCAAAGTTCTCTAAAATGCATATGCTTACTCAAATTTTACTTTAGAAGTATTGTCATAGAAAATAATATTAACTAAATAAAGGGAAGGTGAAAGATTCTAGTAAGCAGCTGCATTACAGTAATGTAATCATAAGTCATGCTGTTCCCTAGTTTTCAGAAGTATTCAGTGTGAGTGTGATCAAAGAAAAGCAAATAGCTATGTCTCATCAAAGTCAACATGATCAAAGCTGTTCCTGCATCAGGAAACACATCCATAATAGAGAGTCCTGTTCTAAGGACTGGTGTAAAGTCCACAGTGACTAATGTTGTACCAAAATACTGTCATCAGTCAAAGCAGTAACTTAGGTTTATCATGAAAAATAAACATATAAAACAAACTTAAACTTCTTCTTCGAGTGCTCACTCATATAAATTCCAATTAGGTGTGGGCGTGCCGTGTGCATGATCATCAGAAGATTTTTACCCTAGCAACACTCGGTGGGTTGGCTGAGGCGCTCCCTGGAGTGGCGCCGTTATGGTGCCAGATATATGCCCCTGCCGACCCAACGCCCCCTCAGTTCCTTCTTACCGCCTGTGACGATGGTTGGAACTGTGGAGCGCGGCATAGCTGATCTCCACCTCCCTAGCTTTACTCGTTGTAGATAGTTGTTTAGTATAGTTGTTAATAGTTTAGCAGTTATAGTTTAGTTAATAGTAAGTTTGTATATAGTGTAGATAGTACTTGGAGGGAATGGGGTTCATCCCCTTCTCTCCTCCCCGGTACCAGGGTCCATGCTCAGGTCCCCGCGTTTCAAACCTTGCTCGGCCTGTCTCAAGCCGATGCCTATGGGAGACCCCCACGACTCCTGCTTTGAAGTGCCTGGGGGAAATCTCTTTAACCAGGTAAGTGTCGCATTTGCAAGGCTTTCAAGCCTCGAACAAAAAAGGAGTGGGACTTTCATTTAAAACAGCTCCTAATGGAAGCAGCACTTAGCTCGGTGCCTTCAGAACCATGTGCAGACCGGACGCCATCGGTCCGAAGCGCATTTCCGGCACCGGAATGACCTGGCAACAGCAAAGACTCTCGGCACTGGATGTGTCCGGCACTGGTACAGTTGCGACATCATTCACTGTCTCCACGGCCCAAGATACAGCACAAACCACCTGCTGCTTCTGTATAGTTGCAGACACTGCCTGTGGCCCTTTGGAGCAACAGCCTGGACTGGACCATCCCACTAAGGCTCCAACTCCGGCACGGCCAACTTTGGCACTGTCGATTCCGGTGCCACAAGGGCCATTGAGTCCGGTGCACACAAGCTCCCTGGTGCGCACTGTGATTGAGCTCGGCCTGCTGTCTACTCCGGAGACCTTCTCCACCGCTCGCGACTTAATGATGCTGACGGAGCCTGGACCGCCTCAGCCCCCGGCACCGCTGGTGCGGACTGTCCAATCTATAGGCAAACCTGCCTTCATGTGACCCTTCTCGCAGAGAGAGACAGGTCGGCACCGATCTTGGTCCCGGTCCAGGTCATGGTCCCGATCCCGCTGATGGTCCCGGACCCAGCACCGCTCGCAGTCCTGGCACCAATCTCCATCTCGGCGCTGGTCATACTTGTGGCACCGCTCCGCTTCACACAGGTCTCCCTCCCAGTACCGATCCAGTCACCTCACAGCTGATCCCAACACCATAGATCCTCGTCGAGATCTAGATCTAAATCGGCCTCTCGGCACCATTATGACCATCGGTCCCGATCCCGATCATGGTACCGCTGAAGGTCCCGGCACTGGTCTCCAGCTCCCAGGCACGAACTGACAGAGTGGGATGGTGCAACGCCACATGGGCGTGCGGCCCCTCCTTGGCCTTCACGACCGTCATCATCCCAAGCAGGGAGTGGCTACCACACCCAGGGCCATGATGCTGATGGTGCTAGCCAGGGGCAATATGAAGGACAGGATCCTGATCAGGGACACCCACAATGGTCCTTCTGGACTCCTTGGGCATACCACCAAACCCAAGGTGCCCCCTCTGGTGCTTCTCGATCCGCCCATTCAAAGCATCGGATGCCTGAGGCCACTGTGAGCTGTCCTCCCCTGGTAGACTCGGAGGCGACTGTCCTGCCACCAGATTTGGCCCATGCCACAACCATAGTGGACCTAGGGCAACAGGAGCACCCTCTTCAGGCTGGTGTCTTGCCTGCCACTGGCCCCCGTGTCCCTCCCAGACCCTGATGCCCCTCTACATCAGGATTCTGCCCCCAGCTGTAACCCACAATATGGGTCTCCCCACCCAGGGGAACCCCCAACCCTCTATTCCCACCTCGCCTCAGTGGCTACTGCCAGTCACCATCTAGCCCTCGCTCACTGGGGCAGTCTGCAGTCTGTAAATCACTCATCATCGGCAAGGGGTGGGGTTGGACCAGCTGCCTTTGCCTATTCCCAGGCTACACTTCTGTAGCGCCAGTACCTTTCCTGGCCTTTCAGGCCGGATCTCCCCAGCTCCTCTGGCCTTCCCCCAGCCCTGCTCCACACTAGGTACCCTGCTCAGCTCCCAGGCAGCCAAGACCTTCTCTCTCTACAGCTAGAGACTTCTGAGCGCCTGGCTCACAGCCCTTTTATAGGGCCTGCTGTGCTCTGATTGGGGTGTGGCCCCAGCTGTGGTTATTTCCCCAATCAGCCTAGCATTTTCTCTCAGCCTCGGCCCTCTCCAAGTGCTGGCTTTTAACCCCTTCAGAGCCAGAGCAGAGTGACCGCCCTGCTACACACTCTTTACCTTTCTCTTTATTAAGCTAACTAGATAGACTTAAAGAGCACTATCACTATAAGGCATGTTTTCAAATCCTTTAATTATTCTCATGGGATTTCTCTGAACCTTCTCCGATTTATTAACAACCTTCTTGAACTGTTGACACCAGAACTGGACATAGTATTCCAGCAGTCGTTGTACCATTGCCAAATATAGAAGTATTCTTTTTTATTCCTCCTCGAGATTCTTCTGTTTATGCATCCCCGGATCATATTATCGCCTTTGGTCACAGTGTCATATTGGGAGCTCATGTTCAGCTGATGATCCACCACAACCCCCAAAAAATTTTTCGGAGTCACTGCTTCCTGAGATAAGAGTACCCAATCCTGTAAGTAAGGCATACATTCTTTCTTTCTAGTTGTATCCATTTACATTTAGCCATATTAAAACACATATTGTTTGCTTGTGTCCAGTTTACCAAGTGATACAGATTGCTTTGAATCAGTGACCTGACCTCTTCTTTATTTGTCACTGCCCCAATTTTTGTGTCATCTCTAAACTTTATCAGTGGTGATTTTATGTTTTCTTCCAGGTTATTGATAACGATGATGAAATAGAATAGGGTCAAGAACCAACCCCCGTGGGATCCCACTGAAAACACACCCGGTCGATAATAATTTTCATTTACAACTACATTTTGAGACCTATGAGTTAGACAGTTTTTAATTAATTTTATGTGTACCATGATAATTTTATATCATTCTAGTTTTTTAATAAAAATATTGTAAGGCATTTGACATGGTGCCACACAGAATTTGAAATATACTATGTCAACACTATTACTTTTATCAACCAAACTTGTAATCTCATAAAAAAAAAAAGATATTGAGCTAATTTGACAGGATCTATTTTCCCAGTTGATTGACATTTCCCTTGTTGATTGACATTAATTACATTACCCTCCTTTAATTCTGTATCAGTCGTGTCCCATGTCAGCAGCTGCATTATCTTGCCCAAGATCAATATGAGGCTGACAAGCCTATAATTACCCAGGTTATCCCATTTACCATATTTAAATATTGACACAACATTAGCTTTCTTCAAGTCTTCTGTCATTTCTCCAGTGTTCCAAGATGTATTTAAAATCAACAAGCAGTGTAGCCCACTCTTTTAAAACTCTTGGATGCAAGTCATGTGGATATGCTGATTTAAAAAATGCCTCACTTTAGTAGCTTCTCTTTAATATCTTCCTGAGTGGAATGGAAAGAGTGTTATCACCAAATGATGAGACTATATCATCAGTTTCCCCGCCAGGGGCGGCTCCCGGCCCCAGCACGCCAAGTGCGTGCTTGGGGCGGCATGCCGCGGGGGGCGCTATGCCAGCTGCCGGGAGGGCGGCAGGGGGCTCCGGTGGACCCCCTGCAGGCGTGCCTGCGGAGGGTCCGCTGGTCCCACGGCTCCGGTGGACCTCCTGCAGGCGTGCCTGAGGAGGGTCCGCTGGTCCCGCGGCTTTGGTGGACCTCCTGCAGGTGTGCCTGCGGAGGGTCCACTGGTCCCGCGGCTCCGGTGGACCTCCAGCAGGCGTGCCTGCGGAGGGTCCACTGGTCCCGCGGCTCCGGTGGACCTCCAGCAGGCATGCCTGCGGAGGGTCCGCTGGTCCCGTGGCTCCGGTGGACCTCCCACAGGCATGCCTGCGGGAGGTCCACCAAAGCCGCAGGTCCAGGGGACTGTGGGACCAGCGGACCCTCCGCAGGCATGCCTGCGGGAGGTCCACTGGAGCCGCCTGCCGCCCTCCCGGCAGCCGGCATAGCGCCCCCCGCGGCATGCCGCCGTGCTTGGGGCGGCGAAATGTCTAGAGCCGCCCCTGTTCCCCCCCTAAATACAGAACAGAAATATTTATGAACACTTCTGTCTGTTCTGCATTATTATTGAGAATTCTACTTATCTATTTTTATCTAATAATGGACCATTACTATTGTCAGGATTCATTTTGTTCCTTATATATTTAAAAAAATTCCTTCTTATTGTCTTTAACTCTGCTGGCCATAGATTTCTCCTTGTGTCCCTTTGTTTCCCTTTTCAGTTTTCAATAATTCCTAATTTTTGATTTATATTCATTACTATCAACTGCCCTTTTCTTCTATTTTATGTATTTATTTATTATAGCTTCCTTCACTTCCCCTCTAAACCATGTCGAGTTTTTAGCCAATATGGCCATGTCAGGGTTCCCCCCCACTCTGAACTCTGGGGTACAGATGTGGGGACCGACATGAAAGACACCCTAAGTTTATATTCTACCAGCTTAGGTTAAAAACTTCCCCAAGGCACAAATTCCTTTCCTTATCCTTGGACGGTATTACTGCCACCACCAAGTGATTTACACAAAAATTCAAAGGAGAGTCACTTGGAATTCCTGTCCCCCCAAAGCCCCTTCACCCCCTTTCCTGGGGAGGCATGAGAATAATATACCAACTAATTGCCTTAGCAGTGTGAGTACGGACCAGACCCTTTATCTTTAGGACACTAAAATCAATCAGGTTCTTAAAAGAAGAACTTTATTATGAAGAAAAAAGTAAAAGAATCACACCTGCTGTCATAAACAGATAGTTAAGGGTTAACAAGCTCAGTGAACCTGGCAAACACCTGACCAAAGGACCAATCAGAGGACAAGATACTTTCAAATCTCAGTGGAGGGAAGTCTTTGTTTGGGTTCTTTGTTTGGAGGGGTGTTCTCTCTTGGGATTAAGAGAGGCCAGACATACATCCCGGCTCTCCAAGCTTCCTGAAATATTCTCTTCTATTCAGTATAGTGAGTATTAGAAAGGTCTTTTGATTAATTTCTGTATTTGCAAATGTGTGTTTGCTCCGGGGGTATTTGAGAGATATCTGGGTCTGGGGATCTTTGGTGTGATGGTAGTGTAATGAACTGTACTCAATTGGGGTTCTTGGGGCAGTTGGCCTTTATATGTCCCAGTTCATTACATTTAAAACATTGCCCAGCTGACTGGTCACTGGGCCGGGGTGGGTTGCTGGAGACTGGTGAGGTGGGACAATAGGTAGTCTGGGGCTTTCCTTGGGTTGTAGGTGGGGTCGTGGGTGGCCCCCGGTGGTAGGGTTTATTTTCGGTTTGCCCCTTGTTATATTCACTCCCCTTGATAGTAGCTTTTTTCTTTTCTGTTATTTCCACCCATCTGGCTCCAACCTCCCCTGCCTCGGTTACATCTTTGGGCTTCCCATCTAGGATGTACCGTTCTATTTCCTCAGGAACACCATCTAAGAACTGTTCCATTTGCACTTTACTTCCCCATTCCTAACTTCCTTCCTTATTCCTTTTCAGAGACCCATCTCATGAATCTGCACTAAGACAATAAATGCAGTCTCTTCATTTTTGGGGAGCTACAGAAGAAGTGTCACCTCAGTATCAGAGCAGGGTGTTCTATTCCCACTACTTCCTAATACCCAAAGCAAAAGAAGGTCTCAGGCCCATTCTAGACCGAACTTGAACAAATTCATGAAGAAACTGTGGTTCTGTATGGATTCCCTTGCAACTATTATCCCTTCATTAGATCTGGAAGATTGGTATGTGGATTTTGAGTTGAGGGATGCTTATATCCACATGGTGATCCACCCTAGCCACAGAAGGGTTGTAATTTTTAAGGGTTGTAAGGAGGAGACCACTTCCAGTTCCCAGTCTTGCCCTTCAGACTATCATCTGTGCCAAGGGTTTTCACCAAGTGTGTGGTTATGGTAGAAGCCTACCTTCACCATTAGGATGTCCAGATGTACTCTTACTTGGATGATTGGTTGGTGTTGATTGATTGATTGATTTGGTGATTGATTGGTCACAGGATCACTCCTGTAAGCGACTGGAAAGAAGTATCCAGGGGATGTTTCATCTGCTTTGTTGAGGTTAGGCCTGGAAGTGAGCAAAGACAAATTGATCTTAACACCCCTACATAGAGTAGAATTAGTTGGGACAGTCCTGGTCTCAACCCTAGCCATGGGATCTCAAGGTATATGAGACCTCTGCAAAGGTCATTCCCAAACCTCAGTGAGAAACTGCCTCATGCTCCTGGGCATATGGCTGCACACACTTATGTGATTTCCCCCATACGAGACTGTATTGTTGAAGTTTACAGGCATGGCTTAGGTCAATGTACCATCCTAAGGACAGACGCATGTATATTCAGACAAGATCCTGTTGTTGTTGGGTTGGTGGATGAATCAAGACAACATTGGCACACAGCTCCATTGCACCTGGCTGCAATCTCAGTGTTTCACCCCCATACAATGTATTCATCCCCATACTATGGGACTGTATTTGCTAACCCTATGACTGCCAGGCTCCTAAAATGCTTAGAAAGATTGTTTCTGCCTGTCAGAGACCCTACTGCACAATGGGATTTGAACTTGTCATTATCAGTCCTTATGGGTCTCTCTTTCAATCTGTTAGCCATTGTTATATCTCTTGACAAGGTGGCCTTTTTAATAGCCATTACCTCCACATACTGTGGTACACAGTGTTTTACAAGGAGAAGGTGCAGCTTTAGGCCACACCCTAGGTTACTCTCCAAAATGATATCTGAGTTTCACCTCAATCAGTCAATATATTTACTGGTCCTCTTTCCAAAGCCAGATGCTTACAAAGATGAACAAAAGCTCCATATTTTGGATGTTCATTGAGCCTTGGTCTTTTTCCTAGATAGAAAGTCCTTTTAGGGGTCTTCTCAACTGTTTCTCTCCTATGCAGAACAAATAAGAGGACTTCCTGTAACAGCGCAACAGCTTTCCGAATGGATCACCAGGTGCATTGCCATGTGCTACAGGGACAAAAGTCATCACGCCTCCAGAGAAACTGTGCATTCAACCAGAGCACACTCAGCCTCCACAGCATTAATGGGAAACATCCCTATTGTGTACAGCTGTAGAGTGGTGTTATGGTCTTCAGTCCACATATTTGCTAGGTATTATGCAATTACTACTCCTTCAGGGAAAGACATGAATATGGGGAAAGTGGTCCTGAAGTTCCTCTTCCAATGAGACTTCTAACCCCACCTCCATCAATAACACCTTGGGATTCACCTAGTGAGGAAAAGAGCTTCAACTTCTCCCCTCAAAGAGCCGCCAAAAAAGAAGCTGTCTCTAGCCCACTCCTTATCCTCAGTACTGACCACATTGCAGCTGAGTACTTACAAGGCCCCAGGATCTTCTGGTACCATGTGTATCATTAAAGCTAGTGACTCTAAGTGGGCAGGCACAGAAACCTATCTCCTCCACTGTGGCACTGACAGACCTGCCGAAACGCTCCACTCAGGTTGTTGCACCACCTCCTGTCCCAATAGTGCAGAGCACTCTGATGTTGGCACCAACAACTACGATTACATCAGCACTGCCAGCACCAACCACCTTGGTACCAAAGCCATTGGCACTACACCCTTTTCTATATCATGTGGAGCTGCAGATCTCATCGATGCTGGAATCACTTCTCTTCAGCACTGATGCTTCTCTGGCATGTACAGCACCGTGTCAGCCCACTTCACCCCTGACTTGTCCATTCTGTGGTGAGGAAGAAGATACTGAAGAGGAGGATGCTTTCTTATCTCACCACTCCTCTCCCATTGAATCCACTGCAGCGTTGGGTCCAACTGTACAGCCTATGGCTCACCACAGAGCTGACACCCATGGATGCCACTGCCTATGCCATTCCCCACTCAGTGGCCCTACTGGGATTCTTGGGGCATACAGGAGGCAGTACACCAGACCCCCAAGCCGATACAGGGAGAGGCTTAGATCTCCCCCACCACCCTCAGTTGCTGCACCTTCACAGTCCCCTGAAGAAAGCTTTGAAGAACAGGAGGAGGCCCAGGAACAAGACACAACATCAACATCCGACAGTTCTTCCTCATCCTCAGTCAAGGCCATAATACCACTGCCACCCACAGCAGCAGACAATTTTAAACATTTTCAAGAACTCTTTAAAAGAATTGCAGATACCCTAGAGATCCCTCTGGAGAAGGTCTTGGAGTCCCAGCACAAATTACTGGACAGTCTCCATACATCCTCCTCATAAAAAATAGCACTTCCCATAAATGATGCACTCATGGAGCTGGCCAAAAACATATGGCAGACCCTGGCTACAATACCGCCCACCTGCAAGAGAGCAGATAAAAAGTACTTTGGTCCCTCTAAAGGACTAGCCTTATTTTTTCACCCCACAGTGTACTCAGTGCTGTCAACCAGTGAGGCAGACAACAACCCTGATCCACTTCATACGACAAAGAGTATATTTCTTACATCTCTTTGGCCACAAGGTCTATTCATCCACCATTCTTCAATTCTGGATTGCTAATCATGCTGCCCGAATAACAAAATACAACCACATGAATTATTCTAAACTCGGTGAATTTATTGACATCATACCAGAGGACAAAAGAGACTAATTTAAGTCCATCATTTTGGAGGGCCATCTCCTAGCTAGAACTGCCTTAGAGGCATCTCTACATGCAGCTGATACAACAGCACGCTTCATGGCCACTGCCACAATTATGTGCCAGGGTTTGTGGTTCCACCTGTCCTGCTTCCAAAGGGAGATACCATCTACTGGGCAGGACCTCCCATTAGATGTATGGAAGCTGTTCGCAGCAAAAACGGATGAGTCCCTTCATACCCTGAAAGACTCAAGGGCTACACTTCGCTCTCTGAGAGTAAATACTCTCCCACTCAGAGTACAAGGTCTGTCCTGTATGCCTCACAACAGAGGCACTACGACACGCAAAGGTAAAGACAAAGGCCTCCAAAGTGTCACCAACCTCCAACTCAATCATCAACATCGCATCAGCCCTCAGCAAAACAACAATTCTGAGAGTTTGGTCAAGGGCCAGAAAGATCTCCCTCATTCTTCAGTGCTGACACAATCATTGACCATCCCTCTTTTGGATACTGGTTGACCCCTTTCTACCAAGCATGGCAATCCATCACTATGGACAAATGAGTTCTGGAAATAATTCATTCAGGCTATATGATACAATTCATCTCTATCCCCCCATCCAACTCCCTCTCCATCCCTCTTCAGGGACCCCTCTCATGAAAAACTTTTATGGCAAGAAATAAACCACCTCCTACATGTGGGCACCGTGGAACACGTACCATCACAACACAGAGGGAAGGATTTTTACTCTCAATATTTCTTAACTCAGAAAAAGAATGGAGGCCTATTTTTGACCTCAGAAATGCAACAAATTCATAAGGGTGCAATGGTTCAGGATGGTCACATTAGCAACAATACCACCAGCATTGGAACAGGGGGACTGGTTTTTTGGCTGTCAACCACCAAGACACCTATTTTCACATAACCATACCTCCCGCACACAGGAGGTTCCTCAGGTTTACTCTGAGAACAGAACACTATAAATACAAGGTTCTGCCATTTGGCCTTTCAACAGTGTCTAGGGTGTTTTCCAAAGTGCTTGCAGTAGTGGCGGCACACCTCCACAAACAGAGAGTGACAATTTTTCCCTATCTGGACGATTGGCTCTTAAAAGCACCCACCTGGGAAGTTGCCGTAGAGATTACACACATGATGATTACCCTCCTTCTCACAGCCGAGATGACAACTCAATGTACAAAAGTCAACACTGACACCCGTGCAGAAACTGGACTTCATCGGAGTGCATCTTGATGCTCTAGAGGCCAAACCAACCAGATTCCCGCACTACAGTCAATCTGATCTCCATGGTATTGAACAGCCCACAATTATCAGCATGGACCTGCCTCCAACTATTAGGCTTTATGATGGCAACCACATTCATGGCACAACACGCGCTGCCTTCAGGGCTGGCTAAGAACTATATGCATACTGTACAAACACAGTCTAAACAGATGCCTCATAATGCCACTCAGAGTCAAAGACTCGCTACTCTGGTGGACGCAACCCAACAATGTGTGCATGGGCGTGCCTTTCACACATACCACACCTTCAATGATTCTCACAACCAATGTCTCCTTGATAGGCTGGGGAGCCCATATACAGCACCACACAATTCAGGGCAGGTGGTTTCCCACCAAGACACTGCTACACATAAATCATAGAATCATAGAAGATTAGGGTTGGAAGAGACCTCAGGAGATCATCTAGTCCAACCCCCCGCTCAAAACAGGACTAACCCCAACTAAATCATCCCAGTCAGGGCTTTGTTGTCAAGCCAGGCCTTAAAAACCTCTAAGGATGGAGATTCTATCACCTCTCTAGGTAACCCATTTCAGTGCTTCACCACCCTCCTAGTGAAATAGTTTTTCCTAATATCCAACCTAGACCTCCCCGACTGCAACTTGAGACCATTACTCCATTTTCTATCATCTGCCTAGCTCCATCCTCTTTGGAACCCCCCTTTAAGGTAGTTGAAGGCTGCTATCAAATCCCCCCTCACTCTTCTCTTTTGAAGACTAAATAAGCCCATCTCCCTCAGCCTCTCCTCATACATCATGTGTCTCAGCCCCCTAATCATTTTTGTTGCCCTCTGCTGGACTTACCCCAATTTGTCCACACCTTTCTGAAGTGGAGAGCCCAAATTGGATGCAATACTCCAGATGTGGCCTCACCAGTGCCTAATAGAGGGGAATAATCATTTCCCTCGATCTGCTGGCAGTGCTCCTACTAATGCAGCCCAATATGCCATTAGCCTTCTTGGTAACAAGGGCACACTCTTGACTCATATCCAGCTTCTCCTCTACTGTAATCCCCAGGTCCTTTTCTGCAGAACTGCTGCTTAGCCAGTCGTCCCCAGCCTGTAGCAGTGCATGAGATTCTTCCATCCTAAGTGCAGGACTCTGCACTTGTCTTCATGGAACCTCATCAGATTTCTTTTAGCCCAATCCTCCAATTTGTCTAGGCCATTCTAGACCCTATCCCTACCCTCCAGTGTATCTACCTCTCCCCCCAGCTTAGTGTCATCTGCGACTTTGCTGAGGGTGCAATTCATCCCATCAGCCAGATCATTAATAAAGATGTTGAACAAAACTGGCCCCAGGACTGACCCCTGGGGCATTCCGCTTGATACCAGTTGCCAGCTAGACATCGAGCCATTGATCACTACCCATTGAGCCCAACAATCTAGCCAGCTTTCTATCCACCTTATAGTCCATTCATCCAATCCATATTTCTTTAACTTGCTGGCAAGAATACTACGGGAGACCATATCAAAAGCTTTGCTAAAGTTAAGATATATCACATCCATCCCTTTCCTCATATCCACAGAGCCAGTTATCTCATCATAGAAGGCAATGAGGTTCGTCAGGCGTGACTTGCCTTTGGTGAATCCATGTTGACTGTTCCTGATCACCTTCCTCTCCTCCAAGTGCTTCAAAATGGTTTCCTTGAGGATCTGCTCCATGATTTTGACATGGACTGAAGTGAGGCTGTAGTTCTCCAGGTTCTCTTTCTTCCCTTTTTAAAATAGGGGCACTATATTTGTGTTTTTCCCATCATCCAGGACCTCCCTCAATCACCATGAATTTTCAAAGATAATGTCCAATGGCTCTGCAATCACATCAGCCAACTCCCTCAGCACCCTTGGATGCGTTAGATCTGGACCCATGGATTTTCACCACTGAGGGCTGCTCATCTCCTCTCCATACTGTGTTGCCCAGTGCAGTGGTCTGGGAGCTGACCTTGTCTGTGAAGATAGAGGCAAAAAAAGCATTGAGTACTTCAGCTTTTTCCACATAGTCTGTCATTATGTTGCCTCCCTCATTCAGTAAGGGTCCCACACTTTCCCTGACTTTTTTTTTGTTTCTAACATACCTGTAGAAACCTTCTTGTTACCCTTCACATCCCTTGCTAACTGCAACTCCAGTTCTGTCTTGGCCTTCCTGCTTACACCCTTGCATGCTTGAGCAATATTCTTATTTTCCTTCCTAGTCATCTCTCCAAATTTCCACTTATTGTAAGCTTCTTTTTTGCATTTAAGCTCACCGAAGATTTCACTGTTAAGCCAAGCTGGTCGCCTGCCATATTTGCTATTCCAGTAGTTCTCAAACTTTTGTACTTTCACATGGCAAGCCTTTGAGTGCGACCCCCCTTATAAATTAAAAACACTTTTTAATATATTTAACACCATTATAAATGCTGGAGGCAAAGCGGGATTTGGGATGGAGGCTGACAGCTTGCGACCCCCCCATGTAATAAGCTCACAACCCCCTGAGGGATCCCAACCCCCAGTTTGAGAATCCCTCTGCTATTCTTTCTGCACATTGGGATGGTTTGTTCCTGCACCCTCAATAAGGCTTCTTTAAAATACAGACAGCTCTCTTGGACTCCTTTCCCCCTCATATTAGCCTCCCAGGGAATCCTGCCCATCAGTTCCCTAAAGGAGTCAAAGTCTGCTTTTCTGAAGTCCAGGGTGCATATTTTGCTACTCTCCTTTCTTCCTTTTGTCAGGATCCTGAACTCAGCCATCTCATGATCACTGCTGCCACCCAATTCTACTTTGTCTATCAATTCTTTCCTGTTTGTAAGCAGAAGGTCAAGAGGAGCACGGCCCCTAGTTGGTTCCTCCAGCACTTGTACCAGGAAGTTGTCCCCGACACTTTCCAAAAACTTCCTGCATTGTCTGTGCATTGCTGCATTGCTCTTCCAGCAGATGTCAGTGTGATTAAAGTCCCCCATTAGAACCAGGACCTGTGATCTGGAAACTTCAGTTAGTTGTCTGAAGAAAGCCTCATCTACCTCAGCCTTTTGATCTGGTGGTCTATAGCACACGCCCACCACGACATCACCCTTGTTGCTCTTGCCTCTAAATTTAACCAAAAGACTCTCAACAAGGCTTTTCTCCAGTTTCATACTGGAGCTCTGAGCAATCATACTGCTCTCTTACATATAATGCAACTCCTCCACCTTTCCTCCTGTCCTTCCTGAACAGTTTATACCCATCCATGACAGTACTCCAGTCATGTGAACCACCCCACCAAGTTTCTGTTGTTCCAATCACATCATAGTTCCTTGATTGTGCCAGGACTTCCAAACCTTCCTGATTGTTTCCCAGGCTTCTTGAGTTCATGTACATGCAGCTAAGATAACTAGCCAATTGCCCTGCTTTCTCAATATGAATCAGGAGATTTCCCGTCTTGTACCCTCCTCCTTGTGTTTCCTCCTGGTATCCTACTTCCCCGCTTACCTCTGGGCTTAGGTCACCATCCCCCAGTGAACCTAGTTTAAAGCCCTCCTCACTAGGTTAGCAAGACCGCCTGTGAACATGCTCTTCCCTCTCTTCTTTAGGTGGATCCCATCTCTTCCTAGCAATCCTTCTTCCTGGAACAACATCCCATGGACGAAGAATCCAAAATCCTCTCTCTGACACCACCGGCGTAACCACGCATTTACCTTCACAATTCGACAGTTCCTACCTGGGTCTTTTCCTTCAACAGGGAGGATGGATGAGAACATGACTTGCGCCTCAAACCCCTTTATCCCTTTTCCCAGAGCCACGTAGTCTTCAGTGATCTGCACGGTCATTCTTGGCAGTATCATTGGTGTCCACATGGAGAAGTAGGAAGGGGTAGCAGTCCAAGGTCTTGATCAGCCTTGGCACATCCTGGATTCTAGTTCCAGGCAAGCAGCACACTTCTCAAGTTTCCCGGTCTGATTGGCAGATGGATGACTCTGTCCGCCTTAGAAGGGAGTCCTGGACCACCATCACCTCTTTCCTCCTCTTGGGAGTGGTGGTCATGGAACCCCCATCCCTAGGACAATGCATCCCATGCCTTCTGGCTGATGGAGTCTCCTTCTGATCCTTTCCCTCGGAGGGCTCTTCCAAATCCTTCTCCACAGTAGTACTTGGGCAGAGAGCCTGAAAATGGTTTTGTACCTCTATCTGCATTGCGGATACATAGGTTCTCCTCTTCCTTCTTCTGGAGGCCACAGGCTGCCACTGTTTTTCTCCATTCTGCACTGCACTCTCTGATTTTTCAGCAAGTTGTGCTTCCAGCACCAAACACTGACTTCTATCCGGACAATCTTCATGTTCTCTGATGCAACTCAGGGTTGATGCTTGGTTCTCTAGTCCTTTAACCTTCTCTTCCAATACGCAGACCAGCTTGCATTTCGTACAGACGAAGTTGCTTCTGTCCTCTGGGAGACAAATATGGCACATTCTGAGCAGGTCACAACAGCTGATGGCTCACTATCCATGTCTTCTAAGAGGCTCCACTGATGTTGTATGTACTGGTCACAGGAGCCTGAAAGGCAAAAAACACTCTGTGTGAAATCCCAGGCAAACTGCCTCTTTGCCTGTCCTCTGTTTGCTTCCAGCATCAGAAGGCACCATAGAGTCTCAGTTGCTCTGCAGGATAGAAAAAAAACAAAACTCAATTTTGCTTCTGACCAAGAGGAGTGCAGCTGACCTGAAGCATCCAACTTCATAAAAACTCAGCCACCATAGGCATTGGGCAGAAAGAAAAGCTAGTCCCCAGGCCAAACAATCCCCCACTACAAGCTGTAACAACCAGCCTATCCAAGTCTGGACAAAAGAGGGAAGAGAGAGAAACTCTGTAGTTCGCTATCCAGGGGGAGAGACCTGACTGCCAATCTCATCCTCCTGGAATATTAAAGTTAGTGATTATAACCTATTTAGGAAGGGTCAAATTGGCAAAATGAGAGGGGGAATGACACTCTGTCAAAAATGGCATTATCTGAGTCACTGATAATTTTCTTCTGAGTTATCTTGAATGCTTATGGATCAATGTTCTAACTGATAAAGCACAAGATGAGGTATTAGTTGGTATCTGCTACAGACCACTAAATTGCCCAAGGGAAAAGGGTGACTGCCTCCTTATGCATCTAGCTATAATGTGTATGGGGGAAAGTTTGTGATCATGGGGATCTTCAGTCTGAGTGACATATGTTGGTGATCTCATGCTACCAATATTAAAACATTGATAGAATATCTAAACAATAAATGACAATTTCCTAATTCAAACTGTTGCAGCCAACATGGGGCACTTCTTTATTAGACCTTGTCCTAACAGATAAAGAGGAACTGATCATAGAACTAAAAGTAGGTACAAGTGATCATGATTTGATCACATTTATCATGTGCAAGCAGAATAAAGTCCAGACCAGTAATTTATATACGTGGTCCTTTAATAGGGCCAGTTTCACAGACCTGAAAACCAATTATGAGCCAAATCAGCTGGGAGGAAGAATTTAAATCAGAAAAATGTGAATAATTGGAAATTGCCCAAAAAGCCACAACCCCACAATTGAGGAAGAAGGCCGTGCTGGTTAAAAAACTAACCTTGTGTAGAGGAGAAGTGAAGGCAGCTTTGAAAAATAAAAATTAATACATAAAAAATAGAAGAAAGGGGAAGCTGATAATAATCTAAATTAGAAGTTAGGAAGTGTAGAAAATTGTTAAGGGAAGCCAAGGGACACAAAGAAATCTATAGCCAGCAGAGTTAAGGACAATAAGAAAGAGTTTTCTAAATATATTAGGAACAAAAAGAATTCTGACAGTAGTATTGGTCCATTACTAGATGGAAATGATAGAATTATCAATAATCATGCAAAAAAGGCAAAAGTGTTCAATAAATATTTCTGTTCTGTATTTGAGGAAACAACAGATGACGTAGTCTTATCATATGGTGATGATAACACTCTTTCCATTCCGCTGCTATCTCAAGAAAATGTCAGAAAGAAGCTACGAAGGTTAGACATTTTAAAATCAGTAAGTCCAAATAACTTGCATCTGAGAGTTTTAAAAGAGCTGGCTGAGGAGTTCACTGAATTGTTAATGTTGATTTTCAATAAGCCTTGATGCATTCAGGGAGTTCCAGAAGACTGAAAGAAAACAAATAATAGAATCATAGGACGGGAAGGGACCTTGAGAGGTCATCTAGTTCAGTGTCCTGCACTCGTGGCAGGACTAAGTATTATCTAGACAATCCCTGACAGGTGTTTGTCTAACCTGATCTTAAAAATCTCCACTGATATAGATTCCATATCCTCCCTGGACAATTTATTCCAATGCTTAACCACCCTGACAGGAAGTTTTTCCTAATGTACGGCCTAAACTGCCCTTGCTGCAGTTTAAGACCATTGCTTCTTGTCCTATCCTTAAGGAGAGTAATTTTTCTCCCTTCTCCTTATAACAACTTTTTATGTACTTGAAAACTGTTATATCCCCTCTCAGTCTTCTCGAGACTAAACAAACCCATTTTTTTCAATCTTCCCTCATAGGTCATGTTTTCTAGACCTGTAATCATTTTTGTTGCTCTTCTCTGGACTTTCTGCAAATCTTTCCTGAAATGTGATGCCCAGAACTGCACACAATACTCCAGTTGAGGCCTAATTAGTGTGGAGTAGAGTGGAAGAATAACTGCTCGTGTCTTGCTCACAGCACTCCTGCTAATACATCCCAGAATGATGTTTGCTTTTTTTGCAACAGCATAACCTTGTTCACTCATGTTTAGCTTGTGATCCACTATGACCCTCAGATCCCTTTCCACAGTACTCCTTCCTAGGCAGTCATTTTGTAGGTGTGCAACTGATTATTCCTTCCTAAGTGGAGAACTTTGCATTTGTCCTTATTGAATTTCATCCTAATTTCTTCAGACCATTTCTCCAATTTCTCCAGATCATTTTTAATTTTAATCCTATCCTCCAAAGAACTTGCAATTTCTCCCAGCTTGGTATTGTCCGCAAACTTTAAAGGTGTACTTTCTATGCCATTATCTTTAGATAATGCTTCCAGCATCAGAAGGCACCATAGAGCCTCAGTTGCTCTGCAGGAAAGAAAAAAAAACAAATTGATGAAGATATTGAACAGAACCAGGCCCAGAACTGATCCCTGTGAGACCCCATTCTATATGCCCTTCTAGTTTGAATGTTGTGACAATTTTTAAAAAGGGGCAATGGGTTGACCCGAGTAATTATAGGCCTGTCAGTCTGACATCAATCCCAGGCAAGATAATGCATCAGGATTTGATTAAAGGAGGGTAATATAATTAATCCCAATTAACACGGGTTTATGGAAAACAGATCCTGTCAAACTAACTTGATATGTTTTTTATGAGATTACAGATTTGGTTGATAAAGGTAATAGTGGTTGACTTAATATACATCGACTTCTGTAAGGCATTTGATTTGGTAATGCACATTTTGATTTAGAAACTAGAATGATATAAAATTAACATGGCAAACATTAAAAAATGGATTAAAAACTGACTAACTGATAGGTCTAAAAGTGTCATTTGTGGCAAGCGCATCACCTCCCCCTGGTGGGGGCCTGGAGTAAATCAGTCAGCCCCATTCTGCACAGTATTTAATATTGCTCTTGTGTGGGCAGGAGGGTATTTCACAATACTTTCCAGGCAGGCCACAGGGCAGGCCCAAAGAAGTGCCCCTCAGCCAAACAAAAGAAAGAAACCAACTCCAACACAAAACAAAGGGGAATATCTTTCCCTACCCTCACTCTGAGGGCCTTGTTATTGGCCTTGGGGTGCCAGTCCTTCCCCTAAACATGCAGTCTGCTATGTAGCTTCCCCTGTAGGAAGAAGAGTAGCCCTCCACCCTGGAGAAGTCTATCTCCCTGCTGCCACTAGCCCTGGTGCAGCTTGTCTCTCCTCCCTGCTCTCACTGGAGAAGGAGTTTTTAAAGGTTTTGGGCAGCCCTTAATTGGACTCAGGTGTCTCTAATTGACCTGAGGTAATCACTTTTCAGCTTATAGGGAAAAGGGGCCTTTATTGTTCTTGGGCTAATCTACCTGCCTTCCACTAGCCTCTTACAGCTGTCCAGCCTGATTTCGTCACAAATTGTAAATGGGGACTTCTCATCAAGTCGGTTTGTTTCTAGTGGGGTCCGACAGGGATCGATTCTACATTATTTAACATTTTTATCAATGAGCTGTAAAAAACCAAAATCATCACTGATAAAGTTTACAGATGCACAAAAATTGGGGGAGTGGTAAATAAGGAAGAGGACAGGTCACTGAATCAGAGTGATATGGATCATTTGGTAAACTTTGCACAAGCTAAAATATGTATTTTAATATGGCCTCTGGGAAGAAAAAATCTAGGCCATACTTATTTGATGGGGGACTTTATCTTGGGAAGCAGTGACCCTGTGGTGAATAATCAGCTGAACATGAGCTCCCAATGTGACACTGTGGCTAAAAGAGCTAATGCGATCCTGGGATGAAATAAACAGTGTAATCTCGAGTAGGAGCAGAGAAGTTATTTTACCTCTATACTTGGCATTTGTGTGACTTTTGCTGGAATACTGTGTCCAGTTCCAGTGTCCACAATTCAAGAAGGATGGTGAGAAGTTGGAGAGGGTTGAGAGAAAAGTCATGAGGATGATTAAAGGATTAGAAAACACGCTGTATAGTGAGAGACTCAAAGAGCTCAATCTTTTCAGCTTAACAAAGAGAAAGTTCAGGGATGAATTGATTTCAATCTCTAAGGCCTGGTCTACACTAGGCGTTTAAATCGGTTTTAGGAACGTAAAACCGATTTAACGCCACAACCGTCCACACTAGGAGGCACCTTATATCGATTTTAATGGCTCTTTAAACCGGTTTCTGTACTCCTCCCTAACGAGAGGAGTAACGCCAGTATCGGTATTAACATATCGGATTAGGGTTAGTGTGGATGCTGATCGACGGTATTGGCCTCCGGGAGCTATCCCACAGTGCACCAGTGACCGCTCTGGACCGCAATCTGAACTCGGATGCAGTGGTCAGGTAAACAGGAAAAGCCCCGCGAACTTTTGAATATTTCCTGTTTGCCCAGCGTGGAGCTCCGATCAGCACGGGTGGCGATGCAGTCCGAAATCAAACTAAAAAAAGAGCTCCCGCATGGACCATGCGGATGTGATCGCTGTAAGGGCAGGCAAATCCGTTCTATCAGCGCTCCGTTACAGAAGATGAAATTCAGAATCCTTTTTTAAAAATCTCCAGACAGACGCCATAGCAGGGACTCAGCGCACTGCAGCGTGACAAGCGTAACGGAAAGCCAAAGAATCAAATGGATGCTCATGGACTGGAGGACTGAAGCTATCCCACAGTTCCTGCAGCCTCCGAAAATTATTTGCATTCTTGGCTGAGCTCCAAATGCTTCTAGGGTCAAACACAGTGTCCGCGGGTCAGGGCATAGCTTGGCAATCTACTCACCCACCCCCCACCAGCGAAAGGTAAAACAATCCTCTGACTCTTTTACATGTCACCCTATCTTTACTGAATGCTGCAGATAGACGCGATAGTGCAGCACTCAACACCAACATCCTTGCTCCCCCCCCCCCGCCATGGGCGGCTGATGGTACAATATGATGGAAATCCATCCTCATCATCAGCATCAGCTGATCGTGCAAAAAGCTGGAAATCCATCCTCATGATCAGCCTCAGCTGATGGTACAAAAGGACTGGTAACCGTCCTCGTCATCAGCCTATTGGCCCTAATTTTTTCTGGTGGATGGATGGTGCAATATGGCTGGTAACCATCCTCATCATAGCAACAGGGGGCTGAGCTCCATCAGCCCCACCCTTCATGTGTAAAGAAAAGATTCAGTTGCCCCTGGACTAGCAGTGGGATGCTGGGCTTCTCTCCTACACACTGCTTAATGTCCTGTCTGGACTATCATAGCAGCTGGAGGCTGCCTTCCACTCATTTCTCACTAACAAGTCAGTGTGTCTTATTCCTGCATTCTTTATTAATTCATCACACAAGTGGGGGGACAATGCTACGGTAGCCAAGAAAGGCTGGGGGAAGAACGGAATCAACAGGTGGGGTTGTTACAGGAGCACCCCCTGTGAATAGCATACAGATAATTTCTGCAGGCTCTGACACAGAGCAGCTGTGCTCTCTGGTTCTATGATACAGTGGTTCTCTAGCACACTTGCCTATATTAGGCAGCACTAATTCTATTTTTAGATACCAAAAAGGAGGGATTGACTCAGGGAGTCATTCCCAATTTTTGCTTTTGCGCCCCTGGCTGATCGGCCAGGGGCACTTATGACAGCAGCTAATGGTACAAAACGATGGAAGGTGCAATATGGCTAGTAACCAATCTTGGCTTTTGCGCCCCTGGCTGATTGGCCAGGGGCACTAGCAGCAAATGGTACAAAAGGACTGGTAGCCATGATCATCCTCAGTTCCAATTTATGGAAGGGTTTGGATGGTGCAATATGGCTAGTAACCATCTCTGCTGTCATGCAAAAGCAAAAGCATGCTTCTGTGTAGCGCTGCTGAATCGCCTCTGTGAGCGGCATCTAGTACACATACGGTGAGAGTCACAAACGGCAAAACAAGCTCCATGATTGCCATGCTATGGCATCTGCCAGGGCAATCCAGGGGAAAAAGGCACGAAATGCTTGTCTGCCGTTGCTTTCCCAGACGAAGGAGTGACTGACGACATTTACCCAGAACCACCCGCGACAATGATTTTTGCCCCATCAGGCACTGGGATCTCAACCCGGAAGTTCCAAGGGGCGGGGGAGGCTGCGGGAACTATGGGATAGCTAGGGAATAGCTACCCACAGTGCAACGCTCCAGAAATCGACGCTAGCCACGGACCATGGACGCACACCACCGACTTAATGTGCTTAGTATGGCCGCGCTCCACCCGATTTTATAAAATCTGTTTTACAAAACCGGTTTATGCAAATTCGGAATAATCCCGTAGTGTAGACGTACCCTAAGTATCTTCACAGGGAACAGATATTTAATAATGGGCTATTCAATCTGGTAGAGAACCAATGGCTAGAAGTTGAAGTTAGATACATTCAGATTGGAAATATGGCATAAATTTTAACAGTAGGGGGAATTACCCATTGGAACAATTTACCAAGGGGTATAGTGTATTCCCCATCACTGATGACTGTTAAATTAAGATTGGATGTTTTTTCTGAAAGAGATGCTCTCAGAATTATTTTGGGGACATTCTATGCCTGTGTTTTACAGGACTTCAGTCTAGAGATGATCACAGTAGTTCCTTCTGGCCTCAGAATCTATATGTCTCTGAAATCTGCCAGGCCTCCTTTGCACTGGAAATCAAGTCAGAGTCTGAGCAACCCAGGGATCTGCTCCACTTCAGAGTGATCTGATTGTCTTGCAGGGGGACATCACAACTGAGTACTATCTATATTATGCTTTGGTATCTGAGAAAGGGTTCCAGACTTAATACTGGTTTGTGTATGCACACACTGGTGAAAGGTCACACTGAGAAGAGAGTGAGTCATCACCACTGCTCACCAAAGTTAAGATCACACCTGCATCTTTTGTTCACTGGTAACTTACCTCTTTTCAGTAAGCACTAGTCTGACCTTCCTAAGAATTATGAAAAAATTGTTTGCTCTCTCAAGTTATAAATTAGTATTTAGATTTACTATATGTGTGAAATGTGTGTGTGGGGGGGAGCTCAAGAGCTTTTTCTGTTTAGAGATTTTTGTTTTCTGATGAGTCTAGGGTCAAGGATCTGGGTAAAAACAGGATCCTGCCAAATCCTGTCAGTTTTTAATCTTCAATCCTACAAATTCCACAGTCTAAACAGAGAACAAATCAAAATGGCTGAAAACCCAGATGCTCCCATTTACTTCAAAGAGACTAATCATAAGCATGAGTTACAGATTTGAGGACCAAGTACTGATTTTTGCCCCAGATCACTAAGTGCCCCCCCTCAAGGATTGAGCTCACAACCCTGGGTTCTTCTTCAAGACATGTTCCTGTGGGTGCTCCACTCCAGGTGCTGGCCCCTGCACTTTTGATCAGAGATTTCTATAGCAGTACTCGTACCAGCCACTCATGCACAGAGCCTGCCCCCCCCCGCTCTGAGTACATCTAGTTAGTGAGCATGCGCAGCCGGTCTCCTCAGTTCCTTCTCTACCGTCCCCGGCTTGAGATGGAGCCCAGCAGACTTGTTAAGAACTTCTTTCCTCCTCTTACAATAACCCTTCTAGTTAGCTAGTTTCTTGTTAGTTAGTAGTTAGTTATTATTAGTTACCCTTTTTTCTACCATTAAAAAATTTTTTTTTCTTCATTCCTGTCAGCCGCAGCCACTTCTGACATGCCTGGCTCCACAGGCTTTAAGCGCTGCTCTACCTGCAAGGAGCCTATTCCTCTCTCAGATGGACACTCACAATGTATAAAATGTTTGGGGGAGACCCACATCCCCCAAAGATGTGCCCACTGCAGCAAACTTAGCTCCAGAGCAAGGAAAGACAGGGAACTTAAATTGAAACTGATCTTCCTTCAAAAATTCTTAGGATCAACCTCAGACCCTGGTGCTGAATCTGGCTCCACTGCCCGCCACAGCCCCTCCGCCTCAAAGAGGCACAAGAAAACTTCAAAAAGAGGGCACCTTTTGTCAACGTCAAAGGAAACCCTGCGACACAAGATCTCCCCAAGCAGATCCACAGTTTCTCTCCCTGTACTCCCTCGCTTGAGCACTTTTGACGAGCCGGGCTCTTCTGGCACCATGTGAAAACCGCCTGCGGCTGTGGCGGCAGCACGAAGCTCCGATGCCAAGGCTTCAGGCTTTCAGTTGCCTGCCTCTCTCCTGGCACCATTCGGCACCGTGACAGACGCGGTGCTGACATACCAAGACCTGCCTGAGCCACAGCAGGCTGATATTGATGACGCGGCACCGGCTCTGGCATCGACATCAGCTGCGCTGTCTGGCAGTGAGCCCAGGCTCAGAACACCGGTGCAGACCCACGTTCCCCCGCAGCAGCTTCATCCTCCTCAGCCTTCACCTCATGCAGCTGCCTCAGTGCTGCAATTTACGCAGTCAAGTGACCTCCTAGTGTCACATATTCTACAGTCACCCCTGCTCAATGCCTGCTTCTCTCCTATGGATGAATCAGAGTCTGAACAGCCTTCCTCCAGTGAGGAGGAACCCGGACCACGGGGGGATTTTTCAATGTATCCAGAGTCCCATCCTCATACCCCTGTCAACCATGGCCATAGGAAAATTACCACAGCCTATTCTCGGGATCCTGCCTCCTGGTGTGTGAACCCCTGGATGGCACCACCTATGCCTTTCTCACCACCATGGCAGTATTGGGCCCCATGGGCATCATTTCCCCGGCAACATACACGCTACTCCACCTCAATCAGGCGCAACACCTGCTTAGCACCACAACCTGATGGACCCCCAAGTGATATGAGACACCTGACAACACCATCACACTTGCAGGATCAATCAAGCCTTGCTCCTGTTCCAGTAGAGGCAGAAGTAACGCCTGAAGAAGCTTTACTTCCCCCTCCTCCAACATCCTCGGACGACTTCTTAAAGTTCCAGGACCTTTTTAAAAGAGTTGCCAGTGAACTGAGAATTAATTTGGAGGAAGTTCCAACAAATTACATCCTGAACAACAGCATGGGTTAACGGACATCTTACAACCCTCTTCTTCCTCTAAGGTTGCATTACCAATCAACGTGGCCCTTTTAGAACCTGCTAAGTCCATCTGACAGACTCCAGCCACAAGCCAGCCTACCTGCAAACAAGCGCACCGCAAATACTTCATTCTATCTAAGGGCTCCGAGTTCCTTTTCACCCATCCTGCGCCAAACTCCTTGGTAGCCAACCAAAGGAACAAACAGCAGTATTTCCGCTCCACCCCATCCAACAAGGAAAGTAAATGCTTGGACCTCTTCCGTCGCAAAGTATATGCATCTTCAACGCTACAATTTCGTATTGCTAATTATACTGCAGTTCTTGCAAAATACGACCACAAAAACTATAACAAATTCATGAACTTTATTGAAGACATTCCAGAACAAAAGAAACAACAATTCACAGCCCTAGTTTCCGAGGAACAGATCATATCACGTATAGCTCTTCAAGCAGGCCTCGGTGCAGCCAATACTGCAGCAAGATCCATCGCCACTGCAGTGGTAATGCACTGAAGTTCATGGCTCTCCTCCTCTTCTTTTCCTCAAGAGGTTCAGAGTACCATTGAAGACCTTCCCTTCAACGGTGACAAACTCTTTGCTTCCACCACGAATGACGTACTTCATTCAATGAAGGACTCAAGGGCAACCTTCCAGTCCTTAGAGATCCAAACTCCTACAACCAGAAGGCGACAATATAGATATCAACCTTACCACCATCCATGCTACCTTGCATATAGACAGCATTTCCATAGGTCTCAGGAATAACAACAACAACAGCAGCAACACCAGAGACCCAGATATCAGCGTTGTCGCCCCAATTCTTCGGGGGCGCCTCAACCCCCTCCAGCTAATAAGCAGATTTGAACCCTTGGTCGAGGGTCTTGAAAACAGCGTTCCCACTTCAGTGCATGCACCGCCTGCAACTATTTTTGGATACCGCCTACAACCATTTTCTTATCAATGGCAGAACTTTACCACCAACAAGTGGGTTATAGAGGCCATCACAGTTGGTTACTCTATCCCCTTCCTCTTCTTACCTCCCACCCACCCACCTTCCCCATCCCTCTTCAGGGACCCCTCTCATGAGCATCCCCTCTGGCAAGAAGTGCAACATCTCCTTCAACTGGGGGCTATAGAATTCATGCCCGAATGTTACAAGGGGAAAGGTTTTTACTCCCATTATTTCTTAACAGAAAAGAAAACTGGAGGATGGCGACTGATCCTCGACCTCAGGCAGCTCAACAAATTTATCAAAAAGCAGAAGTTCAAGATGGTTACTCTCACCACCATAATCCCAGCGCTGGTTTTCAGCCCTCGACCTACAAGATGCCTAATTTCATGTCACTATCCATCTGGCCCACAGATGTTTCCTTCATTTTCCCCTTGGCTCAATGCACTTCCAATACAGGGTTCTACCCTTCGGACTTTCCACCACCCCCCGGGTTTTCTCCAAGCACCTAGCGGTAGTCACTGCCTACCTCAGGAAAAAAGCGGTCATAATATTCCCTTACCTCGACGATTGTCTTCTCAAAGCCTCCACGTTCGTCGAAGCTCTCCACTTCACACAACTCACCATCGATTGTTTCTTATCTCTTGGCCTGCAAATAAACAAAAATAAAGCCACATTATGTCCTACCCAGCACCTGGAGTTTATAGGAGTCCCCTTTCTCTAGAGCACTCCATCTCTGATAATGACTACTGATGCATCCCTCACAGGCTGTGGTGCCCACATGTCTCACCACACAGTCTATGGTCTACCAGCTATGGTCTACCACTGAGACCTCCCTGCACATAAATGTCCTAGAACTTCAAGCCATACGCAATGCCTGCCATCACTTCCTCTTACTAATCAAGGATCAACGTATATGCATAATGACAGACAACATTGCCTGCGTGTTCTATGTGAACAGACAGGGAGGGGCTCCCTTCCACTCGCTTTGCACAGAGGGCATGAAGCTCTGGAATTGGTGCATTGCGAACCGCATCCGAATATCAGCTGTATATCTTCCAGGAGTGATGAATACCACTGCGGATGAATTAAGCAGACACTTTCCCTGGGATCACGAATGGGAGATAGACTAGAGAATCATTTACAACATATTCCGCATTTGGGGTCACCCAACCATAGACCTTTTTGCAACTGCGAAAAACACAAAATGCCCCAACTTTTTGCTCCAGAGCAGGACTGGACAAACACTTCCTCGGAGATGCATTCATGATCCCATGGCACCGGGACTTACTCTATGCGTTCCCCCCTATACCACTTCTCAACAGGATAAAGATATGGAGAGACCTTGCCAAGGTGATCCTAATTGCCTCCTCATGGCCCAGACAACCGTGGTTCCCTTTCTGCACCAAAATGTCAATTCGACCACCCATCTCGTTGCCTCTCATTCTGAACCTTTTATCACAGCAACACGGCCGGTTTCTTCACCCCAATCTCTCCATGCTTCATCTCAAAGCCTGGTACCTGCATGGTTCTCCCAGAACAAACTAGCTTGCTCTGACCAAGTTCAAAGAGTGCTCCTACACAGCAGAACACAATCTACTCGGACCACCTATCTCCGAAAGTGGAAGTGATTCTGTCATAGGTTTATTCCCCACTTTGAACTTTAGCGTTCACAAGATGGGGACCTGCATGGACTTCTCTAAACTAAAATCCTAGTTTAGATCTGGTTCTTGCTGCCACCAGTCAGTTTTTAAGTGTCTGACACACTCCCTGTTCCCCCCAAAACTTTCCCTGGGGAACACAGATTCAAACCTGAATCTCAACAAAAAAGGAAAACAACCCATTTCCCTCCTCCCCTCTCCTAGTGCTTAGGAGAGATACCTGATTCAAACTCCTTGAATCAACCAAAGAGGGATCCACTTTTCCCCCTCCCCTTCCCCTGAAAATCCAAACAAGGGAAGAAATCAATCAAGTTCTAAAAAGAAAAGATTTTATTAAAGAAAGAAAAAAAAGTACACTCTCTCTGTATTACCAGGATGCAAAAATACAGGGTCTAACTTATAAAAACTGGAGAGACTTCCCCTCCCTCCTCCTCAGCATAATCAAAGTAACAGCAAACAGAAATAAAGAATTCCTTCAGCAAACACACAATTGCAAATATAGAAAGCAACTCAAAAGACTAATCTGCCTTTTTAACTAATACTCACTATACTGGATAGTAGGAAATACTCCAGGGGAACTTGGAGACATGTCTGGCCTCTCTTAGATCCAAAGAGAGCACACAGAGCAAACAAGGAACACAGACAAAGCCTTCCCTCCACAGAGATTTGAAATTATCCTGTCCCTTGATTGGTCCTCTGGTCAGGTGTTCCTCAGGTTACTGAGCTTGTTAACCCTTTACAGGTAAGAGACTTTAACCCTTAACTATCTGTTTATGACAGATTCACAGAATGGTGTTCAACTAAACAACTTTCTCCTACGTCCATACCTCTCCCACGTATACTCAACCACCTATTGGACATTAAGCAATTTGGCCTTTCTTTCAGCTCCATCAGAGTCCACTTAGCTGCTATTACGACCTTTCATGACAGAATCGACAATACCTTGGTCTTTGCTCATCCGATCACCAAGCGCTTCCTTAAGGGACTCCAGACCCTATACCCAGATATTAAACCACCTACCCCTCCGTGGGACATTCATTTAGTATTGTCCTGCCTAACTCAACAACCCTTTGAGCCCTTAGCTACCTACTCTTTGTTACACCTCTCTATGAAAACAGCTTTTTTGGTGGTGATTACCTCTGCCAGATGGGCAGGAGAAATAGCAGCCCTTATGGCAGATCCACCATATACGCTCTTTTTCAAGGACAAGGTTACCCTTAGGTTACACCCCAAATTTCTTCCAAAAGTTCATTTTTCATTCCACATTAATGAGCCAATACACCTACCAACCTTCTTCCCGAAACCACATGCAAACTCTTTCGAAGCCACAATGCATATGCTAGATGTGTGCAGGGCCTTGTCCTTCTATTTGGATAGGACCAAACCTTTTAGAAACTCTTCTAGACTTTTTGTCTCCATCACGGAGCATTCCAAAGGCCTGTCTATCTCTACCCAGAAACTTTCAAACTGGATCTCTGACTGCATCTGACTCTGCTATCAGATAAAACAAGTTACACCTCCAGCATCCATCAGAACTCATTTCACTAGATCTGTAGCTACCTCTGTAGCTTTCTTACGTAAAGTTCCCTTGGCTGACATTTGTAAAGCAGCCACTTGGTCCTCCAAACACACATTTGTTAAACACTATGCCCTTACTCAGGGCCCTCTCTCTGATACACAATTAGGCAGAGCTGTACTATCTACTGCATTCCTATCAGATCCAAAGTCCCTACCTCCTTGAGACACACTGCTTTTAAGTCACCTGGAGTGGAGCACTCACAGGGACATCTCTCGAAGAAGAAGAAGAAAAAGAAGAGGAGGTTACTCACCCTGTGCAGTAAATGACATTCTTCGAGATGAGTGTCCCTGTGAGTGCTCCACTACCCATGCTCCTCCTCTCTACTTCGGAGTTGGGGTAGCCTCCATTGTAGAGAAGGAACTGAGTAGACCGGCCGCACATGCTCACTAAATAGGTATACTCAGAGCGGGGCGGGCAGGCTCTGTGCGTGCGTGGCCGGTACGAGTACTGCTACAGAAATCTCCAATCAAAGGTGTAGGGACGCACCAGCACCTGAAGTGGAGCACCCACAGGGACATTCATCTCGAAGAACGTCAGTTACTGCACAGGGTGAGTAACCTCCTCTTTAGCAAGCCAGTGCTCAAACCAGTGAGCTATGAAACTACAGAAAAACCTGAGAATCTCTGGATTAAGTATAGAAGTGTGAGCAACAAGGGTAATGTGGTGGTGGGAGTCTGCTATAGACCACCAGACCAGGGGGATGAAGCGGATGAGGCTTTCTTCTGGCAACTAGTAGAAGTTACTTGATCACAGGCCCTAGTTCTCATGGGTGACTTTAATCACCCTGATATCTGCTGGGAGAGCAATATAGTGATGCACAGACAATCCAGGAAGTTTTTGGAAAGTGTAGGGGACAATTTCCTGATGCAAGTGCTGGAGGAACCAACTAGGGGCAGAGCTCTTCTAGACCTGCAGCTCACAAACTGGGAGGAATTAGTAGGGGAAGCAAAAGTGGATGGGAACCTGGGAGGCAGTGGCCATGAGATGGTCGAGTTCAGGATCCTGACACAAGGAAGAAAGGAGAACAGCAGAATATGGACCTTGGACTTCAGAAAAGCAGACTTTGACTCCCTCAGGGAACTGATGGGCAGGATCCCCTGGGAGAATAACATGACGGGGAAAGGAGTCCAGGGGATCTGGCTGTATTTTAAAGAATCTTTTTGAGGTTGCAGGAAAAAAAAATCCCGATATGTAGAAAGAATAGTAAATACAGCAGGAGACCAGCTTGGCTTAACAGTGAAATCCTTGCTGATCTTAAACGCAAAAAAGAAGCTTACAAGAAGTGGAAGATTGAACAAATGACCAGGAAGGAGTATAAAAATATTGCTCGAGCATGCAGGAGTGAAATCAGGAGTTGCAGCTAGCAAGAGATGTTAAGAGTAACAAGAAGGATTTCTTCAGGTATGTTAGCAACAAGAAGAAAGTCAAGGAAAGTGTGAGCCCCTTGCAGAATGAGGGAGTCAACCTAGTGACAGAGGATGTGGAAAAACCTAAAGTACTCAATGCTTTTTTTGCCTCTGTCTTCACGAACAAGGTCAGCTCCCAGACTGCTGCACTGGGCAGCACAGCATGGGGAGGAGGTGACCAGCCCTCTGTAGAGAAAGAAGTGGTTCAGGACTATTTAGAAAAACTGGATGAGCACAAATCCATGGGGCCAGATGCACTGCATCTGAGAGTGCTAAAGGAATTGGCGGATGTGATTGCAGAGCCATTGGCCATTATCTCTGAAAACTCATGGCGATCGGGTGAGGTCCCGGATGACTGGAAAAAGGCTAATGTAGTGCCCATCTTTAAAAAAGGGAAGAAGGAGGATCCGGGAAACTACAGGCCAGTCAGCCCTCCCCTCAGTCCCTGGAAAAATCATGGAGCAGGTCCTCAAGGAATCAATTCTGAAGCACTTAGAGGAGAGGAAAGTGATCAGAAACAATTAGCATGGATTCACCAATGGCAAGTCATGCCTGACTAACCTAATTCCCTTCTGTGGATGAGGGGAAAGCAGTGAATGTGTTATTCCTTGGGCTGGATGACTGGAGTATAAGGTGGATAGAAAGCTGGCTAGATCGTCGGGCTCAATGGGTAGTAATCAGTGGCTCCATGTCTAGTTGGCTGCTGATTTCAAGTGGAGTGCCCCAAGGGTCGGTCCTGGGGCCGGTTTTGTTCAATATCTTCATTAATGATCTGGAGGATGGCGTGGACTGCACCCTCAGCAAGTTGGCAGATGACACTACACTGGGAGGAGTGGTAGATACGCTGGAGGGTAGGGATGGGATACAGAGGGCCCTAGACAAATTAGAGGATTGGAGCAAAAGAAACCTAATGAGGTTCAACAAGGAGAAGTGCAGAGACCTGCACTTAGGATGGAACAATCCCATGCACTGTTACAGACTAGGGACCGAATGGCTAGGAAGCAGTTCTGCAGAAAAGGACCTAGGGGTTACAGTGGACAAGAAGCTGTATATGAGTCAACAGTATGCCCTTGTTGCCAAGAAGGCTAATGGCATTTTGGGCTATATAAGTAGGGGCATTGTCAGCAGATCAAGGGACGTGATCATTCCCCTCTATTCGACATTGGTGAGGCCTCATCTGGAGTACTGTGTCCAGTTTTGGGCCCCACACTACAAGAAGGATGTGGAACAATTGGAAAGAGTCCAGCGGAGGGCAACAAAATTATTAGGGGACTGGAGCACATAACTTATGAGGAGACGCTGAGGGAACTGGGATTGTTTAGTCTGTAGAAGAGAAGAATGAGGGGGGATTTGATAGCTGCTTTCAACTACCTGAAAGGGGGTTCCAAAGAGGATGGATCTAGACTGTTCTCAGTGATACCAGATGACAGAACAAGGAGTAATGGTTTCAAGTTGCAGTGTGGGAGGTTTAGGTTGGATATTAGAAAAAAAACTTTTTCACTAGGAGGGTGGTGAAGCACTGGAATGGGTTACCTAGGGAGTTGGTGGAATCTCCTTCTTTAGAGGTTTTTAAGGTCAGGCTTGACAAAGCCCTGGCTGGGATGATTTAGTTGGAAATTGGTCCTGCTTTGAGCAGAGGGTGGAACTAGAGTCTATGATTAATTTCGTGCTTATCACATGATACTTCTAAGTCTTCTAAGCATAATAATTGCACTGGTGGTTGGGAGGGGGAAAAGTTCTGATATCTGTGTCAGGAAGGAGGGGTTGTGTCCAAGGCTGGCAGTGCTGCCTAGAGGCGATACTCTGGGCTATGCTGATCAGTGGCGAGAATCGGTGGCTGCCTTGCCTACTGGCTAGAGTCAGTGGCAATGTCACACAGTGGTGAGAGTCTGTGGCCAACTTGCCAGCAGCTAGAATCAGTGGCAATGTCACCCAATGGTGAGTGTGTGGCCACCTTGCCTAGTGGCTAGAGCCAGTGGCAGTCTCTCTCATGGGGGTTGAAGAACCCAGGCCCATGCTGCTCCACCGGGTTCCAGCCCAGGTCCTTTCAAAATAATGGTCCAATACGTGGTCTAGAGGCAGGCGCCCTTATGCCTGTTCCCTGGGCCACTTCTGTTCCTCCTTCTGCATCACAGGTCTGCCTTGGATCTCCATTGGAATCCCCCCACCCATTTTCTCCTTTGTTTGAAGGGCTTGCAGCAGCTTCACTGTGAGGCCTAGTCCTGGCTGCTTGGAGCCCTGGTGGCTTGTCTGCAGGCGGTTATAGCGCCCAGCTGCTCTCCTGCTCAGCCAGCTCAGACTGAGCTGAGTTGTTCCCTTTTGAACCCTCTGTTCACTGGGAGCATGCCTAGCAGCGGCAAGGGGGCATGGCTTCCTGTGTCCAGAATAACTCATTAACCCTTACCTCACCAGTGTGGGTTGGTACACCCCGTCACAGTCTGGCATATACAAGGAATTTTACTTCAATTCAGGTGGCACTGTGCCTTCTTAGGTGGTCTACCAATTGGTGAAGAGAAAGCAAAAACTCAACACTAAATTTTTCAGCTTCACAACTGTGCAATATCTGTTTTGAGATTGGATTCTGGTCACCACATTCCAAAGGCTATTGCATTATTAGAGTGGGTTCAGACAATGCTGGTGAAAATGAGTAGGGATATGGAACAAAATTCTCGTATAAATGTTCAGCTTCATAACTGTGCAATATCTGTTTTGAGATTAAATTCTGGTCACCACATTCCAAAGGCTATTGCATTATTAGAGTGGGTTCAGACAATGCTGGTGAAAATGAGTAGGGATATGGAAAAAAATTCTCGTATAAAGAGATAGAGAAGGTTGGGATTGTTTAGCAACAGGAGATGACTAAGAGGAGACATACTAAAAGCATATAAAATAGAGAAAGGAGATAGGGAGAATGGATGCACCCAGTCTTATAACATAAGACCAAGGGACTTTAAATTAAAGGTGGCAAATTCAGAACTTGTGAAAGGAAAATACTTTTACATACAACGAATCATAAGAATGTGGAACTCATTGTCACAGATTGTCATTTAGACCAAAACTTAGCAAGATTCAAAAAGGGATTGGATATTTATAATGGATAACAAGAATACCCAAATTCTAAAAGTTAATGGAAGCAGTTTTTTTTAAGTGATTATCCATGTATATTTCATTCTTGGTGCACATGTGCCAGAGATTGGAATCTTTTGGCCAGCAATGTTCGTTGAGGCCACACAAGCACCCTGAATGTTCTTGTGTTCTGTACTGAGAGTTTAAAGGGCAGAGTAGGCCAAACCACCACTCAGTTCCTTCTTACTGCCTGGGCAGTGGGACAGAACCCCCAGCACTGTCTGCATTTCAGCACACTCACTAGACTTTTTATTGTACATATTTGTATATAGAGCTAGGATTATTTGTTAGTATAGTAAATGTAGTGTTTTGCTTGTTGTCAGATAGGCATAATTGTGATTTTTATTTTCTGATAAGGGGAAATATTTTTTGCTGATACCAGGCCTTAGTCATGACTGAACCTAAGTCTTCCAGGTTTAAGCACTGCCCTTCCTGTGAAGTGGCCATGCCACTCAATGATTGCCACAAGAGATGGCTTTTTTGTCTTGGTGGTGGGCACAGCCCCAGTAAATGCTCTGTTTGTTGGGCGCTTTTTGAAAAGCACCTAAAGGCAAGAGAGGTTCAGCTCAAATTATTTCTCTTAGCTAGATCTATGAAGTCTTTATCAGACTCAGGCAAGCAAGAGCCCTCTTGTTCTTCGAGGCCTGTCCCTGTGGGTGCTCCACTTTAGGTATCTTGGTGCCCTGCGCTTCTAACTGGAGATTTGTAGTAGCAGTGCCCCAGTTGGATGCGCATGCACAGCATCCATCTCTCAACACTCTGAGCAGCTACCCCATGCACGCAGCCAACCGTCCCCCAGTTCCTTCTCTACTGGCTTAGGCTTCGGTCAGAATCTTTAACTCTAGAGATTCCTTATTTCAGCCCTTTCACAGTTATTACCCTTCTTTTATTAATTTCTCCTTTCATTTTTCTTTACCATTTAAAAAAAACACTTCTTTCTCCCCTTTTTCCCACCTCAGGCAGGCAGTGGCCTCATGACTAAAGAGGCATTAGAATGGGACTATTCCCATTCTTTACTCAACATAGACTCTCAGACATGCCTGGTTCTCCAGGCTGTCTGATCTGCAGACTTTTCATACCAGTCACAGATTGCCATGCACAGTGTGTCTGTTGTCTGGGGGAGACACACTACCCAAAATTGTCCCCACTGCAAGAAACTGACAGCGAGGACAAGGAAGGCTAGGGGATCTCCAACTAAAACTTTTGATGATGGAGAAATCTCTCAGATCTGCATCCAATCCCATGTCCCAAGATCCTGGCCAGCGCTCACCTGCAGCTGCCTCAGATATGGGATCCTCTTAAAAAATGGCTACTAAGGACCCTGTACCTAAGAAAGCCACAAAAAAGTGGCTTCACTCTTCACCACAGAGATTCACCTCAAAAAAAGCGATCTCCGACTGCAAAGTCTGCCCTAGTTCCGACAGCACTGAGAGCATTCTTGGCTGAGCTCCCAATGCCTGAAGGGTCAAAAACATTGTCGTGGGTGATTCAGGGTATATGTTGTCAATCTCCCCTCCTCCCCCCCCCCCCCGTGAAAGAAAAGGGAAAAAAATGTTTCTTGCCTTTTTTTCAATGTCACCGTATGTCTACTGGATGCTGCTGGTAGATGCGGTGCTGCAGCGCTAAACAGCAGCATCCCTTCCCCTTCCCTTCCTGATGGCAGACAGTGCAATAGGACTGGTAGACGTAGTCATCATCCTGTGAGTGCTCCTGGCTGGCCTTGGTGAGGTTGGCCGGGGGCGCCTGGGCAAAAATGGGAATGACTCCCGGTCATTCCCTTCTTTAAGCTTTGTCTCCTGGAGATTCAGTCCTGCCTGGAATATCATAGCAGCTGCAGGCTGTGCTCCTCTCCCTGCCCCTTTAATGTCTAATGGAGATTCAGTCCTGCCTGGAATATCATAGCAGCTGGAGGCTGCCTCCCTCCCATTTTATCTCAATAAAGTCAGTGTTTCTTATTCATGAATTCTTTATTACTTCATCACACAAATGGGGGGATAACTGCCATTGTAGCCCAGGAGGGGTGCGGGATGAGGGAAGCAACGGGTGGGGTTGTTGCAGGGGCATCCCCCAGAATGGCATGCATGATTTCTGCAGGATGTCTGGGGCTCTGACCCGGAACGGCTGTTTGCCTCTCTGGTTCTTTAGTAGGCTTGCCCGATATTCTAGGCAGGACTGACTCTATCTTTAGACAAAACGTAAAGAAGGTGAGTCATTCCCATTTTTGTCCATGCGCCCCGGCCAACCTCACCGAGGCCAGCCAGGAGCACCCATGACAGCAGCAGATGGTACAATATGACTGGTAACCATCATGGCCAACTTGCAAAGCAGAAGACGGTACAATAGGACTGGTAACCGTCTCTGCTAACTTGCAAAGGCAAGTGAATGCTGCTGTGTAGCACTGCAGTACCGCGTCTGTCAGCAGCATCCAGTAGACATACGGTGACAGTGAAAAAAGGTTAAATGGGCTCCATGGTTGCCGGGCTATGGCGTCTGCCAGGGCAATCCAGGGAAAAGGATGCGAAATGATAGTCTGCCATTGCTTTCACGGAGGGAGGATTGACTGACGACATTTACCCAGAATCACCTGCAACACTGTTTTTTGCCCCATCATGCATTGGGATCTCAACCCAGAATTCCAATGGGTGGGGGAGACTGTAGGAACTATGGGATCGCTACCCACAGTGCAACACTCCGGAAATCAACTCTAGCCTCGGTCCATGGACGCACACTGCCGAATTAATGTGCTTAGTGTGGCCGCGTGCACTCGAGTTTATACAATCTGTTTCCAAATACCGGTTTCTATAAAATTGGAATAATCCCGTAGTGTAGACATACCCTTACCTTAACAAACAGTAATTACAACAGTAAGACACAGCCCACAAACATCCACCAGAACATGCCTACAACTTCTAGGGCACATGTCAGCTACGACATTTGTCGTGAAATATGCCAGACTTCATATGAGATGTTTACAAACCTGGCTATGCACTGTCTATATTCCTCAGAGACACTCGATCAGACATCTTACAACGCCCAACACAGTGAAAGACTCGCTCACATGGTGGAAGAAACAAACAAACATTTGCTCCAGTGTCCCCTTCCAACGGGAACCCCCATCAGTAACTATCACCATGGATGCCTTTCTAGTGGGATGGGGTGCACACTTGCTCAAAAATACCATCCAGGGCTGCAGTCCCTAGCAGAATCCAATCTTCACATAAATCTACTGGAGCTGCAAGCAGTCCGAAATGCCTGTTATCACTTTCTCCCCCTTATGCGCAACAAAACTGTCCAGATTCTCATGGATAACTTGGCAACTATGTTTTATATAAATTGCCAAGGAGGGGCCCAATCTTACCTGCTCTGGCAGTGGTGCATCTCCAGCAACATAGACATCATGGCATACTATCTACCTGGCAGCCAGAATACCACAGCAGACGACCTAAGCAGGAACTTCTCACAAATTCACGAGTGGGAGCTGGACCCAGGAATACTTCAAACTATATTCAAACAATGGGGATTTCCCTCAATAGACTTTTTTCACAAGGATCCACAATGCCAAATGCCCGCAATACTGCTCCCAAGCTGGACTGGGGTACACTCTCTGGGAGATGCCTTCCTTATCAAGTGGGAAGCCCTGCTCCTGTATGTCTTCCCCCCAATCCTCCTATTGAGCTGTGTCCTTCATAAGATCAGGAAAGACAAATCCAGAGTCATCCTAATTGCACCAACATGGCCCAGACAAACATGGTTCCCCTACCTGGACCAGATGGCTGTGAGACTACCATGAACCCTTCCCCTCATGTCTCGTCTGCTGACACAGGACGCCTCCATCATCCCAACATTCCAATACTCCATCTCAAGGCTTGGCTAATCCATGGATGACAGAACTTGAAACATGCTGACCAAGGAAGTACAGGACATTCTACTGAACAGCCAACGACTGTCCACATGAAAAACATATGTGCACAAGTGAAAACGATTCTCCATCTGGTGCTGGGACAAGCAAATTACTCCACAATCGGCCTCACAACCCACTATCCTTGATTACATATTAACACTCAAAAAATCGGGCCTTTTCCCTAGTTCACTCAGAGTGCACTTGTCAGCCACCACCTCCTTTCATGCTAAGATGAACAGACTCACTGTCTTCACCCACCCACTGACTAAGCGCTTTCTCAAGGGTAGAGAGAACACTTATCTCACACTAAAGGACCCGACCCCCATGTGGGACCTCAACCTTGTTCTCTGTGCCCTCATGGCCAAACCCTTTGAACCACTAGCGACCTGCTCACTCTTGCACTTATCCATGAAAGTCGCCTTTCTAGTAGCAATCACGTCAGCAAGAAGGGTGAGAGAGTTGGGTGCTCTAGTGGTACACCCACCTTATGCCACATTCCTCACAGACAAAGTAATCCTATGACCACATCCTAAATTCATACCCAAGGTCGCCTCCCCCTTCCATCTCAACCAACCCATTTATTTACCTGTATTCTTCCCGTAGTGGGGCAGCTGCCCCACTCCCTAAGAATTTAGGCTGCAGCAGGCCAGTGGGCCTGCGAAGATGAACAGCCAATCAGAAAAGGACTTATTGGGAGCCAATCAGGGCCCAGATTGGAGACAGCCAATCAGGGCCAGGCTCAGCCATATATAAAGGCTGCCCAGAACAGCAGCAGGCAGTCAGCCCAGGCCTTCGACAGGGGAAGATCAGTCTCCAGAGCTGGAAGACTAGCACCATGGACAGCACAGTGCTGGCCAGGCTCAGGGAGCAGAAGGAAGCTCTAGCCGATAGCCTGCCAGGCTGCAGGTCCTGAAGGGAAGGGCCTAGCGGGTGCAAGGGGCTGTAGGAGAAGCGGCCCAGGGAAGTGGATAGATGAGGGGAGAGAAGGAGGACAGCAAGGCTGCTGTCAGAGGGTCCCTGGGCCAGGATCCAGAGTAGAGGGTGGGCCTGGGTCCCCCTCTTTGCCCCTTGCAGTATACCCAGCCATTGGCCTTAGGGAATGGCCATTATAGACTACGCGAGATCCCTGACAGGAGGGATTAGACTTTGGGGTGTGTGGTTGGACATGGTGGCTGGGGCATAGAGAGACTGCTGATTGACACACCCTCCTGGAAGGGGGTGTGGATGGACTAAGGGGCACTGCCAGAAGAGGACGCTGCAAGCTGGAGAGCGACACGGACTCAGACGCCAACCAAGGGTGAGACAACGGACAGGACACCATCAGGATGGGACACCATCAGGAGGGGGCGCTCCACTGGACTGAGCTAATTCCCGGAGCAACCAGCGGGAGGCACTGTGGTGGTGAGACCCAACCTTGTCACATTTCCCAAGCCACATGCCGACAACAGCCACATGCCCTTCACATGCTGGACATCCACAAAGTGTTCTATCTAGAGAGAACAAAAACATTCAGAAAATCATCCAGACTATTCATATCCACAACAGAATGGTCACAAGGTCAAACCATTTCCAAACAGAGACTTTCTAAATGGATCTCTAACTGTATCCAAGTATGTTACCAAAAATACAATCTGCAAGCTCCCTTCTGGACTTCGCACACACATTCCACTAGATCTATGTCCACATTGATAGCCTTTCTCAAAGATGTAACCATTACTGATATTTGTAAAGCAGCTACCTGGGCATCACCCCATACTTTCACCAAACACTATGCCCTAGAACAGCAGTGAGCTGCAGATGCTCACTTTGGACTCTCGGTGCTCTCCACTGTGTACATAAAATCAACTCTGAAGCCCCTCATCTCCACTGAGGGGCACTGCTCTACACTCACCTAAAGTGGAGCACCCACAGGGACACTCCTTGAAGAAGCGAAGGTTACTCACCTTGTGCAGTAATTGAGGTTCTTTGAGATGGTTGTCCCTGTGAGTGCTCCATTACCCCCCACATACACACTTCAGAGTTTCATGAACATCCTCTGGGGATAGAGAAGGAACTGGGGGATGGTTGGCTTCGTGCGAGGGGTAACCGCTTGGAGCAGTGCGAGATGGCTGCTGCATGTGCGTGGCCAACTGCAGCACTGCTACTACAAATCTCTGATTAGAAGTGCAGGGCGCCAAGACACCTAAAGTGGAGCACTCACAGAGACAACCATCTCAAAGAACCTCAGTTACTGCACAAGGCGAGTAACCTTCTCATCAGCACTGTCTGACTCCAGAAGTGCCCTGGTGAGCTCTGGATTAACAACCAGCTAATGAGCCCCATCTTCTATGATTTAGTTGGGATGATTTAGGATGATTTAGTTGGGGATTGGTCCTGCTTTGAGCGGGGGGGTTGGACTAGATGACCTCCTGAAGTCTCTTCCAACCCTGATATTCTATGAGTCTAAGATGGCCCTGACTATGAACTCTGGTAGGGCTTTGAAATCTTCAGCTAAACCTTTGGACAGGGAGATAAAGGAGCACTGCTTTTCTCACAAGTGTAAGGACAGATTCTTTCATCTGACCTGAGTAAAAAGAGGTTGAAAATCACCTCAACACTTGCACTGTCAGGGGACTTCACAGCTTGACCCCAGGTAACGCTGGAGCTCTGAGGGAGCACAGTACCAGAATCTCGGCACTGTCTCGGGACTGAGACTAGCTACCCTTGGTACCAAGTCTGCAGTACCAATGACTCATTTGACACCAATTACCTTGGCTTTGGCTGATCTGGCACATCAACCCCTGCACCAGTTTTCACAGCACTGTATCTCAGTACAAAAGTTGTATGTGGTACCAAGAGACCTCCAGATTACAGTGAAGCCAGAGTCTCCATTACTCTCTGTGGTGCTGAATAGCTTGATGATGGCACCAACTACCATACTACAACATTACCTGGCCCATATTCTGCAACAGATAAGACTCATTCTGTGTACTTCTAAGGCCCAGTAGGCCTTAGAAGACATGCTCTACCTTGGCTCCCAGCTCCTTTCCTTATAATGTGCGTGCATGGCCTTATAGTTTCATAGAGTTGAAGGCCAGAAGAGACCATTAGATCATCTAGTCTGATTTGTATATCACAGTTAATTAATTTTCACACAGATACCCTTTTATTAAGCCCAAAGATTTTAGTTAGTGTTTTAGTCCTCAGGAGACTAAAGTGAATAGGCAGAGAATAGGCAAGACCAACGTGCCACTAATGCCGAAGTCCTCTGAAGTAGCAGGGAATTGATTAGGTGAGACATGCTCAGATTATCTCAGCTGGCAATTCATGCTGCAGAGGAGGGAGAAAAATCCCCCAAAGTCTCTGCCAGTCTAACACAGGAGAAAATTACTTCCTGACCTCAAATTTAGTCATCAGTTTGACTCTGAAGGTGGGAGCAAGACACACCTGCCAGTCATCTAGAAAGAGGATTCTATATATCACCTCTAAATCATCTGCCTCTCATGCTGTGACAATTCTGAAACAATTGTTTTGATATGATGATCAAGAATTATTCTTCAGTCAGTCCACAGGATCTTTCCCCACTCATCCCAAC
This sequence comes from Mauremys reevesii, assembly GCF_016161935.1. Classification (NCBI taxonomy): domain Eukaryota; kingdom Metazoa; phylum Chordata; order Testudines; family Geoemydidae; genus Mauremys; species Mauremys reevesii. The sequence goes on along the minus strand of NC_052624.1, from coordinate 123,826,034 downwards.
CATGTTTGGAGACTGCTTTTATTTCTTTTGGGACATATAGAACCTCATAACACCAGATCACTGGATTCTGGACACTCACTGCAACTCAGCACCATTCCTAACCTCCACCCCCTTCCCCATCTCTATTTAGTGACCCCTCTCATGAGACACTATTACTTCATGAAGAGGAATCACTTCTCACTCTCAGGGCAACAGAGTAAGATCCACTACAGTACAGATAATTTCAATTATTTTCTAATCCTAAAGAAAAGAGAGGGATGACATCCTATTCTGGCTTTGAGGGGACTCAATGCCTTCATTTGCTACTTCAGGTTCTGAATAGTAGCCGTCACCTCCATAATTCCATCGCAAGATCCACAGGACCAGTTTGTGGCTTTCAAGCTGCTCACTTCCATATCTCCATTCATGCCACTTATAGACTTTATAGATTCATAGACTTTAAGATCAGAAGGGACCATCATAATAATCTAGTTTGACATCCAGCACATTGCAGGCCACAGAACCTCACCCACCCACTCACAAGAAGAATCTGAGGTTTGGGGTAGAAGAGAGACACTAATGGTACAGGGTCCTGCCCTTTGGGCTGTTGATGACACTATGTTTTCACCAAATGCTTAAGAGTGGTGTCAGCTTGCTTCAGAAACTAAGGAATCATAGTGTACTCATACCTTAATGACTGGCTAGTCTGAGAGAAGTTGCCTTAGCAAGTGGAGGAGTCCATTGATGAAATTCTCCAGCTCTTCATTGGACTAGGCCCAGATATCAACAGAAAAGAATCCTCCTAACATGTACAGAAAGAACAGAATCCATTGCGGCAATGTTAGGCTTACAACCAGGGCTTATCTGTCCCCAGATAGATTTGGTGCCATGACTACCCTTATGTACCTGCTCCAGAATCCACCATGCACCTTGGCGAGAACTTGCCCAAGTCTGCTTAGTCACAGGGCTTCCCACATATTTGTCATGCAACACCGTGTGCAGGGCTGACTGAAATTGGTGTACCTACCAAACCAATACCACTGAGATATGTCATTGCAATTTCTCCTTGAAGTCTTTTACCTGCTGAATTGGTGAAAGTGTGCAAGAGAGTACCATTCTCCCAACCTGTCCCAAATAAGACCCTAATGACAGATGCTTCCCACTTAGAGTGGGGAGCGCATCTGGATTAACATCAAGTACAAGGGATAGGAACCCACGCATAGACTCTATTGCATGTAAACTTCTTAGAAATCAGGACATGTGTTTCTATCCATGTTTCAGGAACTGACAGTACAAATCATGACAGACAACACGACTGCCATGTATAAATGGACAGGGAGGAGGTCTATCATTCCCCCTGTACCAGGAGGCAATTTGGTTCTGGAATTTGTGTGTCCACCAGTGAGATTCTCCCGTACCACTACAACTTGCATGACTACAAAATGCCCTGGCAGATTGTCTAAACAGACAGTTCTTCATGGATCATGAGAGGACCATCAAGGAGTCTTTTATACAAAACTTTCAAGAATGGGGCTGACCATTAATAATTTTTTTGGCAGCAGACACCAACAAGAAGTGTCCCAAGTTCTTTTCAAAGAAGAGGCCTGATCCCTGGATCACTATCAGACACATTCCACACTGCATGATCATCAGTAGGACCGTATCAAATTCAGTTGATTCTTGTCAATTTCAGGGTCATAGGATTTTAAAAATAGTTAATTTCATGGTTTCAGCTACTTAAATCTGAAACTTCACAGTGTTGTAACTGGCGGGGGGGGGGGGTGTCCAAACCCAAAAGGGGATCATGGACGGTCACAAGGCTATTGTGTGTGTGTCGGGGGGTGGGTCACAGTATTGCCACCATTCTGTTGCTGGCAGTGGCTCTGCTTTCAGAGTTGGGCAGCGGGAGAGCAGTGGCTACAGGCTGAGTGCCAGCTCTGAAGGCAGCACCACTGCTAGTTGCAGTGCAGAAGTGAGGGTGGTATGGTATAGGGAGGGCCTCACTTTTGGGTGGAACAGGGCCGGCCTTATGGGTGGGTGATGTGGGCAACTGCCCACAGCACCATGGTTGAGGGGGAAAGGTTTCCATGGTCACCCCCACTCCCAGCCAGCCCAAGGCCCCTTTAATTTCTGAGTGCCAGGACACTAGGCCCAGAGCCGGGGAGGGGCAGGGCTGGGGGTACCCTGGCCAAGGAGCTCCTACCATACGCCGGGCTCCAGCTGCTGGTCCTGGCTGGGTTGGTGAGGGATTGGACTTTTTTTTTCCACTTCAAAGACCACTCCCGGTCCAGGTCTGACTCACCTCCAGGAGCCTCCCCTGTTAGCAGGAAGCTCTGTGGCTCCTGACCAGGAGCCCAGCTCTGAAGGCAGCACCACTGCCAGCAGCAGTGCAGAAATAAGGGTGTCATAGTATGGTATTGCCACTTTTACTTCTGCACTGCTCCTGGCTGTGGCGCTCCCTTTAAAGCTGGGCAGCCAGCCAGCATCTGCCATGCTCCTGCTCTGAAGGTAGTGCAGAAGTAAAGGTGGCAATATCATGACCCCCTCTCCAATAACTTTGCAACCCCCCACGTAACTCCCTAGTTTGAGAAATGCTGGTCTCCCCTTTGAAATCCGTATAACATAGGGTAAAAATACACAAAAGACCAGATTTCATGGGGGAGACCAAATTTCATGGTCCGTGATGTGTTCTTCATAGCCATGGATTTGGTGGGGCCCTAATTATCAGGTATGATGTACCCGTACCCTCTCATCCTTCTGATTTTGAGGATACTGAAGATCAGGAAGGACTCATCCAAAGTCATCATGATAGTGCCTACTTGGCCAAGATAGTTTTGGTACTCAGATCATATGGCCTTGGCAACTTGCCCTTCAAAACCTTTACCTCTCCTGTTGGACTTAATCTCTTAGGACAATGGAAACATACTGCATCTGAATCCAACCTCTTTCCACCTGTGAGATTGGATGCTGACTGGATGACAGACTAGGAGAGATCCTTCCTTCTTTTTGGACATTCATAACATTTTAAGTCAAAGTAGAAAGGATTCCACCAGACTTACATTTACCGCTAAGTGGAACTGGTTCACAATATGGAGTACAATGTCATTTGTCTTCTATGGGCAGCCAAATTTCAGCTATCCTGCATTACTTGCTGATCTTAAAGAACTCAGGACTGTTTATTAGCTCTACTCAAGTACATTTAACATTCATATTAGGATATCACTTTCCCATCCAGGACTACTCAATTTTCTCCCACCAGACTATGGCTAGATTCCTGAAGGGCCTTTCACAGGATTTTCCCCCAGTTAGGGAGCCTCCTCTTCCCCAGGACTGAAATGTGACCTATTTGAGTCCTTGGTAACTTGCTCTTTGTTACAATTTATCCATAAAGATGGCATTTTTAGTAGAAGTTATACCTGTACTGAGGCAGAGTGGCCTCCCTCCAGTACAGAGAAGGTTACTGCCCCTTGGTGGGCACCGCTAACTCCACCCCATGCCCTCACAGGAATTGTGAGGGCGAGACAGAAAGTATTAGAATAGAGTCCTGCGGCTCACATGTGACTGGACCAGAGAAGGAGGCTGACATCCTTCCCATGGAACTGAGACCTCAGTGGAGCTCACGACTGGCAGCAGGGAGAAAAGGCAACCCACTGCCTCAGGAGACAGAAGACTCCAGTTAGAGATGGGAGGAAGTGTCATCTGACCATGAGACTGAGAGCCTGTACCCAGTGGTGATGGAGCAGCAACAGCAGGAACCGATAGGAAGTAGCCTAGGGAAACAAGATTTGGTTCAGCTGTGTTGCTGGAACATGAGGCAGCATGGACTCAACAGTGCATCCCAGACAGGAGGCTTGGGCTACCAGCTGATTGGTGGTATGCTGATTCCTCCTTTTTGAAGCCCTGAACTTATATCTGGGCAATTATGTGTTCACAAGGTAGAATGGCCAGTGGACATACCGACTCTCCGATGCTGCCAAGAGGGGGTGACCTGACCCCAAGAGGGAGGATGGGTACACACCAGACAGAAAAATTGCAGAGATACAGGTCCTCTTTATATGATATCCCATAAGAATACCCTTAGGCCCCACCCCAAATTCTTTCCTAGGGTAGTCACCAATTTTAATTTGAATCAAATAATCCATTTCCATGTTTTCTTTCTTAAATGGCATTCTAATCAGTGTTACATACTTTAGATGTCCCTAGAGCACTATTGTTCTATCTACATAGGACTAGACCATTTAGGGTCTCTCAGAGACTCTTTATAGCATTTGTAGACACGTTAAAAGACCAAGCTAATTCAACTCAGAGACTATTGAAATGAGTGTCTAGTTGCATTAGAGTCCATTATGAGCTACCCAACTTAGATCCCACAATTCATATGAGGACTTGCTCCACTAATACTCAGACAGCTTCCATTGTACCCATCTCAGAATGTACCCATCTCAGAGATATGCAGAGCACTACTTGGGATTCAGTCCATAACTACAAAATATGACTCTGATTGAAGCATAGAGATCTGGTGCTTCTTTTGGCAGAGCTGTTGTGCAGTCTTTGTTTAAGTAAACTCATCAGGTTACTGCTTGTGAGTCACCAAGAATGGAATGTATGTGGACAATACATCTAGAAGAATCAGTTAGTGTAAAATAAGTAACCATTTCTTTTGGAAGGTGTAGCGGGGTGGACCCCCACTCCTGCCCGCATTCTCCACCATGTATAGATGAGCGGACTCACCCCTGCGGTGCCTCCTGCTGGTCGTCCTCGGAAATTAGCTCTTTGACCCAGGAGTGCCCTCTGCAGGCCAGTGATCCGCTTGTTGGCCACCGTGTCCCTCCCAGGACCTTGGACCCTTATCTCAGGGTTCTGCCTCCTGCAGTACCCCACAGTCTTACTGGGTTTCACCACCCCAGGGGAACCCCCACCCCCTGTCCCTATGTCATCTCAGTCGTGGCTACTGCCAGTCTCTGTTTAGCCCCTACGCCCTGGAGCAGACTGCAGTGTATCAGCCGATCATCACAGGCAACAACGGTTTTGGACTGGCTGCCTTTACCCACCCTCCGGGCTAAACAGAGACTGGCAGTAGCCACAACTGAGGTGACGTGGGGATGGGGGGGGTGTTCCCCTGGGGTGGGGAAACCCAGTAAGACTGTGGGGTACTGGAGGAGGCAGAACCCTGGGATAAGGGCACAAGGGTCCTGGGAGGGACACGGTGGCCAACGGCAAGCGGATCACTGCCCTGCAGAGGGCGGTCCTGGGTCAAAGAGCTAATTCCTGAGGATGACCAGCAGGAGGCGCCACAAGGGTGAGTCTGCTCATCTACAAAGGGATTAAGTCAATTTCTAATTCTTTGGAATTAGAATGAGACCTTGATGGGACTGATTATGCCCCATCAGCCTACTGTGGGTTCCTTGCACCTTTCTCTGAAGGTGACCACTGTTGGAAAGAGGACAGCTGACTAGATGGACCATGAGTAATCCAGTCTGGCAATTCCTATATTCATAACACAAAGATTTGTCTCCTCAGAAAGATCTTGTGATTTTACACTGCAGATAAGTATTTAAAGTACAATGTCTCTTTTTTCCCCCTCCAGCACACTCTTTCCTCCACTACAGCGTATTTTTGGTGGAAGCAGCTGACTTCTTGAGCTTGTGGAAAGGTGGACTTGTAGCTTAAACTTCAGAAGGTTTCACTACTCCCACTGAATTCAGCTTTTAAAATTGTTTGTGTCCAAATTAGTAAATGGAATTACTTAAGCTGTTTATGACTTTTAAAAATATGCTATATGTACAATGTTAGTTATTTTTTGCTTTAAAATAAATATGTGAATAAATGACTAGTATTTTTTAAAATGGGACAAACATGAAACTTGAATTTAAAAAAACTCTTCAAATTATGTGGTCCTAATTAAAAACATCTTATTAATGAGCAAGTATCAATTACTTTTTACTGGGATAAAGAAACATTTGTAATATTAGATAAATTCCCATCCTTGCTACATAGAATCAGAGAGAATAGAGATGAATAAAACATTTTAGATGTGATTTTTTTCCCCCACTGCATTGCATATTGCATAATTATTTAAACCTCTGCATGGTAGATATAAAACACTACTATTCTGATTTCTAACATTTATGTGCCTCCTTCTTCAGAAGTTATTGGGCTTGAAGCAGGAATTATTAAGTGAACTTATATGGGGCCTGAACTATGCAAGAGGGTCAGAGTAGGAGCACAAATTTCAAAATTTCCCAAGTCACTGTGGTTCCTAAAAGCCAAATTTTAAAAGCTACTTAGATGCTATATAGATGCCTACTAGGAATTTCAAGTGAATGAGCAGGTGAGGCATCTTTGTACATCTGGTCTCATGGGTGTCCTACCTCTGAGGCAAGTGGTCTCACTATTGAGCTATGGGATATTCTCATGAACTTTAAGGCCAGAAGGGGCCATCATGATTATCTACACCAGGGGTAGGCAACCTATGGCACGAGTGCCGAAGGCGGCACACAAGCTGATTTTCAGTGGCACTCACACTGCCTGGGTCCTGGCCACCGGTCCGGGGGGCTCTGCATTTTAATTTAATTTTAAATGAAGCTTCTTAAACATTTTAAAAACCTTATTTACTTTACATACAACAATAGTTTAGTTATATATTATAGAATTATAGAAAGAGACCTTCTACAAACATTAAAATGTATTGCTGTCACGCGGAACCTTAAATTAGAGTGAATAACTGAAGACTTGGCACACCACTTCTGAAAAGTTGCCAGCCTCGAGCTACACATTGCAGGTCATAGAACCTTGCCAACCCACTCTGGTAATAGAGCCATAACCTCTGACTGAGCTACTGAAGTCCTCAAATCATGATTTAAAGACTTCAAGTTACAGAGAATCTAGCAGTTACACAAATTTAAACCTGCAAGTGGTCTGTGTTCCATGCTGTTGAGGAAGGTGAAACCCCTACAGGATCTCTGCCAATCAGACCCAGGGAAAAAATCCTTCCTGACCCCAGATATGGCCATCAGTTAGACCCTGAGCATGTGGCAAGGCCCATCAGCCAGACACCTGGGAAAGAATTATCTGTAGTAACTCAGAGCTCTTCCCATCTAGTGTCCCATCCCTGGCCATTGGAGATATTTGCTATTAGTAGTTGCAGTTTGGCTACATGCCATTGCAGGCAATCTCACCATACCATACTCTCCATAAAATTATCAAGCTCAGTCTCGAAGCCAGTTAGGTTTTTTACCCTCCACTGCTCCCCTTGGAAGCTTGTCCCAGAACTACTTCTTCTGATGGTTAGAAACCTTTGTCTAATTTCAAGCCTAAATGTATTGATGGCCATCTTATATCCATTTGTTCTTGTGTCAACATTGGCACTTAACTTAAATAACTTTTCTCCCTCCCTAGTATTTATCCCTCTGATGTATTTATATCATATCGCCCCTCGGCTTTCTTTTTGTTAGGTTAAACAAGTCAAATTCTTTGAGTCTCCTCTCATAAGGTAGGTTTTCCACTCCTCCGACCAACCTAGTAGTCCTTCTTTGCACCTGTTCCAGTGTGAATTCATCTTTCTTAAACATGGGAGACTAGAATTGCACACAATATTACAGATGAGGTTTCACCAGTGCCTTGTATAATGATATTAACACTTTCCTGTCTTTACTGGAAATACCTTACATCATGCATCCTAGGACTGCATTAGCCTTTTTCACAACCATATCACATTGGCAGTTCATTGTTATCCAGTGATCAACCCCAGGTCTTTCTCCTCCTCTGTCGCTTCCAACTGATAAGTCCCCAACTTACAGCAAAATTTTTTGTTGTTAGTCCCTAAATGCATGACCTTGCACTTAGCCCTATTAATTTTTATCCCCCTTCTATTACTCCAGTTTTCAAGGTCATCCAGATCTTCTTGTATGATATTCCAGCCCTCCTTCATATTGACAATATTTCCCATCTTTGTGTCATCCAACATTTTATTAAAACACTCCCACTTTTTGTGCTGAGGTCATGAATAAAAATGTTAAATAAGATAGGCCCCAAGACCGATTCCTCAGGAACTTCAGTGGTAACCTCCCTCCAGTCTGGCAGTTCACCTTTCATTATGACCCATTGTAGTCTTCCCTTTAACCAGTTTCTTATCCACCTTCAACTGTCATATTAATCCCCATCTTCTCCACTTTAACTAACAATTTCTCAAGTGGAACTGTATCAAAAGCCTTACTGAAATCCAGGTAGAGTATATCTACCCCATTCCATTTGTCTTAAAAAAGACCAAAGAAGGGGATCAGATTGGCTGGCATGATCTACTTGCTATAAAAACATGTTGTATTTTATCCCAATTACCATTTACCTCTATGTCGTTAACTATTTTCTCTTTCAAAATATGTTTCAAGTCCTTGCATTCAATTGATGTCAAATTAACAGGCCTGTAGTTTCCTACGTCACTTCTTCCCCTTTCTAAACTATAGTAGCAATTCTCCTGTCATAGGATACAACTCCTGAGTTTATAGATTAACTAAAAATCCTTGCTATTGGTCTTGCAATCTCATGTGCCAGTTCCTCTAATATTTTTGGATAGCGGTTATCCGGGGGCCCTGATTTAGTCCTAGTAAACTGTTTGACTTTGACTTCCACTTCAGATGTGCTAATTTTTTACTTCTGTATCCTCAGTTCCATTAGCCATGCTACCACTGTCCCTAAACTCCTCATTTCCCTTATTAGAAACTGAGGCAAAACATTTGTTTAGGTGTTGGGCCATACCTAGATTATCTTTAATCTTCATCCCATCCTCTGTGTTTAGCAGTCCCACTTCATCTTTCCTTGTTTTCTTTATATTTACATGGCTATAGAACCTATTACCATTGGTTTTAATCTCCTTTGCGAGGTCCAACTCTGCTTGGCTTTTGGCAGTTCTCACTTTTCCCCTACATTTTATGACCTCCAAGAGTTAGCCTACAAAAGATTGATGAGCAAGGAAAGCTTTGTGCTATTTCTTAATAACCTGTCTGAGATGCTTGCTCATCCAGCTTGGTCTGCAACCATTCCCTGTTAATTTTTTCCTCTTGCTTGTGATGCAGACTTCAAATAGTTTCTGCAACTTTGACTTAAAGTTATTCCAAGCCTTCTCCACATTCAGATCCTTGAGTTCTTCAGTCCAGGCCACTTCCCTAACTAATTCCCTTAATATTTTAAACATCGCCCTTTTGAAATCAAGGACCCTAGTTGCAGATCTGTTTTTGTTTATGATTCCATTTACTTTAAACCAAATTAGCACATGATCACTCAAACCAAGGTTGTCTCTTACAAGCAGCTCTTCTGTGAGGTCCTCATTACTCACCAATACCAAATCTAAAATGGCATCACCTCTTGTTTCAGCGACTGTTTGATGGAGAAATCTGTCAGCTATCACATCCAGGAAAATCTGGGCCCTACTGTTATTAGTAGAACTTGTCCAACTTTAACTTCCTATATCTAGCATCTATATCTAGGAAGTTAAAGTCTCTCATAATCACAATTCCCAGTAGTATTTATTTAATTTAAAATATTAAGGAGGTCTTTTCCCATATCCAAATTGGATCTTGGAGGTCTGAAACATACCCCAAGCACTATCCCAGGGGAACCTCTGTTAGCTTTCTTCCCCAAAGTAATTTTTACCCAAACAGACTCTGTTTTATCCATTCCATCTCTTCTAATCTCTTTACAGTCTACCTCATCGTTAACATACAATGCTACTCCATCATCTTTTCTTTTATTTCTGTCATTCCTCAACAGCACATACCCTTCATGTACTCCAGTCATGACTACTATTCCACTATGTTTCTGTTATCATTATAATATCTCATTTCACTTCTTGCACCAGTAGTTCTAGTTCTTCCTTTTAATTACCCAGGCTCGTTGCATAGGCATACAAACATCAGAGATGTTTCTGCATGGCTTTGCCCAGATTCCTCACCTGATTGGGTACAGTCATTCTTCTTTGAGTGCTTGTTCATGTCCATTCCAATCAGGTGTGTGCATGCACACGTGCACGGTAGCTGGAAGATTTTTCCCATGACAGCATCTGTCAGGTTGGTCTAGGCGCCCCCTGGAGTCGCGCCTTTATGCGCTCAATATAGAGCCCTCCCGACCCGCCAGTGATGGTAGTCTGGAACTTCCTGTAGCCCTTGCTTAGCAAGCGTGTTTAACAGTTCTTTGTATATAGTTAACTTAGTTGTTAATAATTAGAGTTGTTGGGGTTCCCCCCCCTGATTTTGGCTCCCCGGAGCTGTGGTATGCTGCAGTCCCTGGGGATTAAAAACTGTGTGGTCTGCGCGAAGTGCATGCCGAAGAGTAATCCACACTCCTTGTGCTTACAGTGCTTAGGGGATGATCACCAAAAGGATCGCTGTTAGAGTTCTGCCCTAGAACTCTTAAAGAAAGGGAACAGTGGCTTAAAGTGATCCTCATGGAGGCAGTTCTATGCCCCCATTCAGAACCAGGCTCAGGGGACCTGGCTCCTAACATGTCCTCATTGACGCAGACCACCTCAGTGCTGTCGTCAGGCTTGGTGCTGAGAAAAGACTCGTCCTGAGACGCTCAGCACTGGCATAGCACCTCCCGAGGCCCAGTGCCTCAAAAGAAAAAGAAGCCGGATAGTTGGTCACCTACAGCTAAATCAAGAGAAGTGAGACCCCAGGTGGGCCACAGCTCTGGAGCCCCTGTTGGGGCTGTGTTAACTCCTGCCCAGGTGAGGCAGTTGCGTCCTGGGCCCCCCTCCCCAGTCCCTCTGGGCCAGCAGTTACAGCTCCCTTCTCTGCCAGAAGCTTTCAAAGCTGCTTCCCTGCTACACCTTATGGTAGTGGTCTCCAAACTTTTTTGATGGTGCACCCCATCAGTAAAAAAATTTTGAGCACGCACCCCCTGCTCTTGGCCAAACTGTCCAGGGAAGGGGGGGGGGAAAGCCGCTCGGACTCCCAGCCGAACTGCCGAGGGGGGGCGGGCAGAGGGAAAGTGGCGCTGCTCTGGCAGCTCTCCTCCTGCCACGCACCCCGAAGGATCCTCTTGTTTAGTTTAAAAAAAAACAGAAAAATCTTAAGAATTTACAGTGGCTTTTTGTAAGTTCTTAAATTTATCTAATTAATTTTAATCAAAATTGAATACAAAACTATCATGCTGATGTTTATTGAGGATTAGATACTGATCCTCTTACTCAGCTCTTATATTTTGTAGCATCACTGATTGCAATGGGACTGTTCTTAGAGTATGGGATAAGCAACATGAGTGAGGGTGTCAAAATAAGGACATACTAGCTTTTGTTTTAACCATATCATTAACAAAAGGACAACAGAACAGATTTATGATGAATAGTTTACTTCTGAAATTCACCATTTTGTATTGTCAAGTAGAATTGTATTCTTAGAAGCTGTGTTCCTTTCTCAGGTATTTCCTTTATCGGGTTTGAATCTAAATATACTGCATGATGTGGCAATAAATTGTCAGCACTGCAGAAATGTAGTCCAAATGTAGTCCAAATGTAGCCGAACTGCCAAGGGAGGAGGGGAAAAAGAAAAGGCTGCTTGGACTCCCAGCCAAACTGCTGAAGGTAAAAAAAAAAATGTGGCGGTGCTCCGGCAGCGCTCTTCTTGCCGTGCACCCCGAAGGATCCTCTCTACTTTGGAGACCACTGCCTTATGGGACCATTCTCGCCCCCTAGGAGGGAGGAACCTTCAGCGCTGGCAGTCCCACCCCACCCACCAGGTGCAGTCAAGAGGGAAGCTGGCAATGATGTCCAGGCACCCCCCCTCTATGTCTGTCATAGGTTTATTCCCCACTTGGAACTTTAGCGTCCACAAGATGGGGACCTGCATGGGCTCCTCTAAACTTAAATCCTAGTTTAGATCTGGTAATGCTGCCACCAGCTAGAAATTCCAGTGTCTAGCACACTCCCTGTTCCCCCAAAACTTTCCCAGGGGAACACCGATCCAAACTCCTTGGGTCTTAACACAAAGGGAAATAGCCCATTCCCCCACCTCCCCCTCCCTTAGCCGTCAGGAGAGATCCTTGAATCAAACTCCTTGAATCAAAACAAAGAGGGATTCACCTTCCCCCCTCCTCTTCCCCTGAGGTTTCAAACAAGGGAAGAAATCAATCAGGTTCTTAAAAGGAAAGATTTTATTAAAAGAAAGAAAGAAAGAAAGAAAGTAACACTATCTCTGTAACACCAGGATGAAAAATATTACAGGGTCTAGTTTATAAGCCTAGAGGGAATCCCCGCCCTTTCTCAGAATAATCAAAAGTAACAGCAAACAGAAATAAAGATATTTCTCCAGCAAACACACGTTTGCAAATTCAGAAATTAATCACAAAACTAATCCGCCTTGCTAATACTCACTATACTGAATAGAAGGAAATATTTCAGGAAGCTTGGAGAGCCTGGATGTACGTCTGGCTTCTCTTAATCCCAAGAGAGAACAACCCCCAAAACAAAGAACACAAACAAAGTCTTCCCTCCACAGAGATTTGAAATTATCTTGTCCCTTGATTGGTCCTCTGGTCAGGTGTCCATCAGGTTCACTGAGCTTGTTAACCCTTTACAGGTAAAAGAGACATTAACCCTTAACTATCTGTTTATGACACGCCCCCCAAATCGCAGACAGTGGGGGGACCACACTGGCGGTGATTTCTTCCTAGAACTGTAAAATAAACAGATTAATAAAACACATGCACTGTTACATATACTACTAATTATGTAAACTACAAGATTTTTCACATTTCAAGAACAATTTTTAACCATTTGATTCTGGGAAACTTTCACGAGAGAGTGCATCAGCTACTTTGTTAGAAGCTCCTGAAATGTGTTGAATTTCAAAATCAAAATCTTGGAGAGCTAAACTCCATCGAAGAAGTTTTTTGTTGTTTCCCTTGGCAGTATGAAGTCACTTTAGCGCAGCATGGTCGGTTTGTAGCTGGAACCGCCATCCCCAAACATATGGGCATAGCTTTTCCAGGGCGTACACAATGGCGTAGCATTCCTTTTCACTGACTGACCAGTGGCTTTCCCTCTCAGACAGTTTCTTGCTGAGAAACACGACAGGATGGAAATTGTGATCCGGTCCCTCCTGCATTAGAACTGCTCCTACACCACGCTCAGATGCATCAGTGGTTACTAGGAAGGGTTTGTCAAAGTCCGGGGCCCTTAGCACAGGGTCAGACATGAGTGTCGCCTTAAGCTGGGTAAAGGCTTTCTGACACTCATCAGTCCACTTAACTGCATTCAGCTGGGTCTTTTTGGTTACGTCAGTTAGTGGGGCAGCGATTTGGCTGTAGTGTGGTACAAATCGCCTGTAATATCCAGCCAAGCCTAAGAAGGATTGGACCTGTTTCTTTGACCTTGGGACAGGCCACTTTTGGATAGCCTCCACCTTGGCCTGTAGGGGGTTTATTGTTCCTTGACCTACCTGGTGTCCTAGGTAAGTCACTCTGTTTTGGCCTATTTGACACTTTTTGGCCTTAACAGTTAGTCCTGCCTGCCTGATGCGCTGAAAGACCGTTTCCAGGTGTTCAGGCCATGAATCAGAAAAAATGGCCACATCATCGAGGTAGGCAATTGCATATTCTCCCAATCCTGCTAGTAGACCATCTACCAGCCTTTGGAAGGTGGCGGGTGCATTTCACAGTCCAAACGGAAGCACATTAAATTCATACACCCCCGTATGGGTGATGAAGGCTGACTTTTCTTTAGCGGGTTCATCTAGTGGTACTTGCCAGTACCCCTTGGTTAAATCTAATGTAGAGATGAACTGGGCACATCCCAGTTTCTCCAATAGCTCATCGTGCGTGGCATTGGATAGTTGTCGGGGCGAGTTACAGCATTCAGCTTATGGTAGTCCATGCAAAAGCGTATTTCCCCATCTAGTTTGGGAACTAGAACCACTGGAGATGCCCATGCATTGGTAGAGGGGCGGATTATACCCATCTCTAGCATGTTTTGGATGTCCCGTTCAATAGCAACTTGGGCATGAGGAGACACCCGGTAGGGTGGGGTTATAATTGGCTGAGCATTACCTGTGTCAATGGAGTGGTATGCTCGTTCAGTCCATCCTGGGGTGGCTGAGAACAAGGGGGCGAAGCGAGTGCACAGCTCCTTGATCTGTTGCCGCTGTAGACGTTCCAGGGTTGTGGAGAGGTTCACTTCTTCCACACCATCATTACTTTTTCCTTCGTAGTAGACACCTTCAGGCCACTCAGCGTCATCTCCTCCCTGGGCTGTAAACTGACAAACCTGTAAGTCTCTGGAATAAAAGGGCTTTAGAGAGTTAACATGGTACACCTTAGGCTTTAAGGAGGAATTAGGAAATGCTATGAGGTAGTTAACAGCTCCCAGGCGCTCTTGGACTGTGAATGGTCCTTCCCATGACACTTCCATCTTATGGGCCTGTTGCGCCTTTAAGACCATAACCTGGTCTCCTACCTTGAAGGAATGCTCTCTGGTATGTCTATCATACCAGGCCTTTTGCTCTGTTTGAGCATCCTTTAGGTTTTCTTTAGCAAGGGCTAAAGAATGTCGGAGGGTGCTTTGTAGGTTGCTTACAAAGTCCAGAATGTTAGTTCCTGGAGAAGGCGTAAACCCCTCCCATTGCTGCTTCACCAACTGTAATGGCCCCTTAATCTCGTGGCCATACACAAGCTCGAATGGTGAGAACCCTAAACTGGGATGTGGTACAGCCCTGTAGGCAAAAAGCAACTGCTGCAACATTAGCTCCCAATCATTGGAGTGTTCATTCACGAATTTACGTATCATGGCCCCCAAAGTTCCTTTAAACCTCTCCATTAGGCCATGCACCCCATGAGTTTCCCACAGGTTTTTCATGGTCCCAGACAGGAAATTAGTTCTTGAATCTGTAAGGATGTCAGAGGGCCAACCTACCGTGGCAAAAATGTCAGTTAAGGCCTGGCACACACTTTTAGCTCTGGTGTTGCTTAGAGCTACTGCTTCCGGCCATCTGGTAGCAAAGTCCACAAAAGTCAGTATGTATTGTTTTCCTCTGGGGGTCTTTTTTGGGAAAGGACCCATAATATCCACAGCTACTCGCTGAAATGGGACCTCAATTATGGGGAGTGGCTGGAGAGGGGCCTTGACCTGGTCTTGGTGCTTTCCTACCTTTTGGCACACCTGACAAGACCGGACATAATTGGCAACGTCCTTGCCCATCCCCTCCCAGTGGAAGGACTTCCCCAACCTGTCTTTGGTTCTGTTTACCCCAGAATGGCCACTGGGATGATCATGGGCCAAGCTTAAGAGCTTTTCCCGGTACTTAGTTGGAATTACCAACTGTTTTTGAGGATGCCAGCCTTCCTGGTGTCCACCAGAAAGAGTCTCCTTGTATAAAAGTCCTTGTTCTACAACAAACCGGGATCGGTTAGAAGAGCTGAGAGGCAGTGGGGTGCTCCGTGCCACCGCCCAAGCTTTCTTAAGGCTGTCATCTGCTTTCTGCTCAGTCTGGAACTGTTCCCTTGAGGCTGTAGACACCAGTTCCTCCTTAGACTGTGGACTTGGGCTTGGTCCCTCTGGAAGCGATGTAGGTGATGAGGTTGTTTCCGTTGACTGTGAACCGCTCTCCGCTGGTGCACTAGGTGATATTTCAGGCTCTGGCTGAGCCTCTTGGGTAGGGTTGTCTGCTGCTTCTGCCAGTTCAGGCCCGCTGGCGCCCTCTGGTGATGGGGTTGGAGACGGGTTTGCAAGCGCCTGCATCAGTGCTGGCAATGGTTCTGCCGCTGGTTGCTCTTCCAGTTCCGGTTCTGGGACTGGATGCACTATGGCGGTTTCAGTTGTTGGCATGGGATCTGGTTCCACCACCTCTGTCTGGGTCTCTGGTAACACAGACGGGGCCCTGGTGGACGGCTCAGGAACAGGGATGGGAGTGGAAGCTTGTCTGGCCTGGCTGCGGGTGACCACTCCCCCTCTCTTGGCCAGCTTCACATGATTGGCCAAGTCATCCTCCAGTAGCATGGGGATGGGATAATTGTCATAGACAGCAAAAGTCCACCTTCCTGACCAGCCCTTGTACTGGACAGGCAATTCAGCTGTAGTCAAGGTTACAGATTTTGATATGAATAGGGAAATTGTTATTTGGACCTCTGGGTTGATGAATTTTGGGTCCACTAAGGACTGGTGGATAACTGACACGTGTGCCCCGGTGTCTCTCCACACGGTAACCTTCTTCCCGCCCACTCTCAAGGTTTCCCTGTGCTCTGGGGGTATTTGA
Organism: Mauremys reevesii; assembly: GCF_016161935.1. NCBI lineage: Eukaryota > Metazoa > Chordata > Testudines > Geoemydidae > Mauremys > Mauremys reevesii. The sequence continues at coordinate 123,809,817 of NC_052624.1, read as the reverse complement.
GAGATATCTGGGTCTGGGGATCCTTGGCGTGATGGTGGTGTAATGGACTGTACTCAATTGGGGTTCTTGGGGCAGTTGGCCTTTATATGCCCCAGTTCATTACATTTAAAACATCGCCCAGCTGACGGGTCACTGGGCCGAGGTGGGTTGCTGAAGACTGGTGAGGTGGGACCATGGGTAGTCTGGGGCTTTCCTTGGGTTGTAGCTGGGGTCTTGGGTGGCCCCCGGGGGTAGGGTTTATTGTCAGCTTGCCCCTTGTTATATTCACTCCCCTTGATAGTAGCTTTTTTCCTTTCTGCTATTTCCACCCATCTGGCTCCAATCTCCCCTGCCTCGGTTATAGTTTTGGGTTTCCCATCTATGATGTACCGTTCTATTTCCTCAGGAACACCATCTAAGAACTGTTCCATTCTCATCAGGAGGGACAGCTCTTCAAAATTTTGAACCTTTGTTCCTGATATCCATGCATTCCAATTTTTGTCAATGTAGTAGGCGCGTCTGGGGAATGACCCATCTGGTTTCCACCTTAGGGCTCTGAACTGCTCAGGTGTTAGCCCCATCCTTATTCTGGCCTTTGATTGAAACAGTTTATAATCGTTCATGCTGTCCTTAGGCATTTCAGCCGACACCTCTGCTAAGGGTCCACTGAGCTGTGGCCTCAGCTCTATCATGTACTGGTCTTCAGGGATGCTGTACCCATGGCAGGTCCTTTCAAAATTTTCTGAGAAGGTCTCAGTGTCATCACCTGCCTTGTAGGTGGGACATTTCCTGGGATGGGAAACAGTGCCTGGAGAAGGGTTGTTAGGGTTGGCTGGAACATTTGGGTTAGCCCTTGCTAATTTCTGCCTCTGGATTTCCAGCTCTTTGTCTTTTATCTCTATTTGTCTCCTGTGGTCAGCCTCTCTGGCTTGTTGTTTCTCCATCTCTCTCTTGTGGGCAGCTTCTTCCCTTGCCATTTCTGCATTAATTAGTTCTATCCGTCTTTGATGTTCTTTGTCTTTCTCTGCTGCTTCCAGCCTAGCCAGTTCGAGTTTGTCAATTGTTTCACTGGTACTCATGTTTGTGTGCTTTCTGGTGTTGGCCACACCCCTCTGCAGTTTTCTGAACTGGAAGGTTTCAGCTCAGGCTGCGTGGTTTCACATCTTCCTAATCTTTCACTTCCCGATTGGATTAAAACAAAACAAACATACTTATTTGCAAATGTTTGTTGCTGATGTTTGCTGGCTGAGAAAGGACCAGAAAAACTGGTTTGTCCTGTCTCTTGCAACTTGCTAATTATGCCCCCAGCTAGCACAGCTGGAAATCTCCTTCTAACAATACCTTGTTAGAAAACTGAATACCTCTGCCCCCTCCCCCTCACCAGGCTGCTTTTCCACAAGCAGCAAGGGGAGAAAAGGAGAAAAAAATTCCTCTTGCTTTGGTTTTTAAAACAATCCCCCCTAGGCTGCTTTCCTGCCCTAGAAGGAGAGAACAGTTCTCACTGGCTTTTGGTTCCTAAAAAAAAATCTCCACCGCTGCCTACCATGTCATAGGTTTATTCCCCACTTGGAACTTTAGCATCCACAAGATGGGGACCTGCATGGGCTCCTCTAAACTTAAATCCTAGTTTAGATCTGGTAATGCTGCCACCAGCTAGAAATTCCAGTGTCTAGCACACTCCCTTGTTCCCCCAAAACTTTCCCGGGGGAACACCGATCCAAACTCCTTGGGTCTTAACACAAAGGGAAATAGCCCATTCCCCCACCTCCCCCTCCCTTAGCCGTTGGGAGAGATCACCTTGATTCAAACTCCTTGAATCAAAACAATGAGGGATTCACCTTCCCCCCTCCTCTTCCCCTGAGGTTTCAAACAAGGGAAGAAATCAATCAGGTTCTTAAAAGGAAAGAATTTATTAAAAGAAAGAAAGAAAGTAACACTATCTCTGTAACACCAGGATGAAAAATATTACAGAGTCTAGCTTATAAACCTAGAGGGAATTCCCGCCCTTTCTCAGAATAATCAAAAGTAACAGCAAACAGAAATAAAGATATTTCTCCAGCAAACACACATTTGCAAATTCAGAAATTAATCACAAAACTAATCTGCCTTGCTAATACTCACTATACTGAATAGAAGGAAATATTTCAGGAAGCTTGGAGAGCCTGGATGTACGTCTGGCCTCTCTTAATCCCAAGAGAGAACAGCCCCCAAAACAAAGAATACAAACAAAGACTTCCCTCCACAGAGATTTGAAATTATCTTGTCCCTTTATTGGTCCTCTGGTCAGGCGTCCATCAGGTTCACTGAGCTTGTTAACCCTTTACAGGTAAAAGAGACATTAACCCTTAACTATCTGTTTATGACAATGTCCTTCAGCACCGGCCCACTCAGACAGAGAACATACTCGCTCCCCAAGCTCTCGACGCTCGAGGCACCGAAGCTCGGCTCCTCCGTGGTCTTCAGTACCAATCTAGGAGGAGTAGAAGCCGATGATCAAAGTCAGAGAGAGATGGGAGAGAGCCCCAGGCGTGACAACCATATTGGCAGAATCCACCACAGAGGTCATTCTGGACCACCTGAGCCTTTTACCAAGGCCAGGGAGGGATTCAAGGGCATCACTCCGCTGCATCTTCTGTGGCGACAGCCACATTTGTCCCGCCATCAACCATGCAGCCTTTGGTGCCTACTCATGAATGCCTTCAGCTATGGTGCTGTCGCCGGCACTGGCCTTGGCACCAGTGACGTATCCAACTTCAGTGCCAGCACCGATTTCAACACCGACTACAGCGCAGGCACTGACGAACCTGGCACCGATACCGACAACGGTCCCACCACCTTTGTTGGCACAGGTAGGGGTTTTGGCACCAGCTCCATAGGCGGTTTCACCAGTGTTGCCGATGACTGTTCCAACAGCCCTGGCACAGGGGTCCATTGGCACCAACGTTGCCCTAAGAATCGCAGGACCCCTTGGGAGCAGATGGCAGGGAGCATCCACTTATAGGGGCTTCCTCGTCGTCATCATCGCTAGATGAGGCATTGGTGGGCACAGACGTATCTCCGGCGCTTAAGGACAGTAGGGTGCTACAGCAGTTGCTGCTCAGGGTCTGGGCATTAAGGCCGAGAAGGTAGTCAAGGAGCCTGATCCCAGGGTGCACATCCTCGCCCCCTCAGGACCTTCTTGTATTGCCCTATTAAGACTATTGTGGACACCACCAAAACCCTGTAGCAGACCCCAGCTTGCTGCCCACTGCCAAGCACAACAAGAGGCATTATTTCGTGCCTTTCAAAGGGTGTGAACATTTGTACTCTCAGCCACCTCCTGCAGGGGTGGCTCTAGGCATTTTGGCACCCCAAGCACGGCAGGCAGGCTGCCTTCGGCGGCATGCCTGTGGAGGGTCTGCTGATCCCGCGGCTTCGGCGGACCACCCCCAGGCACACCTGCGGGAGGTCCGCCGAAGCCGCGGGATCAGCAGACTCTCCGCAGGCATGCCGCCGAAGGCAGCCTGCCTGCCGCCCTCAGGGCGACCGGCAGAGTGCCCCCATTGGCTTGCCGCCCCAAGCACGTGCTTGGCATGCTGGTGCCTGGAGCCGCCCCTGACCTCCTGACTCTCTTGTTGTGGATGCTGATAATCAGGCTGAGAGGCAGGATTTCCAAGGCCCCTCCCACAAAAACAGAGAAGCTAAGTGACTAGACCTTGTCGGGGAAAGGTCTATTCTACAGGAAGTCTGCAGCTCTGTATTTTGAACCAGCGGGCTGTGGAAGTAGAGAAAGAACTGACAAGAATTTGTAGGGGATCTTAATGCAAGACAGTCTCTGTTAGCAAGAGCCAGGCTAGCTGTAACCCTAATAACGTGAGATTTGTAGAAGTGAGAATTGTCTGAGGCGAGTGGAAAAGAACTGTGTAAGAAGTTGTTGCGACCTTGTGTAGATAATGTGTAGATAATATGAAATGTAGACTGGCGTCTTCCTAGAAGTGAGAACTAAGTTTTTCTCTGACAATTTGGGGGCTTGTCCGGGATGGCAACGCCTACTGAGACAGGCAGCTGCTATGAATTGTTCCCCTTCGAACCCCACGGCACCACAAGAGAGGTATGAGACCTTTTGAAATCTCTATTGGGGTATCAGAGGAGGCCTCTCCATGGGGACGTCTGTCCCTGTTGGGCTTACGCCATCTGAACTTATTGACTGTGCAGCGAGATCAGATGCAGAGCAGTACTGGGGAACTGTTAGTTTGGCTGCCCCAATAAGGTAGTTGTATGCAGTCCTGGGGAACTGTTAGTTTGGCCGCCCCCAATAAGGTAGTTGTATGCAGTCCTGGGGAACTGTTAGTTTGGCCGCCCCCAATAAAGTAGTTGTATGCAGTCCTGGGGAACTGTTAGTTTGGCCGCCCCCAATAAGGTTAATGCATAAGGGAAATGCATTAGGTATGCACTGGTGCTGAGGGGTTTTTACTGCTTCAAGAGGGGTTGTTACCGCCTCATGTGTATCAAGTCCGGACGTAAGGTATAGATGCATTGTGGTATTTAGAAATAGAGGCCTCTGTGTGTGTGTGTGTGTGTGTGTACACCACTGTGAATGGCTATTACCGGAAGACGCCCAGAGTATTCTGTGACATCGTTTGGCTCGTGACCAGAACTACTCTAACGCAAGCCCGGTAACTAGAGGATCTGTAGAAGATCCGACCCATGGTGGCTGACTCAGCCTGGTATCATCCAGCGAGGAAGCTGCCTGGGTCTAGGAGTGTGTGTACCTATCTCCCCTCCCCCTTTCCCTCTCTGTGTGAGCCACTGACAGTCTGTTCATCTCACTGGATGCAACGAGAGTGAGCGGTGCTGTGTCCCTGAGACTAGCTGACGCTCTTTGCTGAAGGGAGATGTAAGAGGGTCATGGCCATCCTCGTTAGCCTCTCCTGTGTGAGTACCCTGTAGGGAGAGACCCTTAGTTTATGTGCCGCTAGCGCGGACAGGGCATCCCCCCTGTGTGTGTGATTGCAAAATGGGTGGGGGACAGTCTAAGCATTCCCTCTCACCCCTAAGGGAACCCCATCTTATTTCATGTACGTACATTATGGTCCTAAAACCTGCAGGTATTTAGACAATTGGAATCTTTACACGCGTGAAAGTCCTATGTGACAGACCCAAGCCAGTGGGGAACAGGAGTCTGGTAGAGGGCAAATATACTGGTCACTGGATGAGTAGTTTTCTGTTCCCTGAGTGACCAGAGCAGGGGCTGCACTAGAGTAATCAGGAACCTGCTAGAACCATTTAAGGCAGACAGGCTGATTAGAACACCTGCAGCCAATCAAGGCAGGCTAATCAGGGAACCTGGGTTTAAAAAGGAGCTCACTCCAATCAGGCGGGGAGGAGCCAGAGGAGAGGAAGTGCGTGTGAGGAGCTGGGAGCAAGAGGCGCAAGGAGCTGAGAGTGAGAGGTGTGCTGCTGGATGACTAAGGAGTACAAGCGTTATCAGACACCAGGAGGAAGGTCCTGTGGTGAGGATAAAGAAGGTGTTTGGAGGAGGCCATGGGGAAGTAGCCCAGGGAGTTGTAGCTGTCATGAAGCTGTTACAAGAGGCATTATAGACAGCTGCAATCCACAGGGCCCTGGGCTGGAACCCAGAGTAGAGGGCGGGCCCAGGTTCCCCCCAAACCTCCCAACTCCTGATCAGACACAGGGGGAGTTGATCCAGACTGTGGGGACCGCGGGGTTTTGTTTTCCTGGTATCTCCACTCGTGATACCGTTGGGCCCGCACTGCAGTTGTTACCCCAGATCTGGCCAGGATCTCTGCTTTCAGCTGAGGGTAGTCTGCTGCCGCCTCTTCAGGCAGATCATAGTGGGCCTTCTGGGCCTCCCCACACAGGAATGGGGTAAGGATGCCAGACCACTGATCTCGAGGCCAGGCCTCCCGTAGGGCTGTCCTCTCAAAGGCCAGAAGGTATGCCTCTACATCATCCTCCCGTGTCATTTTCTGCAGCCAATGGCTGGCCCGTATGAGCTGCGTCCCATCATGGCCACGGTTCAGCTCTGTAAGGGTCTTTACCTGGTTTACCAGTTCCCGCAACATAGCTCGGTCTTGGGAAGCCTGGTCCATCAGCAGGCGATTAGTCTCTTGCTGCAGCCGCACTGCCTCCTGTTGGGCAGCTGCCTGGACACGGGTAGCCTCCTGCTGGGCCGCCGTAGCTTGTATCAATGCCCGTATTAAGTCATCCATTGTGGTGGGGAAAAAAATAAACTCTCTACCTTTTTTTTTTAAATCACCCTCCTTCTTCTGCCGTGCACACCAAATCCCACTGCTAACACCAGTTGTGACAAAGTTCCTCCTCTACCTTGGAGGGTCCTGCGCTTATTGGCAGATTTGTTCACCTCAGTGATCTTCCCCACAGTCTGGATCAACTCCTCCTGTGTCTGATCAGGAGTTGGGAGGTTTGGGGGGAACCCGGGCCCGCCCTCTACTCCGGGTTCCAGCCCAGGGCCCTGTGGATTGCAGCTGTCTATAGTGCTTCTTGTAACAGCTGCATGACAGCTACAACTCCCTGGGCTACTTCCCCATGGCCTCCTCCAAACACCTTCTTTATCCTCACCACAGGACCTTCTTCCTGGTGTCTGATAACGCTTGTACTCCTTAGTCCTCCAGCAGCACACCCTCTCATTCTCAACTCCTGGTGCCTCTTGCTCCCAGCTCCTCACACGCACTTCCTCTCCTCTGGCTCCTCCTCGCCTGACTGGAGTGAGCTCCTTTTTAAACCCAGGTTCCCTGATTAGCCTGCCTTGATTGGCTGCAGGTGTTCTAATCAGCCTGTCTGCCTTAATTGGTTCTAGCAGGTTCCTGATTACTCTAGTGCAGCCCCTGCTCTGGTCACTCAGGGAACAGAAAACTGCTCATCCAGTGACCAGTATATTTGCCCTCTACCAGACTCCTGTACCCCACTGGCCTGGGTCTGTCACAGTAGATAATATGAAATGTAGACTAGTGTCTTCCTAGAAGTGAGAAAAACAAGATACCAGGATGACCTATGTATAAACAAAATGCAGCTGTTGCTTATTATTGTCTGTAACAAAAGTATAAATGCTTGCTGTAATTATTTACCTGTTGAGAGACCTGTCTAGGAAGGGGAGACCCTATGTCCTAGTGCACTCTCTCCCTGCTGTAGCTGCTAAACAGAATAAAGTATCTGACTGTGCTGCACCCAACCAAAAAGTGAGAACCAAGTTTTTCTCCGATAGGGCCATCGTCAGCAGGTACTCTTATAACACCTGTGCCACAATGGCCAAATTTATGGAGCTCCTCCCTCAGACTCCTGCGCTAAGTTCTCGGCCTTGGTGGAGGAGGGGAATCTAGTCTCCTGGGCTTCCCTCCAGGCCATGTTGGATGGTGCTGATGCCTCCACTAGGGTCATAGCTACTGGGGTGGCCATGAGAAGGGGCTCCTGGATCCAAGTCTCAGGGCTCCCTTATGAGGTCCAGAAGACTATTCAGGACTCTTTTCTATGAAAAGACATACAAGAGGCTACATAACCTGAAAAGCTCACGAGCCACCCTCAAGCCTTTGGGCCTGCACAGTGGAGACTCTTCAGGCCGCAACCTCCTCTGAGATTCCATCAGCAGAACCACCAGGATGGTCATTAGAGGAGGAACAGGAGTGGCAGGAGGAGACAACACCCATCTTCAGGCCAGGGCTCTGGCCAACCCAAACCACCTTCTGGCCCCGAACTGGCCTTTTGATGGTGCGGTTGAGGACGGCACATCAGATCAGAGACTGGATCTACCCTGTCCTCCCGACCTTCCCCTTTCTACCATGCATGGTCCCATATCACTTCGGACTGCTGGGTGCTCTGCACGGTAGAGAGGGGATATTCCATCCAATTCTGTGCCCTCCTGCCCTTCCACCCTCCTTCCCCATCCCTCTTCAGGGACCCTTCTCACGAGCAGATCCTTATCCAGGAGGTGCAGTCACTCCTATCGCTATGGGCAGTGGAGGAGGTTCCTCAGGAACATAGAGGCAAGGGCTTTTATTCTTAGTATTTCCTAATACCGAAAGCCAAAGGCTGCCTCAGGCCTATCCTGGACCTGTGAGAACTCAACAAGTTTGTGAAGAAACTCAGGTTCCACATGGTCTCTTTGGCCTCCATCATCCTCTCACTAGATCCAGCAGACTGGTATGCCGCTCTCGACTTGAAGGATGCGTATTTTCATATCGTAATCACTCAGGCCCACAGGAAGTACCTCAGGTTTGTGGTCAACAGTGGTCTCTCCTGTTGAAGCTGTTCCACTGTGAATACATAATGAAAGAGTGATTGGAGCAGGGGGATTGGACCCAGCATCTCTCAGCTACCTGATCACTGGACTACAGAGTCATTCTCTCTTGCTCTTTCTCTCTGGCCCAATGATTGTTCCACTGTGAATAAATACTTAAACAGAGATTGAGTGAGACTCACATCAGGATATTCCATAGACCAGTGGTTAGAGTACTCTCCTGAGAGGCAGGAGACTCCTTGGGGCCAAGTTTACAAACATGCCATAAACTGCTCTGAAGATAAGGACTGCCTTGTTCAAATCCTCTCCACCCTCAAGAAGAGAGGGAATTGAACCTGGGTCTGCCACATCCCAAGTGAATGCTTGTGCTGTGGGCTAAAAGTTGTCTGGCCTAGCAGTCATAGTTGGACTGATGTCCACATGTGATGGACAGCACAAGTTATTAGTCCGTGAGTGGGGGGCTGGATGAATTGCTAGAGCCTGGCAAGTGTCAGGGTCAAAGTCAGGCTAGGGTTGGAGCTGATCAGGCATTAGAGACCTGTCTGTCCTTAACCTGATTAGAAAGAGAAAAGTTAGTAGGTACACCTCTACCCCTATATAATGCTGTCCTCGGGAGCCAAAAAATCTTACCGCATTATAGGTGAAACCGCGTTATATCAAACTTGCTTTGATCCGCCGGAGTGTGCAGCCCCACCACTCCGAAGTGCTGCTTTACCGCGTTATATTCGAATTCGTGTTCTATTGGGTCACGTTATATCGGGGTAGAGTTGTATGTATGTGTGTTCTATGTAATATTATGGGAGAGAGACCAGTTAAGAAGGTGAAATATTTGATTGCCTAATAGCTAGCTAGCAAGTTACATTCACATACAAAATATTTGAGTTCCATTGGTGGGAGTACTTGAGGCATAAGCATTAAGCATTCTTTTGTCATGGATTTCTTGAGCTAGAAGAGCAGATAGTGCTGTTTCTCTTGTAGCAACTTCCAAATGAAAGGGTTGGTTGGGTCAGGTGTGACTAGAATTGGAGTCGAGACTACAGTTTTTTTCAGAGCGGTAACTGCCTTTGTATGTTCCTCTGTCCAGCACCCTTGCACCCCCTTTCTAAGAAGATGATAGAAGGGAGCAGTGATTGAAGCAAAATCAAGTATGAAATCTCTGTGGTAGCCAATAAGACCTAGAAGAGATCTTAAGGCAGATACACTAGTAGGTAGAGGCAAGCACAAAATTAGGTCTACCTTTTGTTGAGCTGGTGTCTGTCCTTAGAGTAATTCTTAAAAAGGAAACTGAGTTAGCAGGTAAGCTTTGGGTGGATTACACTTTAAACCCACTTGTTGTACTTCATCTGGGACCTGGAGACACTCCTCCTGGGTAACTATAGCAAGGCACAAGTCATCAACATACTGAAAAAGATTAGATGGTTTAGAGAAAGGAAACAATGCATGTTTAGTTTGCCTATGGAAGATGGAGCATTTTGGAACCCGGAGGGCAACCGATTCCACATAAGTTGTTGCCCTTGAAAGGTAAAAGCCAGGTTATTGACATTTGGGGTGCAAAGGGATGACCTATTAGAAATATCTAAAACAGAGAACCACTGAATATCAGGAGAAAAAGATTTGAGTAAATCTGATATTGTGACCGGGCAAATCTGATTCAATTTGCGATAATCAATTGTGAGTCTCCAAGACCCATCAGAAGCAGTAGTTTCTGAAATATATGGTTTTGCTTCATCTGGGTAAGGATATTGGTGTTGAGGGGGTGGATCTGGCCCTGCAATCATTACAATAACTGCCATCCTGCCACAATCACATTTGTGTTGAGCAAAAGTTGAAGCGTTTGCTTCCACTAAAGGTTGCAGAATATCCCTCAAACGGCGAGCCTCATAAATTGCTAATAAGTTATATTGTGCAGGTTTCTTGATCATAGCAATTGCATGTAAATCAGAAATTGGATTAGTTACATAGAAAGTAACTATGTAACAGCACACAACAAGCAATTAGTAAGATCAACTATGCACCCATGTTGAACTATAAAATCAAAACCAAGTATATTTTGGGGTTCAGGCAAACTAGTGAGTGCAAACAAATGTTTGTTGCATTGGTCCTAAAGTCAGTGGTAAAGAAAGAGTAGAAGATAGAGAATTACTAAGAAAAGTTTCAAAAGCTAAATACTTACCAGAAGAAAAGGAAGACACAGAAAGGTTAACTTCATGCAAAAGAGAAATGGATGCTTTGATTAGTGGTGTATGGTGGGGGTTCATGGCCAGAAGGGTGACCAGTTACAGTCTGTTCCTCAGTCCGTAATCCTAGCATAGATAAATCCTCCTCTGGGTTTATTACACACAGCTGAATTCCATCCAGGGAAATTTTTCAGTTTTTCCTTAAAATCCTGGGTTTGGATTTTACCTCCTATTTATGTTTAACGCTTTGGGGCCTTCCATCCTTACTGTGTTTGCAGCAATTTTCTTTTTCCCAGATTCAGTCTTACTGGCCATGATCCTTTGGTGAGCTCGCACCATTAAATCCAAAACTTCATTTACGGAGGGTGTCTGGTTTTACTGTTAATTCCATTTTATTTCTGATCCCAGTGCTAGCATTATTAACCAGCAAATTTACATACTGGGGGGTTCTAATACTGTTTAATATTTGCCACCAGAGTAATCTCAGTTTGCCCAGGATTTGAAATTCCCTGTAACTATGTTACTGTTTCATCAAAGTCCCTCTGGCCAGTTCTAAAACTGTCTGGAATTACATTCCATACTGCCTTGTCAACTGTCATCTGCTGTATTTTAATTAGGTCTTCCTGAGTTAAATAAGAACATAACATAAAAACGGCCGTACTGGGTCAGACCAAAGGTCCATCTAGCCCAGTATCCTGTCTACCAACAGTGGCCAATGCCAGGTGCCCTAGAGGGAGTGAACCTAACAGGCAATGATCAAGTGATCTCTCTCCTGCCATCCATCTCCATCCTCTGACAAACAGAGGCTAGGGACACCATTCCTTACCCATCCTGGCTAATAGCCATTTATGGACTTAACCACCATGAATTTATCCAGTTCTCTTTTAAACGCTGTTATAGTCCTAGCCTTCACAACCTCCTCAGGTAAAGAGTTCCACAAGTTGACTGTGCGCTGCGTGAAGAAGAACTTCCTTTTATTTGTTTTAAACCTGCTGCCTATTAATTTCATTTGGTGACCCCTAGTTCTTGTATTATGGGAATAAGTAAATAACTTTTCCTTATCCACTTTCTCCACATTACTCATGATTTTATATACCTCTATCATATCCCCCCTTAGTCTCCTCTTTTCCAAGCTGAAGAGTCCTAGCCTCTTTAATCTTTCCACATATGGGACCCTCTCCAAACCCCTAATCATTTTAGTTGCCCTTTTCTGAACCTTTTCTAGTGCCGGTATATCTTTTTTGAGATGAGGAGATCACATCTGTACGTAGTATTCGAGATGTGGGCGTACCATTGATTTATATAAGGGCAATAATACATTCTCAGTCTTATTCTCTATCCCCTTTTTAATGATTCCTAACATCCTGTTTGCTTTTTTGACTGCCTCTGCACACTGCGTGGACATCTTCAGAGAACTATCCACGATGATTCCAAGATCTTTTTCCTGACTCGTTGCAGTTAAATTAGCCCCCATCATATTGTATGTATAGTTGGGGTTATTTTTTCCAATGTGCATTACTTTACATTTATGCACATTAAATTTCATTTGCCATTTTGTTGCCCAATCACTTAGTTTTGTGAGATCTTTTTGAAGTTCTTCACAGTCTGCTTTGGTCTTAACTATCTTGAGCAGTTTAGTATCATCTGCAATCTTTGCCTTCTCACTGTTTACCCCTTTCTCCAGATCATTTATGAATAAATTGAATAGGATTGGTCCAAGGACTGACCCTTGGGGAACACCACTAGTTACCCCTCTCCATTCTGAGAATTTACCATTAATTCCTACCCTTTGTTCCCTGTCTTTTAACCAGTTCTCAATCCATGAAAGGATCTTCCCTTTTATCCCATGACAGCTTAATTTACGTAAGGGCCTTTGGTGAGGGACCTTGTCAAAGGCTTTCTGGAAATCTAAGTACACTATGTCCACTGGATCCTCCTTGTCCACATGTTTATTGACCCCGTCAAAGAACTCTAATAGATTAGTAAGACACGATTTCCCTTTACAGAAACCAGGTGGACTATTGCTCAACAGTTTATGTTTTTCTATGTGTCTGACAATTTTATTCTTAACTATTGTTTCAACTCATTTGCCCGGTACGGACGTTAGACTTACCTGTTGTAATTGCCGGGATCACCTCTAGGGCCCTTTTTAAATATTGGTGTTACATTAGCTAACTTCCAGTTATTGGGTACAGAAGCCGATTTAAAGGACAGGTTACAAACCTTAGTTAATAGTTCCGCAGCTTCACATTTGCGTTCTTTCAGAACTCTTGGGTGTATGCCATCTGGTCCCAGTGACTTGTTAATGTTGAGTTTATCTATTAATTCCAAAACCTCCTCTAGTGACACTTCAATCTGTGACAGTGCCTCAGATTTGTCACCTACAAAAGCCGGCTCAGGTTTGGGAATCTCCCTAACATCCTCAGCCATGAAGACTGAAGCAAAGAATCCATTTAGTTTCTCCACAATGACTTTATTGTCTTTAAGTGCTCCTTTTGTATCTCGATTATCAAGGGGTCCCACTGGTTGTTTAGCAGGCTTCCTGCTTCTGATGTACTTAAAAAACATTTTGTTATTACCTTTGGAGTTTTTGGCTAGCCGTTCTTCAAACTCCTCTTTGGCTTTTCTTATTACACTCTTGCACTTAATTTGGCAGAGTTTATGCTCCTTTCTATTTGCCTCTCTAGGATTTGACTTCCACTTTTAAAAGGAAATATTTTTATCTCTCACTGCATCTTTTACATAGTTGTTAAGCCATGGTGGCTCGTTTTTAGTTCTTTTACTGTGTTTCTTAATGTGGGGTATATATTTAAGTTGGGCCTCTATTATGGTGTCTTTAAAAAGCACCCATGCAGCTTGCAGGGATTTCACTTTAGCCACTGTACCTTTTAACTTCTGTTTAACTAACCCCCTCATTTTTGCATAGTTCCCCCTTTTGAAATTAAATGCCACAGTGTTGGGCTGTTGAGATGTTCTTCCCACCACAGGGATGTTAAATGTTATTATATTATGGACACTATTTACAAGCGGTCCTGCTATAGTTACCTCTTGGACCAGCTCCTGCGCTCCACTCAGGATTAAATCTAAAGTTGCCTCTCCCCTTGTGGGTTCCCATACCAGATGCTCCATGAAGCAGTCATTTAAAGTATCAAGAAATTTGATCTCTGCATTTCGTCCTGAAGTGAAATGTTCCCAGTCAATATGGGGATAATTGAAATCCCCCACTATTATTGAGTTCTTAATTTTGATAGCCTCTCTAATTTCCCTTAGCATTTTATCATCACTATCACTGTCCTGGTCAGGTGGTCAATAATAGATTCCTAATGTTATATTCTTATTAGAGCATGAAATTTCTATCCATAGAAATTCTATGAAACATGTGGATTCACTTACGATTTTTACTTCATTTGAATCTACATTTTCTTTCACATATAGTGCCACTCCCTCCCTGCACGACCTCTTCTGTCCTTTCGATATATTTTGTACCCCGGAATGATTGTGTCCCCTTGATTGCTCTCAGTCCGCCAGGTTTCTGTGATGCCTATTATATCAATATCCTCCTTTATCACAAGGCACTCTAGTTCATCCATCTTATTATTTAGACTTCTATCATTTGTGTACAAGCACTTTAAAAATTTGTCACTGTTTATTTGTCTGCCCTTTTCTGATGTGTCAGATTCTTTTTTATGTGAATGTTTATCATCTGATCTGGCCCTTACATTATCCTCTTCCATCCTCTGCTCCTGACTATAACTTGGAGATTCTCTATCATTAGACTCTCCCCTACGAGAAGTCTGTCTGATCCACATGCTCCTCTGCAGCAATCGGCTTTCCCCCATCTCCTCGTTTAAAAACTGCTCTACAATCTTTTTAATGTTTAGTGCCAGCAGTCTGGTTCCACTTTGGTTTAGGTGGAGCCCATCTCTCCTGTATAGGCTCCCCCATCCCAAAAGTTTCCCCAGTTCCTAATGAATGTAAACCCCTCCTCTCTACACCATCATCTCATCCACGCATTGAGACTCTGGAGCTCTGCCTGCCTACCTGCGTGTGGAACTGGGAGCATTTCTGAGAATGCCACCGTAGAGGTCCTGGATTTCAGTCTCTTCCCTAGCAGCCTAAATTTGGCCTCTAGGACATCTCTCCTACCCTTCCCTATGTCATTGGTACCTACATGTACCACAACCACCAGCTCCTCCCCAGCACTACACATAAGTCTGTCTAGATGCCTCGAGAGATCCGCAACCTTCGCACCAGGCAGGCAAGTCACCATACGGTTCTCCCAGTCATCACAAACCCAGCTATCTACGATTCTAATGATTGAATCTCCCATTACTAACACCTGCCTTTTCCTAGCAACTGGAGTTCCCTCCCACGGAGGGGTAACCTCAGTGCGAGAGGCAACCCCAGCACCATCTGGAAGAAGGGTCCCAACTATGGGAAGGTTTCCCTCTGCTCCCATTGACTGCTCTGATTTCCTTGGCCTTTCATCCTCCTCAACAGTGCAGGGGCTGTCTGACCGGAGGTGGGACAATTCTACAGTGTCCCGGAAAGCCTCATCAACATACCTCTCTGCCTCCCTTAGCTCCTCCAGTTCCGCCACCCTGGCCTCCAAAGTCTGTACACGGGCTCTGAGGGCCAGGAGCTCCTTGCACCGAATGCACACATACACCACCCACCCACAGGGCAGGTAATCATACATGCTGCACTCAGTGCAATAAACTGGATAGCCCCCACTCTGCTGCTGGGCTTCTGCCTGCATTTTCTCCTAGTTAATGAAAGGGTTGTCTAAAGCAAGAAGTTTTGAATGTAGTTTGGTTTATAGGTTTTAAGGGGACTAAAGGGAAACGGATAGAACCGGCACGGGACCCCGCTCCCTTCCCACTCCTCTTCCCAACTCCCTTGTGAAACTCTCTGTTAGCAGCTCCTGTTCGCAAAACTCCCTGGTCGCTTGTGCGCTGCTTTATAAAGCCCTGGCCTGTGTGAATGCCCCGCCCACTGATTAAGGCTCAGCCAATTACCAGAGGCTTCTAGCTTTCAGACCTTCCTTTGAAGCTCACAGCCTCCAACTGCCAGCCACAGCACACGGTCCTTCAACCAACCAAACAAACAGACTGACAAACACAAGCTCAGCACACAGCAAGTAACCCCCAAACACAAACAAACACACACTACAGACAGTCACTTACCCCTAGGATGCTGTATTTGCTCCTCCTTCACCTGGAGGACTCTCTTGTGAAACTCCCTGTTAGCAGCCCCTGTTCACAAAAAAATGATGTAACTCCCTTTGTTTAATTCTACTAGCATGCAGAGAGATAGAATCCCCTTTTTGCATGTGACCCACAAGTTGAGCTACAAATGTAAGTGTTTTAATATTAGTTATATTTCTGATTTATCAGGTGTAGTGGAAGTTCCTAACCTATTTGTTTAGTGTTAAGTGCTGAAGGCTGGAATGTCATTGTCATGGTAACACTGGCCAAGGACTGCTTTGAGTTGTTACAGCTGCTCAGTGTTTCTGTTTCTGGAGCTCCAGTGTTATTAACACAAGCATAGAATGCAGTTTGCTAATTTAACAGACTAACCACCAGCACAGTTTGGTGACAAAGGCACTGAGCCATGTGTATTGCCCTCAGGACAGTCCTAGCACCTCGGCTCTAGGGTTACAGGTACACTAACACGAGTGACCTGTGGCAAGGAACAGCTCAGTTAGCAGCAGGAATTTATGCTGTCCCCTAGGCTGCACAAAGGGTTAAGGTGAGGTACCCCAACATTTATAGGCTGAGACAAACAACTTACATACCACCTTACGTGTTTCATGACCTCTGCTTGTTACCTCCCGTTGCATCATGCTCCCGATGTCTCGGGAAAAACACCCTCTTATCTGGTGTTAGGTCAGGTTAATCTTTTGGAGTATGTTCTCACACATACCCAGTGTCTGTTGCTTCTTAGGAGTGCCTGTGTTTTATCAACACCAGCAATACTTTTGCCAAGTTCATATATTGGACAGTGAACTTGTAAACATCTACTTCCTTGGCAACCTTGTACAGAGAGAGAGATCCTGGAGCACTGGGCCTGGTGCAACACCTGAGGCCTGAACCAGAGGCTGTGAGACCATCTATTAAAGTCATTACTGGGTTTACTATGGTGACAGTGGCTCCATGGTGCTGGGACCACAGTGTCAGGGGCCCCAGTGTCAGGACCATGGGCCCAACTCCCCTCCCCACTCTGCCTTTGCTGTGCCCAACCCAATGCTCACTCCTCTGCCATCACCTGCTGTCCTCCATCTGAACCCTGAGTGTGGGGCCAATAGCACAGCTGGGGTGGGTGGGCTCTTGGGGAATCACATCCCAGGGGTCCCCGCCATGGTTCTGGCTTAGGCAGTCTCTGCTGCCCACCACCTGTGGGGCCCCACAGACCTCCCCAGGCTGAGCTGGGGCACAGGCGGGGCTGTCTCGTCCAATGTGGGGCAGTGTGCAGGGCTTGGCTGGGCCCCTCCAGGCAAGTGGGTCCTGAAGGAGCCCAGCCAAGGCAGGCCCCACTCCATCCTGGCTGATTGCACTGTTCCCGAGGGGCTGGAGTGATCCCTGACCAGCCCCAGCTATATTGCCAGCTCAGCCCACACATGGACAAGTCACTTCCCAGTGGGCCAGTGAGTGCTGCTGGGAGGCAGGCAGGCGGGATCTCTTGGGAATCTGTGTGTGTTGGGCTCTGAGCAGTGGGGGATCTGTGTGGGGTACTCCCGGGAGAATGAAAACAGGTCCCCCTGCAGATTTCTTTCCTTCCTTTTAGAAAGTGAGAGAGAAGCAAAGGGAAGCAGCCAGATGTGTGTGTGTGTGGCGAGGGGCCTGGGAATGCCCATGGGCTTAGTTTGGGTGCATTGCCCACAAACAGAGGCAAAAGTTGGGGGGCACACAGGGTCACATGCCACTGCCCCCCCTTTTTTGTGAGCGCAGAGCTGCTGGACTGAAAAAAGAGGGTGCTGCTCAGCTCTGTTGACTTTGCAGCTGGATGCCACCTTCTGGGTCTTAGTGCTGGTTGAACTCCCCTTCTGTGTGCTGGGAGCCATCCTGTTTTTTGTATAAGTGAGTGACCACGGCAGGGCAGGGGCAGCCTGGGGCTGGGGAAAAGAGGCAGTGGGGAAGGAAGAGAGGTGTGGTGTGGGGAAGGGATGGAGCAGTGGGTAAGGGGCATGAGATGGGGAAGGGGCAAGGGATAAGGGAAGCAGAAGCCCAGCATGTGGCATCCCCTTGGCAGCAGCTGGGGCTCCCCCATTTGACAGGCCCATGAAACCCTCACTCTGAGAAGCCCCACCTCCCCTGCACCTGGACCACCCCAATGAGCCCCCCAGACACCATCCCCACTGAGTCACAACCAGCTGCACCTGGCCCCCGCCCAAATGAACTCCACCTCCCCTGCAATCATGCCCCCTCGCTGAGCTCCCACCTAGACACCCGCTGCTAAGCCCCAACCACCTTCACCTGGACCCCCTGGCATAGTCCCCTTGACCCCGCAACTTCACCCAAATCTTGCTGCTGTAACTTGACCCTGCACTAACTTGTATGCACTCTTCAACTCTGCAGCTTGCTCTTTCCAACTTTTCTCTCCTGACTAATTTGTTCCTGCAATGCCCAATTTTATCCTTTGCCTCCTGCAAATTACAAGACAAGGAGGTGTTTAAACTACTGACACTCTCCAGCTGTTTTAATTCCTTGTTTTGCTCTTTTTCTGATTCCAAATTGTATCCTAATTCCCTCATTTTTGTCTTCATTTTACGAACCATATTACTTAAAGCCATGGAGGTTACATGCCTTTTAGCCATGCCTATATAGCCATGCCTTTTAACTGTTTCTCTTTCCCTTTTCTACCTTTTCCCCTCTCTCTTCTTCAAACAACTTATATCCAAAGATTACTTTAATCAATTACTTTTAATGCAAATAAAGTGGTTCCTTGTTTAATAACATTGTTTATTATAAAATTCACGAGGGTTTTCCCTATTGTTAGTAATGGCAATTGTTTTAACTCCATCTAAGCCTTCCACATATTTTTTCAATTAAAAACAAACTTGAAAATAGTTATTTCAAAAGCCAGTCAATAAAACCAAAAACTCTTTACCAGCCCCCTAATACATGCAAAGTTCTGGTTATTTCAGTCTGTTTGATGTTTAATATTATGCTATTGCACAAATAAAAACTAATAGCAATAACACTTATAGCCTTGAGTATTACAGGAAATACATTAGTTGTTTTGAATTTGCATATCATCTTGCTCTAACTCCATTAAAAAAGAAAAGCATTAATTTTAAACCAGTTATTTCAAAGTTGCAAACTCATCAAAACAAAACAAAACAAAACAGCCAGTACCATCTTCTGAATGATCAGGAATAACTATCTGTTGCATTTGACTGGTATCTTGATCGAAATTACAAAAAAAAAATCTTTAAAAACATTTATTTTAAAAACAAATCATAATTCTGTAAAAGATTAAGCATCTTACCAAAATTTGCGAATCCTCTTAGTAAGTCTTGTGAAAATTCAAAATTTGTCTTATTTAGACAGAAATTATTGATTTTTTTAAACACTTGTATAAAACACGTGTCACACACAAAATAGTATTTTGTCTTACAATTTCATTGTCCCCTATAGAGTCAGACATTTTACGTAGGAGTATATCAACAATGTTTTTTCAACTCTGCATTCAGTTTTCTCTCTCTCATAATTTATAGCGCTAATAGGGGAACTAAACCTCTCAAAAATGTTAAAAATTAATCTATAGGAGGATCCCAGAAAACTTTTTTTTTTAGTTTAAAATAGCCTGTTATTGCAATGTCTCTAATAACCCCATAATTTAAGAAATCCATGCGTATTGTTATTGGGATTTTATAGGCAACTCCATTGCCATGGCTACCGATACTTAGTAACAGCACCAAGCCACATTCATCATGGAAGGCCTCTGTCATGCTGCTGGCTAAGATCTGTGAGAACAGCAACCTGCCTTTGTACACAGACCTCTTCTTCTAGACACCTTTTATGGTAATTTATGCTACCCCAGGATATGGTGGAAGCTGCTTGGCGCAATGAATGGTAAACTCTATGACAGTTGTTAATCACTTTCTCGTCATTGACCCAACTATCGGTCCACCATGTTTTGACCTGCCAAGTCAACTGTGGTCATATCTGAACCAATTTCAAAGAGGACAGAGCAACTGTGCAGCCAATTTCTTTAAATGGGGTTTTTCTAATGACCAATGATGCAGCTGTTGTCAACTTCAGACTATGTCGCATATCCTCAATGAGTGCCCACTGACTTGTTTTTATGACGGGCTAACAGCTCTCCACCTGGCTAATGACGATGCCATCAAATGACAGGGCACATTGGGCATATGCTGATAACCCCATTATAAAACATCTTAACATGTATTTGATTTTTAAAAAAGTTTATAATTTATTTTAGAACTTTATTTTAATTCTCATTTTATTTAATTAGTCCTTTGCTAAAAACAATTTATTGAGCAAAAGAATATCACAGCATAAAAATCTTTGAATTTTTCACAGAAAAAGCACTTGTGTAAATGAAAAAAATTACTAAAAGGCCTTGACTTGAAACCAAAGAGAGCCTTTTCATTACAAATGCTGCCTTCTAAGTGTGATGTTTAAAACCACAGTTTTATTTCTAATAAAAAATTATTTTGTTGAAAAACAACAATTTTTTGAAAAAAGCAGAAGGGGATTTGTTTCTTCAGATAGGAACAGTCCTTCATGCAATTACAAAAGCACAGAGTGTCCTTCTAAACTTTTAATGTTTATCGTAAAACTGCCCTGTAAATGAATATTTAATATATTAAGCCTTTATTTTTCACCTTTTCCTTTAAGCAATTAAAAATCTGAAATTGGATAAATTTTATTTTTATTATGAATGTGTTTTGTATATTGACATCCTTATTTTTCTCTCTGCCCTTTATCCTTTAGAAAGCTATGAATTGTAACTTTTAAAATTTACTATATACATTAGAAACTGGAGATGTTATATTCCTCAGAAACGTATTTCTTCAGAAATGACAAAATATTTTACAGGGTTTTTCTTAATACGCAAGACTATTAAAAATAAATCTTTATTTAAATTGTATCACGGGGTTGATTTTTTTAAAGTAAACTAAGCTAGTTCCTGCTCTTAGCATTTCTTTAAGCTGTAAAAACCTGCTTACATTAAAAAGCTTACAGTGAAAAAGTTTTTCCTAATATCCAACCTAAACCTCCCCCACTGCAACTTGAGACCATTACTCCTTGTTCTGTCATCTGGTATCACTGAGAACAGTCTAGATCCATCCTCTTTGGAATCCCCTTTCAGGTAGCTGAAAGCAGCTATCAAATCCCCCCTCAGTCTTTTCTTCTGCAGACTAAACAATCCCAGTTCCCTCAGCCTCTCCTCATAAGTCATGTGCCCCAGCCCCCTAATCATTTTTGTTGCCCCCTGCTGGACTCTCTCCAATTTTCTACATCCTTCTTGTAGTGTGGGGCCCAAAACTGGACACAGTACTCCAGCTGAGGCCTCACCAATGCCAAATAGAGGGGAATGATCACATCCCTCAATCTGCTGGCAATGCCCCTACTTACACAGCCCAAAATGCCGTTAGCCTTCTTGGCAACAAGGGCACACTGTTGACTCATATCCAGCTTCTCGTCCACTGTAACCCCTAGGTCCTTTTCTGCAGAACTGCTGCCTAGCCATTCGGTTCCTAGTCTGTAACAGTGAATGGGATTCTTCTGTCCTAAGTGCAGGACTCTGCACTTGTACTTGTTGAACATCATCAGACAATAACGAGGCACCCCTCATGACAAAGGGGTGCCTCGTTATTGCAAAATACTCATTTCTTAGTGTCGTGTTTAAAACCATAGCTTTATTTCTAATAAACAATATGCAATATGCTCATCTCTCTTTCTCCTTACAAAAGTTACTCAATCCTTTGTGCTGACACACAGCTTTTGTCTTTTTAAATTCTAATTTGTTATTGAAACACATCTGTAAATATGGGTTATTTATAATAGAGAATTGTATCTTAAACATTTTCATTTAACTGAATCTCTTCAAAACATCTCTTAGATTGTAAAGACAGGTCTTTTTGTTATGTTACAGGGTTTTTCATCTCAGTCAAAAGTGACCAATTCTGTTTTCTCATGTTAAACTTTTAAACGTTTATTTGCTAAAACTTTACTTCATGTACCATAATTTAGATTTTTTTTTTAAGTTAGGAAAGAAGGGGAGGGGGAGAAATGGCTGCCTTATCTCTGGTGAAAAAGTATTAATTGTTTTATGTAATCTAGTTTTTCTTTTGAGTTTTGTACAAAGTATATAAATCTAAAGCTTTCTTCACAGTTTACACATAATACGTTTTCAGAGCAGTTTTCCTTTAGGCAAAACTTGAAAAAGCAAGCTAACACTATTTTTAATAGGCTAGTGTATTTATTAAAACTTTTATTTGATTTAGTAGCATTTAGTTTTTTAAAAGGTTAGGAAAGAAAAAGAGTGTAGGGGAGAAATAACATGTTTTACCAGAGATAAGAAAGCTATCAACTGTTTTACAAGAGCTAGCTTTTCATTTAAGTTAGCCTGTGTGTATATTTTGTATAACATGTGTAAATCTCAAGGTTTTTTTTAAAGAGTTTACAAGCAATACATTTGTAGAGCAGTTTCCCAAAGTTTAGGCAATACTTTAAAAAGCAAGATAAACACATTAGCCTTCTAAAATAGTGTTATGTACAGTGTTTGTCTTTCCATTTATTTGTTTAAAGAGATGTGTTTTTAAACAGGCCAATGGCCACACCCCTTGACATATTATGATTGGTTCAGAAAATAGTTCAGGAAAATGCAATTCTGTGACATGTCCAATCAGAAGCTATTCTTTAGACAAGCCGTGCTTCTTGGCTGAGCCAAACTTGACTGGCCTGGAATCAGGGCTGGCCTTACAGATGGGCAATATAGGCTGTAGAAGGGCTGTGTTCACTTCAGGGAAGGGGATAAAGGGGACTGTGAGGCAAGAACCAGGCACTCTCATGCATTCTTTCTCCACCTTCCCAGCAGCATGACACCTGCAGTGCCACTCTGCCTGTTCAGTGGCTGCCCGCTGTTCAGAGAGTAGTAGTTAAAGGATGACAAAGAAAGATTGCCCAGGGCACCATTTTCCCTAAGGCCAGCCCTGCCTGGAATTACTGGCATTTGACTAGTGGTGACATTCCTCTTCACTCTGCCACTTGGTCAGTGACACAGGCTTTTGTCCTTTCCTGTTAGTTTAAAACTTTCTCTGCAGCCTCTCTGAATTTATTTTCTCTCTCTTTCTGCAACAAGCTGAAAGGCTTTTGCTTTTCTTAGCTCTTCTACAGCTTCTTTCACTTTGTGTCTTGTTTAACTCACCTCCACTTTAGTTTTCTCTAAAAATACATATTCTGTTACTAATATTTAATGCCTTTATTTAAAAAAATGCATAAAATATTTTTCTCTCAAAAGGCCTGTTAACACATTTGTTTTAATACTTTATTTCTTTGGTTACTAAACTTTATTTAAAATCTGTAAAAAGCCTCTTCTGAAAAAATTATTTGTCTTCTAAGTTTAAAATGGTTCTAAATGTGAAAAAATACACACAAAACTGCACCCAATAAAAATAAATAAAATAATTTCAGAATGGCCACTGCACCAAAAGTGTACGCATCCAAAAATGAGACCAGAGGATGGGATATAAATCAAGAAGGGGGGGTGGAAACATGTCAAAACTTATATGGTGATGAATGCCATAGAGGTCTTTACTACTTAAGACCCCTTTGTGGAGCAAGCCCTGGGAAAACAACAACTTTGTGGGGAGTTCACCTACCAATGATCTCCATGAATTGGAAGAGTCAAAGCCACAAAATTTAGCCATATAGAAGCCTCCTGAGGGCAAATACAAAATAAAACAACATGAAATGGAAAAGTAGTGAGTTGCCTAATTTTAAAGGCTATATAGTTAATTAAAATTACTCCCTCTCCATTACAGAAAGAGACATGTTAAAAGAGTGCACTGTTTGTATATAAATAACTAATATGAAATGGGCCAGTAATATGTAGTATTGTTTATAGATTTGTTATTACCAATAAAAAGTTCATTGTTGTCTACTGCAAATAACTTGCTTAGTGCAGCTCTTTACACCAGTTCTTAATGGGGAAACTTTGGCAGAGTGTGTATAGAAAGGACATATGGTGGGGTGGTTGGGACAGGGGAAGAAGATAAAACAGATACAGTTTTGTGGGGTAAGGAAGGGAGGGAACAGAGGTAAGCTTTGTGAAGCAGAGAGGGTGAGTGTCTTGGTGGGAGGGGAAATGAAAGGTTAGTGACTAGAGAGACAAATGTATTGGGGAAAATATACATGGTGGGAAGGGGAGCAAAGAGGCAGACAGTGAAAAAGATGAAAGAAACAGAATTAGTAAGATGGAGAAATATGGGAAGAGAGAGAGAGAAAGAGAGAGAGAGTCCTGCTTCATGATGTGGATATGGAGGGGCAGGGAACCATGTAGGGAACAATGAAGCATGGGTGGCAAGTTTGTAGAAATTTTGGTGGTGCCCAGAACCCGCCCCCCAACTCTGCCCCCCCCAAACTCCGCCCCCACCTGCCTAAGGCTCTGGGAGAGGATTGGGGGGGAGGTCTGGGGTGCAGATCCTGGGCTGGGGATTAGGGTGCAGGAGGGGTGCAGGGTGTAGGCTTTGGGATGGAGTTTGGGTGCTGGGTGCAGGCGCCAGGCTGGGGCAGGGGGTGGGTGTGCAGGAGGAGGTGAGGGGTGCAGGCTTTGGGATGGAGTTTGGGTGCAGGCTCTGGGCTGGGGGCATAGGAAGGGGTGAGGGGTGCAGGCTCCAGGAGGGAGTTTGGGAGTGGGAAGGGGTGTGTGGGAATGGGGAGGGGGTGCAGGGCTGGGGCAGAGGATTAGGGTGCGGGGGGGATGAGGGCTCTGGCTGGGGCTGAGGGTTTGGGTAAGGCCAGCCTGCCTTGCCATTAGTAAATGGCAGGCGCTAGGACCCTGCGGCAGCAGACAGCAGTTCTGCAGGGAGCCGCTCTACTCCGGCAGCACGGAGCAGGCAGGGGAGAGGCACACACTGCTTTTTATCAGGCAGGGACAGGGCGCGGCGGAGTGGGGGCG
Source organism: Mauremys reevesii (assembly GCF_016161935.1). Classification (NCBI taxonomy): domain Eukaryota; kingdom Metazoa; phylum Chordata; order Testudines; family Geoemydidae; genus Mauremys; species Mauremys reevesii. The sequence goes on along the minus strand of NC_052624.1, from coordinate 123,785,253 downwards.
GGACACACACGGGGAGGGGTGGCAGGCGGGGGCTGGGACCTGCTCCAGGCAGGGATGCAGCGGGGGAGGGAGGAGGCCCACGGGGGCTGGGGGCCGATCCAGGCAGGGCCGGGGGAGAGACCCAGCTCCAAATATTGCTGGAGCAGGGCCCCCAGCCCTGAATATTCCTGGAGCCCAAGCACTGCAAATGTATATAACCTGCCGCCTATGCAATGAAGATATGGAGAAAATACAGAGAGGACAGAAAAGAAGTTGTGGGTGGGTATAAGAGTAAGTGGAGCAGGCAGGAGAGAGAAGTTTTCAAACTCAGGTGCTTTTTTCACCATATTGGGGATGCTGCACAAATAGAAAGATGTTTTGCCCAGAAGAAACTTGGGGATTGATTGTGCCTCAGAATACAGATCTCCTCCTTGGGATAGCGCAACCTGTTTCTACCCTCCCCACCCTCCATAGACATTAAGGGCAGAAGGGACCATCAGCATCATCTAGTCTGACCTCCTGCACATTGCAGGCCACAAAACTTCACCCACCCACTCCTGTAATAGACCCATAACCTCTGGCTAAACCACTGAAGTCCTCAAATCATGATTTAAAGACTCCAAGTTACAGAGAATCCACTATTTACTCTAGTTTAAACCTGCAGGTGACCTGTTTCCCATGCTGCAGAGGAAAGCAAAAAACTCCAGGGTTGCTGTCAATCTGGTGCTGGTGAAAATTCCTTCCCAATGCCAAATATGATGGTCAGTTGGACCCTGAGCATGTGGGTAAGACCCACGAGCCAGACACCTTGGAAAGAATTCTCTGTAGTAACTCAGAATCCGCCCCATCTAGTGTTCCAAAACCAGACACGGGATATTTGCTGCTAGCAGTACAGATTGGCTACATGTCATTATAGGCCATCTCATTGTACCATCCTCTCCATAAACTTATCAAGCTCAGTCTTGAAGCCAGTTAGGATTTGCCCCCACTGCTCCCCTTGGAAGGCTGTTTCAGAGCTTCACTCCTCTGATGGTTACAAACCTTTGTCTAATTTCAAGCCTAAACTTGATGATGGCCCGTTAATATCCATTTATTCTTATTGGCTCTTAACTTAAATGTCTCCTCTCCCTCCCTGGTATTTACCTCTCTGATGTATTTATAGACAGCAATCACATCTTCCCTCAGCCTTCTTTTGGTTAGTCTCTGCTCATAAGGTAGGTTTTCCACTCCTCTGACCATCCTAGTAGCCCTTCTCTGCACTTGTCCCATTTGAATTCATCTTTCTAAAACACGGGAAACCAGATTTGCGCACAGTAGTACAGATGAGGTTTCACTAGTGCCTTCGCTTTCCTATCTCTACTGGAAATGCCTTGCCTGATGCATCCTAGAACTGCATTAGCCTTTTTCATGGCTGCATCACATTGGCGGCTCATAGTCATCCTGTGATCAACCAAGACACCCCAGTCTTTCTCCTCCTCTGTCACTTCCAACTGATAAATCACCAGTTTATAGCAAAAATATTGTTGTTAGTCCCTAAATATATGACCTTGCACTTTGCACTGTTAAATTTCATCCCATTTCTACTACTCCAGTTTTCAAGGTCATCCAGATCTTCTTGTATGATTTTCCAGTCCTTCTTAGTATTGGCAATACCTCCTAACTTTGTGTCATCTGCAAATTATATTATCACACTCATACTTTTTGTGCCACTTTTGTGGCAACTTTTGTGCCAATAAAAATGTTAAATAAGATTTGTTCCAAGACTGATCCCTCAGGAACTCCACTAGTAACCTCCCTTCAGCCGTCAGGTTCACCTTTCAGTATGACCAGTTGTAGTCTCCCCTTAAACCAGTTCCTTTTCCACCTTTCAATTCTTATATTAATCCCCAGTTTCTCCAAATTAATTAATAATTTCCCATGTGGAACTATATCAAATGCCAAACTGAAATCCAGGTGGATTATATCTACTACATTTGCTTTGTCTAAAAAAACAGTTATCTTCTAAAAGAAGGAGATCAGGTTGGCCTGGCACAATGTACCTTTTGTAAAACCATGTTGTATTTTATCTCAATTACCATTTACGTCTATGTACTCCACTACTTTCTCTTTCAAAATGTGTTCCAAGACTTTGCATACAACTGAGGTCAAACTAAAGGGCCTGTAGTTTCTCAAATCACATTTTTTTCCTTTCTTAAAAATAGTAACTATATTAACAATTCTCCAGTCATAGGGTATGAACCCTGAGTTTATAGATTAACTAAAAGCAACAAAGAATCCTGTGGCACCTTATAGACTAACAGACGTTTTGCAGCATGAGCTTTCGTGGGTGAATACCCACTTCTTCTTTCACCCACGAAAGCTCATGCTGCAAAACGTCTGTTAGTCTATAAGGTGCCACAGGATTCTTTGTTGCTTTTACAGATCCAGACTAACACGGCTACCCCTCTGATACTAGATTAACTAAAAATCCTTGCTATTGGTCTTGCAATATCATGTGCTAGATCCTTTAATATTCATGGATGGAGATTATCCAGGCCCCACAATTTGATCCCATTAATCTGTTTGAGTTTCACTTCCACCTCATATGTGGTAATTTCTACTTCCATATCCTCATTTCCATTAGCCACCCTGCAACTACCGCTAAGCTCCTCAATACACTTATTAAAAATTGAGGCAAAGTATTGCTTTAGGTGTTGGGCCATGCCTAGTTTAGTAGTCTCATGTGTTATGTCCTTGTTTTCTTTTTATTTATATGGCAATAAATAAATGTATATTGCTTTTACTATTGGTTTTAATTTCCTTCCCAGGGTCCAACTCTGCTGGGCTTTTAGCAGTTCTCACTTTTGCCCTACATTTTCTGATCTCCAAGAGGTAGCTTTCATTTCTGATCCATCCAATCTTCCATTTCCTGTAGGCTTTCTGCTTTCTCTTAATAGCCTGTTTGAGATGCTTGCTCATCCAGCGTGGTCTGCAACCCTTCCCTATGATTTTTCCCCTTGCTTGAGATGCAGGCTTCAGATAGTTTCTGCAACTTTAACTTAAACTAATTCTAAGCCTCCTCCACATTCAGATCCTTGAGTTCTTCAGTCCAGTCCACTTTCCTAATTAATTTCCTTATTATTTTAAAGTTTGCCCTTTTGAAATCATGGATTCTAGTTGCAGATCTATTTTTGTTTATTCTTCCATAAATTTTATTAGCTCATGATCACTTGAACCAAGGTTGTCCCCTACAACCAGTTCTTCTACGAACTGCTCACAATTCACTAATACCAAATCTAAAAGGGCATCACCTCTTATTGGTATGATGACTATGTGGTAAAGAAATCTGTCAGCTATCACATGCAGGGAAATCTGGGCCCTACCATTACTTGTCCTCCAATGTATATCTGGGAAATTATAGTCTCTCATAATCACACAATTCTCAGTAGTATTTGTTTCATTAAAAAGATTAATGAGATCTCTATCCATATCCAGATCAAATCCTGGGGGTCTGTATCATCACTGTTGGAGGGGATCTCTGCTAGCTTTCTTCACCAAAGTGATTTTGACCCACACAGACTCTCATAGAATTCTAAGAATCATAGACTATTAGGGTTGGAAGAGACCTCGGGAGATCATCTAGTCCAATCCTCTGCTCAAAGCATGGACCAACACCAACTAAATCATCCCAGCCAGGGCTTTGTCAAGCTGGGCCTTTAAAACCTCTAAGGATGGAGATTCCACTACCTCCCTAGGCAACCCATTCCAGTGCTTCATCACCCACCTAGTGAAATAGTATTTCCTAATTTCCATCCTAGACCTCCTCCACTGCAATTTGAGATCATTGCTTCTTGTTCTGTCATCTGCCACCATTGAGAACAACCTAGCTCCATCTTCTTTGGAACCCCATTCAGGTAGTTGAAGGCTGCTATCAAATCCCTCCTCACTCTTCTCTTTTGCAGACTAAATAACCCAAGTTCCCTCATCCTCTCCTCGTAAGTTATGTGCCCCATCCCCCTTATCATTTCCGTTGCCCTCCGCTGGACTCTCTCTAATTTGTCCACATCCCTTCTGTAGTGGAGGGACCAAAACTGGACGTCATACTCCAGGTGTGGCCTCACCAGGACCAAATAGAGTGGAATAATCACTTTCCTCAATCTGCTGGCAATGCTTCTACTAATACAGCCCAATATGCCGTTGGCCTTCTTGGCAACAAGGGCACACTACTGACTCATATCCAGCTTCTCATCCACTGTAATCCCCAGGTCCCTTTCTGCAGAACTGCTGCTTAGCCTGTCGGTTCCCAGCCTGTAGCGGTGCATGGGATTCTTCCTTCCTAAGTGCAGGACTCTGCACTTGTCTTTGTTGAACCTCATCAGATTTTGTTTGGCCAAATCCTCCAATTTGTCTAGGTCACTCTGGACCCTATCCCTACATTCCAGCATATCACCTCTTCTCCAAGCTTAGTGTCATCTCTAAACTTGTTGAGGATGCAATGAATCCCATCATCCAGATCATTAATAAAGATGTTGAACAAAACCGGCCCCAGGACCGACCCCTGGGGCACTCTGCTTGAAACCAGCTGCCAACTAGACATCGAGCCATTGATCACTACCCAGTGAGCCCAATAATCTACCCAGCTTTCTATCCACTTTATAATCCATTCTTTCAATCCATACTTCTTGAACTTTGTGGCAAGAATACCGTGGGAGACCATATCAAAAGCTTTACTAAAGTCAAGATATATCACATCCACTGCTTTCCCCATATCCACACAGCCAGTTATCTCATCATAGAAGGCAATCGGGTTGGTCAGGCATGACTTGCCCTTGGTGAATCCATGTTGAATCTGTCTTATCCATTCCAACACTTCTAATTTCTTTACAATCTATCTCAACATTAACATACAATGCTACTCTACCACCTTTTTTTCTGTCTTTCCTGAACAGCACATACCCTTCAATACCTGTACTCCAGTCATGACTACTATTCCACAACATTTCTGTTACCACTATAGTATCTGGTTTCACTTCCTCCATCAGTAGTTCTAGTTCCTCCATTTTGTTACCAAGGCTACTTGCATTGGTGTACAGACACTTCAGCTGTTTTGTCTTGTTTTCACACAGATTCCTCACCTGATTAGTCCCAGTCATCTACTGCCAGTATCACCTTCCTGCTGGTACAAAGGGCATGAGCGACTTCCTCCACATACCCCAGGGACAATTTCTACTCCCAGGGCACAGAGAGGTTTCATAGATTCATAGAATATGGACTATTCATCTAGTCCAACCTCCTGCTCAAAGCAGGACCAATTCCCAACTAAATCATCTCAGCCAGGGCTTTGTCAAGCCTGACCTTAAAAACTTTAAGGAAGGAGATTCCACCACCTCCCTAGGTAACCCATTCCAGTGCTTCACCACTCTCTGAGTGAAAAAGTTTTTCCTAATATCCAACCTAAACCTCCCCCACTGCAACTTGAGACCATTACTCCTTGTTCTATCATCGGGTACCACTGAGAACAGTCTAGATCCATCCTCTTTGGAAACCCCCTTTCAGATAGTTGAAAGCAGCTATCAAATCCCCACTCAGTCTTCTCTTCTGCAGACTAAACAATCCCAGTTCCCTCAGCCTCTCCTATTAAGTCATGTGCTCCAGCCCCCTAATCATTTTTGTTGCCCTCCGCTGGACTCTTTCCAATTTTTCTACATCCTTCATGTAGTGTGGGCCCCAAAACTGGACATAGTACTCCAGATGAGGCCTCACCAATGTCGAATAGAGGTGAATGATCACGTCCCTCGATCTGCTGGCAATGCCCCTACTTATACAGCCCAAAATGCCATTAGCCTTCGTGGCAACAAGGGCACACCGTTGACTCATATCCAGCTTCTCGTCCACTGTAACACCTAGATTCTTTTCTGCAGAACTGCTTCCTAGCCACTCGGTCCCTAGTCTGTAACAGTGCATGGGATTCTTCCGTCCTAAGTGCAGGCCTCTGCACTTGTCCTTGTTGAACCTCATCAGGTTTCTTTTGGCCCAGTCCTCTAATTTGTCTAGGTCCCTCTGTATCCTATCCCTACCCTCCAGCGTATCTACCACTCCAAGTTTAGTGTCATCTGCAAACTTGCTGAGAGTGCAGTCCACGCCATCCTCCAGATCATTAATGAAGATATTGAACAAAACCGGCCCCAGGACCGACCCTTGGGGCACTTCACTTGAAACCAGCTGCAAACTAGACATGGAGCCTTTGATCACTACCTGTTGAGCCCGACCATCTAGCCAGCTTTCTAGCCACCTTATAGTCCAATCATCCAGCCCATAATTCTTTAACTTGCTGGCAATAATACTGTGGGAGACCGTATCAAAAGCTTTGCTAAAGTCAAGGAATAACACATCCACTGCTTTCCCCTCATGCACAGACCCAGTTATCTCCTCATAGAAGGCAATTAGGTTAGTCAGGCATGACTTGCCGTTGGTGAATACATGCTGACTGTTCCTGATCACTTTCCTCTCCTCTAAGTGCTTCAGAATTGATTCCTTGAGGACCTGCTCCATGATTTTTCCAGGGACTGAGGGGAGGCTGACTGGCCTGTAGTTCCCCAGATCCTCCTTCTTCCCTTTTTTAAAGATGGGCACTACAGTAGCCTTTTTCCAGTCATCTGGGCCCTCCCCCGTTCACCATGAGTTTTCAAAGATAATGGCCAATGGCTCTGCAATCACATCCGCCAACTCCTTTAGCACCCTCAGATGCAGTGCATCCAGCCCCATGGACTTGTGCTCATCCAGTTTTTCTAAATAGTCCTGAACCACTTCTTTCTCCACAGAGGGCTGGTCACCTTCTCCCCATGCTGTGCTGCCCAGGGCAGCAGTCTGGGAGATGACCTTGTCTGTGAAGACAGAAGCAAAAAAATCATTGAATACATTAGTTTTTTGCACATCCTCTGTCACTAGGTTGCCTCCCTCATTCAGTAAGGGGTCCACACTTTCCTTGACTTTCTTCTTGTTGCTAACATACCTGAAGAAACCTTTCCTGTTACTCTTAACATCTCTTGCTAGCTGCAACTCCAAGTGTGATTTGGCCTTCCTGATTTCACTCCTGCATGCCTGAGCAATATTTTTATACTCCTCCTTGGTCATTTGTCCAATCTTCCACTTCTTGTAAGCTTCTTTTTTGCGTTTCAGATCAGCAAGGATTTCACTGTTAAGCCAAGCTGGTCGCCTGCCATATTTACTATTCTTCCTACACATCGAGATGTTTTTTTTCCTGCAACCTCAATAAGGATTCTTTAAAATACAGCCAGCTCTCCTGGACTCCTTTCCCCCTCATGTTATTTTCCCAGGGGATCCTGCCCATCAGCTCCCTGAGGGAGTCAAAGTCTGCTTTTCTGAAGTCCAAGGTCTTTATTCTGCTGCTCTCCTTTCTTCCTTGTGTCGGAAACCTGAGAGGCAGGGACCATGAGATGGTCGAGTTCAGGATCCTATCTACTTTTGCTTCCCCTACTAACTCTTCTCTGTTTGTGAGCAGCAAGTCAAGAAGAGCTCTGCCCCTAGTTGGTTCCTCCAGCACTTGCACCAGGAAATTGTCCCCTACACTTTCCAAAAACTTCCTGGATTGTCTAGGCACCACTATATTGCTCTCCCAGCAGATATCAGGGTGATTAAAGTCTCCCATGAGAACCAGGGCCTGTGATCTAGTAACTTCTGCTAGTTGCCGGAAGAAAGCCTCGTCCACCTCATCCCCCTGGTCTGGTGGTCTATAGCAGATTCCCACCACAACATCACCCTTGTTGCTCATACTTCTAACTTAATCCAGAGACTCTCAGGTTTTTCCTGCGGTTTCATACCGGACCTCTGAGCAGTCGTACTGCTCTCTTACATATAATGCAACTCCCCCATCTTTTCTGCCCTGCCTGTCCTTCCTGAACAGTTTATATCCATCCATTACAGTACTCCAGTCATGTGAGTTATCCCACCAAGTCTCTGTTATTCCAATCACATCATACTTTCTTGACTGTGCCAGGACTTCCAGGTCTCCCTGCTTGTTTCCCATGCTTCTTGCATTTGTGTATTGGCACTTAAGATAACTCGCTGATTGTCCCGCTTTCTTGGTCTGAGACAGGAGTCCTCCCCTCTTGCACTCTCCTGCTCGTGCTTCCTCCCGGTATCCCATTTCCCCACTTCCTCTTGGGAAGGGATGGGGAGGGATGTGGGTCTGGTTCAGTTTGATCTGGTGGGGGTGGGGGGGTCTGGTCCAATTCAGGGGGTTTAATCCAGGGAGGGATGCAGCTCGGGTCTATTTAGTCTGGGAAGGGATGTTGAGTCCAGTTTGATCTGGGGAGGGATGTGGGTCTGGCCCAAATTGGAGGGTTGGCCTGGTCTTTTGGGGGAACAGCTGGTCCTGAGCCTAGTCTCTGTGCCTCTCTGCCTGTGGGGGAAGGACTAGCAAGACTAGTGTGAATAATGACACTGTAAATAAACTGTATTAATGTTTTTCATATTTTTTATTTTTAAAATGTTTTAAACAGTTCTTAAATTTGCCCCAATTTCACACAAAAATTTAATTCAAGCCCTGGTAGTTCATATGAGAAATGTGAAGGATGAGATAGTGTGATGGTTCCCTTCTAGTGGGAAGCAGCACATGGCTGGTGTTTTGGCCAGTTTTGGCTTTTGTTAGCTGTTTTTACCCCCACACACACTCGCTCACACACAGTCTCCCTCACACAGTTTCCCCCTTTCTGCCCCCCCCCCCCCACGCAACACACACACCAGGGCTCCCAGCATCCAGGTCACTTTACCCACTTGGGCTGTGCTGTGAGGCATCAGGAGCTGCTACTCTCGTGCCTTCTCCTTACGCAACCCAGGCGGGAAAAGTGACCTGGATGCAAGGAGTCCTGATGTTGCTCCTCACTCCCCACTCACAGCCCCTTAGGGGTATGTGGAGCAGAGGAGCAGCAGTCTGGGCTGGGGTAGCGAGCAGTAATGCCAGCTGCTTTGTGCATCCAGGTCAGTTTCCCCATGTGGGTGCAGGAGGAGGATGCAGGGATTAGGAATGAAGGGGTGGGGGCGTTGCAGGCATTAGGGGCTGTGTAAACGGGCTACTCACCGCCGCGGCACCTCCCGCTGGTTTTTCCGGGGAATTAGCTCTTTTTCAGCCCGGAGTGCCCTCTGCTGGCCGGTGGTCCGCCTGTTTTCCTCTCGGCCCCGTGTCCCTCCCAGGATCCCGGTGCCCCTTTAACTGGGTTTCCCCCTCCCCGGGGAACCCCCACCCTGCTTTCCCCGCTTCACCTCAGGATGGCTACTGCCCAGTCGTGCTCTAGCCCCAGCTCCTGGGACAGACTGCAGTATCCGCCTTCTCATCACAGGCAAAGGGGTTTGGACCTGGTGCTCTTCCTACCCCTGGGTCGCCCCTTGCAACCCCCAGTACCTGTGGCCTACCGCTAGGCTGCAGCCTGGGGTTTTTCTGGCTCGAGCTCCCCAGCTCCCTAGCCTGTTCCCAGCCCTGCTTCACCCAGGTACTTTAGCTCTGCTCACAAGCAGCCAGGCCCATCCCTCTCTGAAGGCAGAGAGAGACTGTCTGGGCTCTGGCTTCCCTGCCTTCTTATAAGCCCCAGGGCTTCAGTTCGGGCATGGCCCCAGCTGCGGCCACTTCCTTACTCAGCCCAGCTTCCAGAGCCACCCCTCTCAAGCCCTGGCAGGCAGCTTTTCAAGCCCCTCTGGGCAGGAGCAGGGTCCACCCTGCTACAGGCTGTAATGAGCCTCCAGTGCCTTTCCCTCCGAGGGAGGGCACTGGTGCTCAATCAACTGGTCCTGTCCATGCTCTGGTACCGGCTCAACACCCTGGTCCCGGCCCCGGTGTTCCTGACCGACCTCCGGAGGGTGGTGCTGGAGTTCTTTTGGCCAGGACTGCACTGGGTCCCTGCAGGGGTACTCCACCTGCCCCTGGAGGAGGGAGGGCAGGGCCTGAAGTGCCTCCGCACTCAGGTCCACGTCTTCCGCCTCCAGGCACTGCAGAGGCTCCTTTATGGTGCGGGTAGTCCGGCATGGAGAGCCCTGGCGCACGCCTTCCTGCGCCGCTTCCGAGGGCTCCGATACGACCGGCAGCTCCTTTATCTCGACCCGAGGGGCCTTCCGCGAGACCTCTCCGGGCTGCCGGTCTTCTACCAGGACCTCCTCCGGACCTGGAAGCTGTTCTCTGCGACCAGGTCCGTGGCGGCCACCGAGGGGGCAGACCTCCTCGCGGAGCCCCTGCTACACAACCCTCAGCTCCGTGTGCAGGTGGCGGAGTCCCCCGCGGTGCGCCAGAGGTTGGTCCTGGCAGAAGCCACCAGGGTCGGAGACCTCCTGGACTACGACCGGGGAGACTGGCTGGATCCCCTGACGCTCGCTCGGCGGATGGGGCTCTCCAGACCTTGTACTCCCCGGCGCGTACTACAGGAGGTGAAGGCCGCTTTGCCGCCCGCTGCTCGGGCTTACCTCGACCGGGTCCTGCGTGAGGGCACGCCCCGCCCACCCCCCACCCCGAGCCCTCCGGACCTCTTCATCGGGCCCCTGCCCCGTGGACCCGACCGGCCCCCCCGCCCCTTCTCCGCCAGCCGGCTGCACGATCTGCAGCCGGTCCGTTTCCAAACCGCGCCAAGGAAACAACTCTACGCGCTCGTGCTCCATACCGTTCACTTCCTCACCCTCGTGTCCCGCCCCGACACCAAGTGGCGGGACCTCTTGCCACCTGTGGAGGGTGAGGAGCCCCGGTGGGCCAGCCTGTACTCCACCCTGGTCCCGAGGCCCGCCGGGGATATCAGCTGGCGGCTCCTTCACGGGGCTGTGAGCACGGGCGTGTACTTGGCGCGGTTCACCCCTGTCCCGGACACCTGCCCCTTCTGCGGCGTGAGGGAGACCCTGGCGCATGTTTACCTAGAGTGCGCCAGGTTGCAGCCCCTATACCGGCTCCTCACCGACATTCTGTTACGTTTCTGGCTGCACTTTTCCCCTCACCTCCTTATCCATGCACTCCCTATCCGTGGCCCCACAAAGTCGCGGGACCTCCTGGTCAACCTCCTCCTCGCCCTGGCTAAAAAGGCCATCCACGCGACCAGGGAGGGGAGGTTGGCCGACGGAGACTCCTGCGACTGTGGGGCTTGTTTCCGATCCCTCGTCCGCTCACGTCTCCGGGCGGAGTTCCTCTGGGCGGCGTCCGCTGGCTCCCTTGACGCCTTCGAGGAGCAGTGGGCGCTGTCCGGGGTTCTCTGCTCGGTGTCCCCATCAGGGTCCCTCCTTATGACCCTTTGACCTCACTCCTGTCCCTGTTCTTTTATTAGTTGTCCCCCGCACTTAGTGGGTTTCCGTGGCCCTGTGGATCCTCCCCTTAGGCTGAGGGGGGGTTCCGTTAGCATGGGGCGGGCTTCCGCCCGCCCCCTCTCCCGGATAACCCAATAGTACAGGCTGTAATGATTCTGGCTTTGGTGGGACACAACTGAGAGTACCTATTCAGGACAAATTGCTTAGAGCAGGTCAATTACAGCCCAAGGCTGGGGTTTCTCCACTTTTAAGGCACACGAAACCAGCCCAACAGAGAGGACTTTGGTTTTACCCCACTGGTTAATCATAAGTCATACAAGCAATTCCCTTAGACACCATAGTTTCCCTGTATCACCACCAGTGCCACTTGTTATGGGGGTGAATGGTTATGAAAACTAATACCCCAGTAAAAGAAAAAAGGTTCTCCCGATCCCAATGGACCAAGCTCCAGACCCAGGTCAATATACCAGTTAGATCTTACCCACAAAGCACACTGTTGCCGATCCTTTAGAATCTAAAGATTTATTCATAAAAAGAAAGAAATATACATGAGAGCTAAAATTGGTTAAATGGAATCAATTACATACAGTAATGGCAAAGTTCTTGGTTCAAGCTTTTGTGATGGAATAAACTGCAGGTTCAAATCAAGTCTCTGGAGTACATCCACAGCTGGGATGAGTAATTCAGTCCTTTGTTCAGAGCTTCAGTTTGTAGCAAGGTTCCTCCAGAAGTAAGAAGCAGGATTGAAGACAAAATGGAGAAGTTTCCAGGGCCTTTTATATCCTCTGCCATGTGGCTTGTGCTTCCTTTGTCTCAAATACAAGCTGCCCAGACATGGCTTGAAAGCCTTAGAGTTCTGTCCATTAGGCATGCCTTTGCATGCCTTGCTGAGTCACAAGGTGTATCTGCCTTCTCTCGATGGGTCAGTTGTATAGCCAATGGTCCTTAATGGGCCATCAAGCAGGTGAGGCCGTGCTGATGCCAACTTGTCTCGGGTCTCACCCAAAAGCATAGCACAAGTTTGACCTACAGACAGTATAGAGCCAATACTTGTAACTTTAAATACAAAACTGATGCATACAGCTAGCATAATCATAACCAGCAATCATAACCCTGTCATAGACACCTCACTCGACAACCTTTGTACAATATTTGCTGCAAATATATAACAGTGGTTGCAACAATGATCTATATGGTCACAGTTCAGGTCAACAACATCACAGGGGCACAGGAGGGGGAGCAGGCGTTTGGGGTGAAGGGAGGGAGAGGAGCCCCTGGGGACCAGAGGCAATGGGAGGGACACCATGTCCACGGGAGCCAGGAGCACCAAAATACAGGTTCACCCAGGTTGCCATTTTCCCTAAGGCTGGCCCTGGTGGTAGTCAGGGGAAAAGGTCTTTTTATCCACCCTTTGCACATACTAGGCCCAAGAAAAATCAGACCCATGTCAGTGGTAGACTGATGAGGCAAAAAAGACCTGGTTCTTGAGATTAAAGAGGAGAATTGTGTACAAGAGGGACAATGAGATCATTGTTCTGAGACAGATGGAGAGAAGGATGAGAAATGACTGGACTTGCAGACAGAGGAAGGAAAGAATGAAATAGGGATATAGTTGGGATGAATGACCAACAATGTAGGCACAGGAATCAGTATTTTAGCCCCAACTTAATCTTGTCTTCCTAATGGTTCTCCTCCTCAGAGGAGAAGGATGGGTCTACCACTGGCCATTACTCCCCTAGGTGCTTTGCTGCAAAGGAAACCCAAGAAAGGAGGACCATGAGGAGCCTAAGGGCTAAACACACTAAAAAAGTGGAAAGTAAGTCACAGAGACTGTCTGAATTGGAGATTGAGCTGTCTGATTGCACTGTCCTGACTGTCCATATGACTCCTCAGGGCCACTGTTCCTCTACAACCATTTGTTAGGCGAACTACCTCTGGCTAGCGTGCGGGACTGGAGTCATGTACACTGGCTCAGACAGCCTGGAGCTGGACTTGTTCTGACTTTTCTCAGATTGTTTAGGCACTCTCACACCTTCAAAGATTGCAGGGGGCAGTCTCTGTGTCTGAGCCTGTCTGTGCTGCATTCTGAGACAGGACAGAGGGCAAGACAAACATATAGGTGTAGTTTGCCTTCTATATTTGGTGGGGGCAGCTCCAGTCAGGCCAATGGGGCTGTGCATGGCGGGGGGGGGGGGGGAAGTTCCATGCCTTCCCATAGGGGTGCCATTTCAGATTTTTTTGGGGGGGGGCGGCAACTTTAATTGTGATTCTAGGGGCTGATTAGGCAACTGAAAACTCTAGATTTTTTTTGCAGGTAATAATTTAGAAATTATCTGACAGGAGCACTGTATCTAATTCCTATATCAAGAAAGAAAATTAAATAACTATTAGACTAACTCAGCTCTCATACTAACACATACTGACATCTCGTAGCAAATCATTTAAGGGACACTGGTTAGGTTTAAAATTGTATATTCCTACTCAGATACATTTACTGAAGTCAGAAGGGACCATCGTGATCATCTAGTCTGACTTTCTGCACCTTGTAGGCCACAGAAGCTCACCCACTCACTCCTGTAATAGACCCCTAACCTCTGGCTGAGTTACTGAAGTCCTCAAATCATGGTTTGAAGATTTCAAGTTACAGAGAACTCACCATTTATATTAGTTTAAACCTGCAAGTGAACCATGCTGCAAAGGAAGGTGAAAAACCCCAGGATCTCTGCCAATCTAACCCAGAGGAAATTCCTTCCTGGCCCCAAATATGATTATCAGTTAGACCCTGAGCATGTGGGCAAGACCCACCAGGAAGATACCTGGGAAAGAATTCTCTGTAGTAACTCAGAGCCTCTCTGTTTAGTGTCCCATCTCCTGCTGTTGGGGATTTTTTCTACAGGCAGTTGCCAATAGGCTACACACCATTGTAGGCAGTCCCATCATACCATCCCCTCCATAAACTTATCAAGCTCAGTCCTGAAGCCAGTTAGGTTTTTTGCCCCCACTGCTCATCTTGGGATGCTGCTCCAGACCTTCACTCCTCTGATGCTTAGAAATCTCTGCCTAATATCAAGCCTAAACTTGTTGATGGCCAGTTTATATCCATTTGTCCTGTGGTCTACATTGGTGGTTTACTTAAATAACTCCTCTCTCTCCCAGGTATTTGTCCTTCTGATGTATTTATAGATAGCAATTGTATCTCCCTTAACAGGTTCTTTCACAACCGAGGGCTGCTCACCACCTCCCCATATTGTGCTGCCCAGTGCAGCAATCTGGGAGCTGACCTTGTCTGTGAAAACTCGTGGCAATCGGGGGAGGTCCTGGATGATTGTAAAAAGGCAACTAGAGTGCCCATGTTTTAAAAAGGGAGACAGAGAATCTGGGGAACTATGGACCCGTCAACCTCACCTCACTCCCTGGAAAAATCATGGAGCAGGTCCTCAAGGAAACTATTTTGAAGCACTTGGAGGAGAGGAAGGTGATCAGGAACAGTCAACATGGATTCACGAAGGGCAAGTCATGCCTGACCAACCTGATTGCCTTCTATGATGAGATAACTGGTTCTGTGGATATGGGGAAAGTGGTGGACATGATATACCTTGACTTTAGCAAAGCTTTTGATACAGACTCCCACAGTATTCTTGCTAGCAAGTTAAAGATGTATAGATTGGATGAATGGACTATAAGGTGGATAGAAAGCTGGCTAGATTGTCAGGCTCAATGGGTAGTGATCAATGGCTCAATGTCTAATTGGCAGCCGGGACCAAGTGGAGTGCCCCAGGGGTTGGTCCTGGGGCCAGTTTTGTTCAATATCTTCATTAATGATCTGGACAATGGGATGGATTGCACCCCAAATTCACGGATTACACTAAACTGGGGGGAGAGGTAGAAATGCTGGAGAGTAGGGATAGGGTCCAGAGTGACCTAGATAAATTGGAGGATTGGGCCAAATGAAATCTGATGAGTTTCAACAAGGACAAGTGCAGAGTCCTGCATTTAGGATGGAAGAATCCCATGCACTGCTACAGGCTGGGGACCAACTGGCTAAGTGGCAGTTCTGCAGGAAGGGACCTGGGGATCATAGTGGACAAGAAGCTGGATATGAGTCAGTAGTGTGCCCTTGTTGCCAAGAAGGCCAACGGCATATTGGGCTGTATTAGTAGGAGCATTGCCAGCAGATCGAGGGAAGATGACAGAACAAGGGGCAATGTCTCTAGTTGCAGTGGGGGAGTTCTAGGTTGGATATTAGGAAACACTATTTCACTAGGAGGGTGGTGAAGCACTGGAATGAGTTACCTAGGGAGATGATGGAATCTCCATTCTTAGAGATTTTTAATGCCCTCTTGACAAAGCCCTGGCTGGGATGATTTAATTGGGGTTGGTCCTGCTTTGAGCAGGGGGTTAACTAGATGATCACCTGAGGTCTCTTCCAATCCTAATCTTCTATGATTCTCACCTCAGCCTTCTTTTGGTTAGACTAAACAAGCCAAGCTCATTGAGTACCCTCTCATAAGGTAGGGTTTCCATGCCTCAGATCATCCTAGTAGCCTTTCTGTGCATCTGTTCCAGTTTGAATTAATCTTTCAAAACATGGGACAACAGAATTGCACTCAATACTCCAAATGAGGTCTCGCCAGTGCCTTGTACTAACATGTCCCTGTCTCTACTGGAAATACCTCGCCTGATGCATCCCAGGACTGTGTTAGCCTCTTTCATGGCCACATCATAGTCATCCTGTGATCAACCAATACACCCATATCTTTCTCCTCCTCTGTCATTTCCAACTAAGTCCCCAATTTATAGCAAAAATTCTTGTTGTTAATCCCTAACACTTTTGACATAAACCTTGCACTTTGCCCTATTAAATTTCATCCCATTTCTATTACTCCAGTTTACAAGATCATCCAGATCATCTTGTATGATATTCACGTCATCCTCCATATTGGCAATACCTCCCAACTTTGTGTCATCTGCAAATTTTATTAGCACACTCCCACTTTTTATGCCAAGGTCAGTAATAAAATTGTTAAATAAGTAATCTACAATTACTTTCTATAATTTAGGCTTCTTACTTTTTGCAGTTTACCAAGTTTGGAAAAGATCATTTAACTTTAGGAAACATCCCAACAGCCCTTTCTTATCTTAATCACCTGCTAATCACTCTGTTTACAAACAAAATTCTGACTCCCTGCCTCAGGGACACAAGCTGGGAGCAGTAGTCTCCTGTGTCCTCTGACTCCACTGGCCATCACATACAGTCCCCAGCTAAAACCCCTCCAGCGCATCATCAGGGATCTACAACCCATCCTGGAGAATGATCCCACACTTTCACAGGCCTTGGGTGGCAGGCCAGTCCTCGCCCACAGACAACCTGCCAACCTGAAGCATATTCTCACCAGTAACTGCACACCGCACCATAGTAACTCTAGCTCAGGAACCAACCCATGCAACAAACCTCGATGCCAACTCTGCCCACATATCTACACCAGTAACACCATCACAGGACCTAACCAGATCAGCCACACCATCACCGGTTCATTCACCTGCACGTCCACCAATGTAATATATGCCATCATATGCCAGCAATGCCCCTCTGCTATGTACATCGGCCAAACTGGACAGTCTCTAAGGAAAAGGATAAATGGACACAAATCAGATATTAGGAATGGCAATATACAAAAACCTGTAGGAGAACACTTCAACCTCCCTGGCCACACAATAGCAGATCTTAAGGTGGCCATCCTGCAGCAAAAAAACTTCAGGACCAGACTTCAAAGAGAAACTGCTGAGCTCCAGTTCATCTGCAAATTTGACACCATCAGCTCAGGATTAAACAAAGACTGTGAATGGCTTGCCAATTACAGAACCAGTTTCTCCTCCCTTGGTTTTCACACCTCAACTGCCAGAACAGGGCCTCATCCTCCCTGATTGAACTAACCTCGTTATCTCTAGCTTGCTTCTTGCTTGCATATATAAACCTGCCCCTGGAAATTTCCACCACTTGCATCTGAAGAAGTGGGTATTCACCCACGAAAGCTCATGCTGCAGAACGTCTGTTAGTCTATAAGGTGCCACAGGATTCTTTGTTGCTGTGTCCTCTGAGAAACTCATTGCATTGTACGCTCGGGCTGCCTGCCTGATGCTTGCAATTTGGGGGGCAATGCCCTCCCATACCACCTATGGACTCCATCCGCCATAGACAAACCTTGTCTTAAAAGATCCACAGATACAAACATCTTTGTCCATATACTTTGAGGAATGGAGAGGAGTTGGGGTAGACCTCTGTCCAGAGGCAGATTAAAATTTATTGGGAACCTGGACATTAAGAACATTTGGGCCCCCCACGCCTCATTAAAAACACAAATGTATCAAAATGCATTAATACAAAGATTCCATGCACGCCCTTAAAGTTTCACATTCCTTTTAAAGAGATTACATATTATTATTTTGATTCTGTGACTTTTATCCCATCAAAAGTCCTTTTCACCACCATCTATTGAACTGAGTAGCAGCTTAGGAAACTAATTACAGCGAGACTTTGCTTATCTTTCCTGTCCATAGCAATGGAAAAAATGTGCTACACTTAATATACTGCAAATGTCTCTCTTTACACTTACATTTTAATATCACATTATGTAACCAAAATACAGACATATAAAACATGGTATCATATAAGGGTTCAGAAGGGAGCAAGGAGGATGCAGTGGATGGAGGTGCTAGGCAGGAGGAGGTTATCAGGAAGAGGGAACTGGAGAATATGAAGAAGTAGCAAGGTCATGGGGTTCTGCAGGGCAAGAGGAAGATTGAGGGATGTGCTGAGGAATGTGGAGGAAAGCTGATAAATAAAGGGGGGATTGGGGAACTTGGGTGTGGGATGAGATAGAGGAGAATGAAAGAGAATGTGGGTGCAGAAGGGGAGCTGAGAGAGGCAAGGGAGAAGGAGTGGGACTGTTCAGGGGAAGGGAGCATAGGTGAGTGCAGAGGGTAGGTGGGAGACAGGAACCTCTGGGGGAGTAAAGAGGGAGAATGTGAGAGGCTGGCACCGAGAGGTGAGACAAGGCAGTGAGAAGAGTAGGGCTAGATAATCCCAGGGGTTAGGGGAGAACAAGTAACATCGCCCCTCCAAGGACCAGCAGGAAGGGGGGAGCTGAATGAAAACTAGCTGGGTTCTTATGGGCTGGGGCATATCATTTCCTTCTCACACTTGACTGATAGCCTGAAACGTTATCACAGTGAATCTGTGGACCTTAGTACAAGATAAAATGCAAATTTTACAGTGTGTTAACTTTATATTAGTATACAATAATGCTTGTCATTAGAAACACAGCATTTGAAAACAGTTACCCACAATAATAACTGGGATGCCACAGTTTCACTCATAAAGAGAATAAGAAAAAACGGTGGCAACTGTCATACTTGTTGGCAAGTGTTTCTTTTTTAATGTTGAACAATCTACTATAGAATCATAAATAAGGCTAAGGAATCATTATTGACTTTAAGCCTATTAATAAAAAGGCATCTCCTTTCTTGAGACTTTATCATGTGATGATTAGATGTAAACACTTATGAACCTGAAGGCTATGGGTTTTTAAATCACTGTGCCTCTCCTTCCTTTCTGGTCACATTGTTCAGTGATATTATCTAGCCAAATAAGAGGTAAATGTATCAGTAAAAATTCCCCTTACTGGGATTTAGAGATAAAAATAAGGTTTTATAAATGTTCTGTAGGAAATTATGCATGACACAGACTTTCATAAAATTTATTCTTCTGGAAGAAGTCTGGAACCCACTTATTAGCTCTGAATCTGCTGGAATCATTTTACTCTATAGCTGATAGTGCTAAATGTGTATTACAACTGAGTTTGCATAGGAGGAGTGGCAAGGAGTATTTCACAATCTGTTAGGTGATTAGAATTTTTAGGGCAAATTACCCCTTGAATGGCAGTAACTGGTAATGATGTTTTGTACTAACAGAACAAAGTGTTCAATAGAGCATTGGCAGATAAGGCATTAATAAGTACCAGAGCTGACTTGGTTAATGAAATGATTTGCTGACGCTTCTTTTTGTGACTCGTCTGCACTTTCAAGTTTAGTGCCAAAGGTTCATTATATATAGCTGAAGCCATCATTAAATGCTCCCATTTTGTCCAGACTTATAACCAGCTACTTGTTCCCTTAAATCTTTTCTAGGGCAGTAATTTCAGCCAAAATGGTGAAGCTTCAGCTGCCCAACCCAGGCCTGGACAATAGGATACCTTCCCACTCAGAACTTGAAACCATTGAGAAAGAAGAGGCTGATACAAGACCAAAATGGGATAACAAGGCTCAGTACATGCTAACCTGTATAGGGTTTTGTGTGGGATTAGGAAATGTATGGCGATTTCCTTATCTCTGCCAGAGCCATGGAGGAGGTATGTTTTTAATTATTTATTTGGGGAACAGAAGTCAGCCACTGTTATCTGGTGAAGCTTGTGTATACTGAATATTACATTCCATATGACAGTAATATTGTCAATTTCTACACAAATTCTGTGTTTATTTCCATGTTCATAGCTTGTGAAATGAGCATTTCATTTAGCTTTCTAAGTATATCTATTTTGGGTATATTGGTAATATCAAGAAAAATATTTTGTCTTTTGGAACCCATGCTTGATCACATAAATTGCTTATAGGTAACAGTACAAAATTTTTCTGTTGTTCATATTAAAATACATGGTATATTAGAAATAATATAAATGCAATTTTTTACTTAACACATATATTGCAGTAACATATACACAGTAACCTGTATTAAGCAAACACTCAAGAGACTGATAAAAATCACTTGCTTGATGGAGGTGGTTTTCAAATAAAAGTGATGCCAATATGAACTCAGATATTTTGAGGCAGTCTCTTAAGATAAAAAGAACAGGAGTACTTGTGGCACCTTAGAGACTAACAAATTTATTTCGCATAAGCTTTCGTGAGCTACAGCTCACTTCTTCGGCTGCATAGAATAGATCATGAAAGCTTATGCTGAAATAAATTTGTTAGTCACTAAGGTGCCACAAGTACTCCTGTTCTTTTTGTGGATACAGACTAACACGGCTGCTACTCTGAAAACTCTCAAGATAATAAGTTATCTAGTAAGGGGACAGACATATTTAATTGTTACTAAAATACTATAAATATAGTTTAATTTCACATTAATTGTTAAATATATTAAATATATTTTCATAAGTAGTATGTATTTTTAATACAAAAAGTGATCCAACAAACTGCACTTCAAGGGCATGATTCTGAGAGCGGCTGAGGGAAAGCTACTGTTGCCAGTATATAACACATCTCAAGGGGTTTACAGCTTAGAGGTCTTCATTAGCTTTGGACTGGTTTGTGGTATATCTATGATGTCAGAATAAATACAAATTATGATAGTGGGGTGTAGCACCTCTACAGTTAAAGTTGAGAATAGTTTAACAGCCAGTTTTTCTAAGTGCTCCAAAATCCACAAGCTTACTCAGATTACCTTGTAATTTACTATATCTCCTTGATTTCAGGATAGTGGTCCAAATGTGAGGTCATTTGAACAAGAGGTTCCTGAGATACAGCCCCCAGAAAATATGATATCAATTGTTAGAGCTCCCACTTGCCCTCCCTTGGTTTTTGTTATGCAGACAGAAAGCAAAAGACCAGAGTCCCAAGGCAATGTGATGGTTATTGGGTTACCAAGCAAGCATATTCACTGTTCTGTACACCAGCAGAGCTTTCTCCCATTTCCCCTCCTCTTTCTTAGAAGGCTCAATTATACCTTGAGTGCACATCCTTGGCGCCACTGCTTAAAATTTATAGTCATATTCTGTTTTGGGTGGTCGTGAGTCTGAGGGCTTTGGTACCACCTCTTTTGTACCCCATGGGAGAAGTAGGGAGTGAGGTTGTGTCCTGGCCAAGGCCACCTTTTTCTTGTTTTTTAGTGTTTATCCCCCAGCCCCCAGCCCTTTGCCCTTCCCAACTGGTTGCTTGACCTTATCTCGAGAAAGGAGTTGTACATTCATATATCAAAGTCCCACCATATCCAGCAACACTTTGACTCTATTCCTCATTTTTTCTCACTATACTAAAAACAATTGATGACTAGCCTCTTTATAACAACTTTGTACATATTTGAAGATTTATCATGGCTCCCCTCTAAACCAGAGATTCCGAAACTTTTTATTGCTGTGTGCCTCCCCACCCCTGGAGGAGATTTATATTCCATGTGCACCCCCCCGTCCCACCAATATGGGAAACTGAAGAGACATATCCCAGCCAGCTAAAATGGCAATACCTGGGAGAGCAGGAGGCAGGAGATAGTGGTTTGTGGGTGCCTGGGAGGATGCAGGGAGTAGTGGGTTCCTGAAGAAGGTACGGGGTTGGTGCTGGATGCCTGTGAGTGGTGGGGAGACAGGGGCATCTCTGATCACTGACTGCCTCCCTGTGCACACCCGTCAGGAGCAGGTACCAGCTGCCCAGCTGCCTCCAACTGCTGCTAAATGGAGCAAAACCACTTGCAGCTGGATGGGACACTCCACTTCCTCTGCACTGCTGCTTTCTGACAGCCTGAGGCTACAGCTACAGCGACTCCTATCCCTCTCACCAAATGTGATACCCATGCAGTGTGCATGCTGCCTGCCTAATCTGAATTTAAGCACACACACCCACACACCCCAGACACACAAGCAAGGGCAAAATTTCTAGTCAGGCAAAAGCAGCAGCTTCCTAACAGCATCACCAGGCAGGGCTCACAGGATGCAGCTTACTCCATGCTGCTCACTAACCCTCTGTCGGAGAAAAACTCAGTTCTCACTTTTTCGTTTGGGTGCAGCAAAATCAAATATTTTATTATTTCTCCAGTAATTACAATGGAGGGAGAGAGTGCCATAGGACACAGGGTTGCCCCAGTCCCGGACAGGTCTCTCAACTGGTAAACAATTACAGCAAGCCTTTATACCTTTGTTACAGACAATTTCTAGCAATAATACAGACGGTAAAAAGCAACAAATACATTTTGTTTATACATAAGCCTTTCTGCTATCTTATTTGTCTCACTCCTAGAAGACGCCAGCCTGCATATTTGGTTATCAAGTTGCAAGGTCGTAATAACTTTTTACACAGTTCTTTTCCTCTGCCTCACACTATCCTTGCTTCTATAAGTCTCATGTCATTAGGGTCACAGCTAGCCTAACTCTTGCTAACTGACTGACATGCATTAAAATTCCCTTCAAATCCTTGTTAATTCTTTCCCTGCTTCCACACCTCTGATGTCATTGCACTCCCTTCTCGGGGGGCCTGCCCACAGTTTGAAAACCAATGCCCTAGACTAGGGGTTCTCAATCTTTTTCTTTCTGAGGCCCTCCTAATATGCTATAAAAACTCCATGGCCCAACTGTGCCACCACAACTGGTTTTCTGCATATAAAAGCCAGGTCCGGAATTAGGGGGTAGCAAGCAGGTCAATTGCTTGGGGCCCACTCCACAGTGGGCCCTGCAAAGCTAAGTTGCTCAGGCTTCAACTTCAGCCCCAGAGGCAGGGCTCAGGGCCCCAGGCTTCAGCTCTGCACAGCGGGGCTTTCTGCCTTGGGCTCCAGTGAGTCTAACATTGGCCCTGCTTGGAGGACCCCATGAAACCTGCTCATGGCCCTCCAGGGGGCCCTGGACCTCTGGTTGAGAACTACTTCCCTAGACTAAACATGCCCAATTTTTTCAACTTCCCTTCATAGGGAGGTTTTCTAAATTTTTTATAAATTTTGATGCTTTCCTTTGGAGTCTCTCTAATTTGTCCACATCTTTCTTAGTACTCCAGTTGAGGTTTCACCAGTGCTGAATAGAGTGGGACAGTTACATCCCTTGTCTTTCCTGTTAAGTTTTAATTAACACTATTAATACTATTAATACATCCCTGAATGTCATTTTTATGTGTATGTATGTTTAAAATCAGGAATTCAGGAATGCTGTCCCTGGGAAAATTCACCTAAATTTGACTGAGTTACAAGTTTTTAAAAAAAGTCTCACTGCTGACAGGCTCAAAAGAAGTTTGTTAGAGGCTGGAAATATTATTCTCCAAAGATTCCAGCCCCACTGAGCATTCTCCATCCCCACATAGCTCCTACCTGTCATCAGATTGACCATAAGCCATTCCCACAGACCAATTGAGCACGTTACAGCCTAGGACTGCAGAGGCTGTGCAGGAATTTGCCTGCAATTGCTCCTCCTGGCACCAGAACTGAGAGAATAAAGACTGTCTCTCCTGTGGTCTCAGTGCTTCCCCCAGACAAGAAAGAGAAGAGGGAAGCACCTGACTCAAGAGGGGAAGAGAGAAGCAGAAACAGGCTTCAAGGGAGAAATGGGGCAGATGTGCTATGAGGGTGGAGAGGTAGGGACACAGATAAGCAGTCAAGTACATGCTAGGAGACAGGGACAGAAGAGGAATGAGGAATAGGGAAAGAAGGATCTGCATCCATTGTGGGGAGGGATAGCTCAGTGGTTTGAGCATTGGCCACCTAACCCCAAGGTTGTGAGTTTAATCCTTAAGGAGGCCACTTAGGGATCTAAGACAAAATCAGTACTTGGTCTTGCTAGTGAAGGCAGGGGGCTGGACTCAATGATATCTCAGGGTCCTTTCCAGTTCTATGAGATAGGTATATCTCCATATTATAGATTCCTCTCTATAACCTAGACTCAAACCTAGAATTCCCAAGCTTCAAATTTCTCTGCTATCAGCAAATAGCTGTGACACCCACTGGTAAAATGGGTCTTTTCTCTCCCTCTAGTGGCTAATCCACATAAAAGATTATTATTGCAATCAGTTGCTCCATTAGCTCAAGTAATAGAAATCTGTAGCTCTAAAGGTGCCTAATCTCTTTATAACCTGTGGGGACAATATGGTTCAGTGTGATGGAATATATTTTTTCAGTAGGCTTTTCAAAAATCATAGGAAATTAAACTAAAAAGAAAAAATGCATTAAAAGAAGTAAGGTTACAAGGTCAAGAATTAGGAAATACTTTGCTGCTTTAAGTCAACAGAGGGGTACATATCTTCAGTTACATGCTAACATTTTTTCCCACAGGACTCCTAACTCATTCAGTGCACAGGCTAGATTGTGTTATTGGAATGAATCAGGGTTGTGTAGTGAACAAGGTGGTTGTTGCAGAAGTTGGAAGGTGTGTAGTAAATGAGGCTGGGGATTGTAGGAAGAGAAAGGATGGTGTCATGGTTAAGGCATTTGTCTGCTGCCCTGAAGAACTAGATTCTAGCTCTGCCTCTGCCACAGAGTTCCAATGCAATACTGGTCAATTCATATGAAACAAGATTTTCACAGATGGCCATTGACTCCCTTTCTGAGTGTATGACATGAGGCACCTAGCACCTGATTTTCAGAGCAGCTGAGCATTCTTAATTGCAACTAAGTCAACTGGAACTGTGCTTTGAACATATAAAATATCATAAAAATGCTAAGTATGCTGAAAAATCTGCAGATTTTTTAAGGTCCAGATTTTTAAAGGTATCTGAAGATAAAGATAGGCACTTTTGAAAATCCCAATGTGCCTAACTCTAATTGAAATCAAGCTACATAAATGCTGTTAAAAATCAGCTCGAAGCGTCTCAGTTTGGGCATCCAAAATTTGTGGGCACGTGGCAATTTTGATCTTAATCTCTGTGCCTCTTTTTCTTATCTGTAAAATGGAGATAATACCAACGTTCTGCCCCAATGGAGTGTCATCCTGTCCCTGACAGAAGCAGGGACTGGATGACAGGGGATGGATCACTCAAAATTGCCCTGTTCTGTTTATTCCCTCTGATGTATCTGACATTGGCCAAAATCAGAAGAGAGGATACAGGGCTAGATGGAATATTGGTCTGTCCCAGTATGACAATGCTTTTGTTTTTATGTTTGTAAAGCAGTAAGGTACCATAAAGCCATGAGAAAAATGAATAATTCTGTATTCAGTGCAGGGTTTGGTTGGGGTGTGATAAATAAGGATCACACATTGAACAATGAGGTTAAAAAAATGTATAGCTAGCCATGCAGTCCACCCAATGCACTGAATGAGACAGGAATCCCATGAAAAATATCACATTATTAAAAATTGTATCATAATTTATATACACAAAGAGACAGAATCAAGGTTACATGGGTAATCTTAATTATTTGTTTAACATTTCCTAACTTTTGAGTTCTTGACTTTGCAACTTCAATGTCTTAACTTTTTTTATATAATTATACATATAAAGTGGGATTTTTCATAAGTCAAGATTCACTATTGATTTCAATGTGAACAGAGCTAGGCCTATGCTGAGCACTTTAAAAAATCCTATCAATAAATTATGTTTATTTTGATAGACTCTGTTTGTTTTGTGCTACCTGAGCAATATAAAGGGACTGGAGTAGATTATGATTTTTGGATTGTAATGAAATAGGGACTCTTAAAATCTAAATTCATTATATTAACTTGAAATAAGAATCAATATTTGAAGCTGACGGAGAACTTTTATCTTCCAGATATTTGTCTAGGATAAAACTTAAATTTAGACTTGTTTGAGGGTTTCTCTCTCCTACACACAATGCCATGGCTGACCCTTTTTAAGGGCCAAACACTAAAACAGAAATTAGTGGTAATTGTTTTTCTTTTTCATTGGCCTTGTTTGTAGTTTCTTTTTTGAAAGTGGAATATTTACTGTGGCACAGTGGAATGATATTGTTTAACATGTTGTATCTCTTTAAAAAACTATTAAAAATTCTAACGTGACTACAAAAGATACACAATGTCACTATGAGCACAGTGTAATGGTTAGGAAATTTACACTGGCAGTTCAGGTAGCATAATTAGAATGATATTTACTTTCATTTGATAGATATTTCTGACATTAGACCTTTTTAAGATTAATCTTTATTGGGAAATATGCCATTTAATTGACTGTGTTAAACATTTGTGTTTCATCCATGACAGAGCACTGTGAAAAACAGGATGTAATGTTTAAGCTGACAACCCTAGTAAAATGTCCTAAAAACACAATTACCATAAATCTACAGCAAATCTTGCTACTCTGTGGTACAGAACTTGTTGATTGTTGTGCCACTGTTATCAGATTGACTGTGGTTCTGTCAGAGATGATACCATGTCAACAGTCAATACACTGCAGTTCCTCAGCTGGAACCAGTGGAGCTCAACCGCAGTTCATGCGAACACCCTAAAAATGTTTTAGACTAAATTTTGCATATGATGTTTATTGGAAATTAAGTGAAGGCAACACAATGTTTTCCATTTTACATTAGAAATCAAATTATTCAATTAAGTTAGATTTCTAAATCTACTTAAATGACAAGGAATAATAATCCAGATGTTATCAAAACCAATGTTACAGTATTGAATTATAACACTAAAACAGGGATTAAAGTCCAGTTCCTCATTAAGGACTTTATGTTGTAAAGATTTCAAAGTGCAAATCCAATCTACTTATCATATTATATATATATATATATATATATATATATATATATATATATATATATATATATATATATATATATATATACACACACACACACACACTTATATAAATAAATAACCAGGTTATTTGTCTGCTGTGCACATCTATAAAAGGGAGAGGGTTTAAATTATTCCCGTTTTTACCTCTCACACAGAAGCTATGCACAGCATAGTCCCCGTACTCCCAACCACAAAATTTCCCAGAAACGGAGAGAAACAGGAATAGGGTTTTGCCTGAATTTGGACGTCAAGACTGAATCCTAGTTCAACAAAGAAAAGCAATTATTGCCAGGACTGGAAATGGCCAATTACTATGTTGCTTTTAAAATATAATTATATTCATATTCATATAGCTAAATATATTGAGAGTTATTTATTCTCAAACACTGATACATCAAACTTTATATTCCATTTTTTTAAACCAGTGTCTATACATTTAGTTTGGAAGATTTACAATTTTGCATTTAAGAACTATTACACAAGAGAATTCCATTTGTAATCCTATTATCTTTCTAATGTAAATAATGTATACAAAGGTTTCTTCTTAGAGTGTTGGTCCGTATGTGTGTCCTAAGAGCTGGAATCCCTTTCACTACACTCAGACCCAATGTGACCATAATCTCATAGGCTGGGGAGCCCACGGTGCAATCACGTGGAACATGGCATGTAGTCTCCTTGGGAGGCCAGGATGCTCATCAATTTCTTGGAATTAAGGGCAGTCCGACTTGCCTGCAAGGCATTCCTTCCACTCATACAATCCCAACATGTCCAGATAACACTCGAGAACATAATCACCATGTTCTATATAAACAAACAAGAAGGAGCAATTCTCTGAATAGAAGTGGTCAATTTATGGAACTGGTAAACCCAGAACTACATCACACTCCCAGCAACGTACTTCCCAAGTGTGCAAAACTCTCTGCAGACAATCTCAGCAGGCACTTCTCCACATACCACAAGTGGCAGATACACTTTATTCAGTGAGGAATGCCTTCCTGGGCCCTGCTCTCCAGACAGACGAACAAGAAG
Source organism: Mauremys reevesii (assembly GCF_016161935.1). Taxonomy (NCBI): domain Eukaryota; kingdom Metazoa; phylum Chordata; order Testudines; family Geoemydidae; genus Mauremys; species Mauremys reevesii. Next base: position 123,757,474 of record NC_052624.1, on the reverse strand, counting down.
TTTGATCTATACTGCTACAGAGCAGCACTAGGTTGGGATTCCACGGATGATGCCCTTCTGCTGATTTAGTTGGGGATTAGGTCCTGCTTTGAGCAGGGGGCTGGACTAGATGACCTCCTGAGGTCCCTTCCAACCCTGCTAATCAATGATTCTATGATTCAATTCTCGACAGACCACCTGTGGAACACCTTTACGTGAGATTCCCACTTCTACCAGAGATTCTACAAAAGATTTGTCATGACAAAACACAAGTCATTCTCACTGCACCCAATTAGCTCACATAATTCTGGTTCTTCTTCTAGTGATTGTGCATGTCAATTCCAATTAGGTGTGTGCGCACCACATATACAGTCATCAGAAAGTTTTTTCCCTAGCAGCACCCTTTGGGACAGCTGTGGAGCCCCCTGGTGAGGCGCCTATATAGCGCTCAATATATGACCCTGCCGACCTGGTGCCTCTTCAGTTCCTTCCTACCGCCAGTGATGGTCATTGGAAGTGTGGCGTCCTGCTCAGCAAGTTCTACCACGTTTCAGTTTAATTGTTAGTTAGTGTTAGCAGTTGGGCTGGAGGGTTTACCTTCTGTCCTTACTGCTTTTTCTTGGGCGGGCTTACATGCCCAAGTCCCAGGGGTTCAAGCCCTGCAAGTCCTGCAGCAAGCCTATGCCAACAGGTGACCCCCCCACAATGCTTGTCTAAAGTGTCTGGGGGAGGCTCACCAAGCTGATCGGTGCAGAATTGGTAAGGGGTTTCACCCCAGAACCAAAAAGGAGTGAGACTTTTGCCTCAAGCAGCTCCTTATGGAGGTGGCACTTAGACCTCTGCCTCTGCCAGCACGGCAAGACCGGGCGCCGAGTTCATCAGTGCATAGCTCCCTGGCAACAGTGGTGGAAGCAGCACAGCGGATGAACTCTGGCAGAGACTCTCCAGCCCAGGTCATCGAGGAGGTGGAGCTGCCATCCACCCCAGACACCTTTGAGACCGTGAATGACCTCATTGCCAGGACAGCGCCGAGGTCACCCACTCTTCGCTCCAAGACTCCAATACCACATCATATGGCACCATCTCAAGACAAACCGGTGATGCTCCATCCCTCGGCACCGCTGATAGAATATTGGCATCACTGATAGAATTGTGGCGCTGCTCAGACTTGCTGCACCACTCCAGGTCACACCAGTGCTCCCACTCACAATGCTGATCCACACATTGATCTCCATGGCACAGCAGGTCCTGATTCTGGCACTGGTCCCGATGCTGCTCAGTGACCCCACGCAGCTCCAGATCATGGTACCTCTCCAGCCTCATGGCACCACTCTCCGGCATCAAGACACCGCTCCCCAGTGCAGCACCACTCGCTGGATCAGTTCCACTCAGCACCACCCTGGCCTTCGCAGTCCCAATCCTGGTCTTCGGACTCGGAGGCGAGATCTAGATACTCAGAGTGGGGCTGACCATGGAGTCAGGCCATGGACGCTCTGAGGTGGGGGCAGGGCCATGGCCTGTGCAGTGGCAGGGACCAGCACAGTGGCTATTTTTGACCCCGTTGGCATTCCACCAGGAGCAGGGCGCCCAGTCTAAAGGCTCCCAATCGGCCACCTCTGAACCGCGAGTGCTGGAGGCCTCCATCAGTCGCTCCACCCCTAGGGGTGCCAAGGAGGCACTGCACCGCTGCCCCCCCATGAAACCAACTCCAACTCTGGTTTCTGAGCAGGACCCTGGTCTACCTGGTCCAGACAGCAAGACAGGACGAGAGGTTCCTGATGACAGGAGGACCCTGTTCCCCCTTTAGCCTCCTCATCCTCCTCCCCAGATGAGGCTATTGCGGGCACTTCTATCTCTGGATCGCTCCCAATAGACAGCCATGCCCACCAGGCCCTCCTTTGCAGGGTGGCATGCAACATGGGTCTGCAGGCCAAGGAGGTGGTTGAGTCAGAGGACCCGGTGGTTGACATTATGGCCCCAGAAGGTCCTTCGAGGGTGGCTCTGCCCCTCATCAAAACCATATAGGCCAATGCCAAGACCATCTGGAAGACCCTAGGCCTCCATCCCTCCTACTGCCAATGGTGTTGAGAGGAAATACTTCATTCCATCAAAGGGGTATGAATACCTCTTATGCACCTGCAGCCTTGTTCATTGGTGGTTGTGGCAGTAAATGAGGAGAGCCAGGGGCAACTAGCCCCAGTGCCTAAGTCCAAGGACGCCAAATGCCTGGACTTGTTTGGACGTAAGGTGTACTTGACGGGGGTGCTACAGCTCAGGACTGTCAATCAGCAGGCAATTCTGAGCTGGTATATAATGTGGTCTTGGGATGCATCAGGCAAGGTATTTCCAGTAGAGATAAGGAGGTGTTAGTACTGTTATACAAGGCACTGATGAGACCTCTGGAATATTGTGTACAGTTCTGGTCTCCCATGTTTAAGAAGGATGAATTCAAACTGGAACAGGTACAGAGAAGGGCTACTAGGATGATCTGAGGAATGGAAAACCTATCTTATGAGAGGATACTCAAAGAGCTTGGCTTGTTTAGCCTAACCAAAAGAAGGCTGAGGGGAGATATGATAGCTCTCTATATAAATACCAGGGAGGGAGAGGAATTATTTAAGCTTAGTACCAATGTGGACACAAGAACAAATGAATATAAATGGGCCATCAGGAAGTTTAGACTTGAAATTAGACAAAGGTTTTTAACCATCAGAGGAGTGAAGTTCTGGAACAGCCTTCCAAGGGGAGCAGTGGGGACAAAAGACATATCTAGCTTCAAGACTGAGCTTGATAAGTTTATGGAGGGGATGGTATAATGGGATAGCCTAATTTTGGCAATTAATTGATCTTTGACTATTAGTAGTAAATATGCCCAATGGCCTGTGATGGGATGTTAGATGGGGTGGGATCTGAGTTACTACAGAGAATTCTTTCCTGGGTGTCTGGCTGGTGAGTCTTGCCCACATGCTCAGGGTTTAGCTGATTGCCATATTTGGGGTCGGGAAGGAATTTTCCTCCAGGGCAGATTGGCAGAGACCCTGGAGGTTTTTCGTCTTCCTCTGCAGGGTGGGGCACGGTCACTTGCTGGAGGCTTCTCTGAACCTTGAAGTCTTTAAACCACGATTTGAGGACTTCAGTAGCTCAGACATAGGTTAGGGGTTTGTTACAGGAGTGGGTGGGTGAGATTCTGTGGCCTGTGTTGTGCCACAGTGATCATAATGGTCCCTTCTGACCTTAAAGTCTATGATTCTGAGCCCACATTTCTCCAGCTTACTTATGAGAATTTCATGTGGAGACTGTCAAAAGCCTTGCTAAAGTTCAAGTATATTATGTCCACGTTCCCCCTATCCACCAAACCAGTTATCTTGTCAAAGAAGGAAATCAAGCTGGCTTGTCATGATTTTTTCTTGGTAAATCCTTGCTGGCTGTTAGTGACCACCCCTTCATCCTCCAGGTATTTGCAAATTGAATGTTTCATACATTGTTTGAGTAGTTTCCTGGGTATCAAGGACAAGCTGATTGTTCTGTAGTTCCCTGATTCCTCCTTTTTCCCCTTTTAAAGATGGGCACTACATTAGCCCTTTCCCAGTCTTCCAGGACCTCACCTGTCCTCCATGAGTATACAAATGTTATTGTCAGTGGCTCAGAGATTTCTTCAGCCCCCTAGGGATGAGTAGCCTCAGGCCCTGCTGATTTGCATTCATTCAGATTACCCAGAAGATCTCTGACATATTCTTTACTTATCCTGATCTGCATCCCTTCCCCTTTATTGTCTATGATAATTTCACTAGTCGTCCAGTCACATGTTATTTTCTGTATGAAGACTGAAGCAAAGTAGGCCTTGAGCAACTCTGCCTTCTTATCTTCTTCTATTGTCAGCTCAACTTCCTCACACCATCCCTGATCTTTTTTGTCTGACATATTTGTAAAACCCCTTCTTGTTGTCTCTATCATTTCTTTCCAGAAAGAGAAGGTGCTACAGTGAAATTCTTCACTTTTGAAGAAAAAACTGTCTAAAGTGAAAGAATGTAGGTGAGACATGGGCACAAGAATTTATATTGTAATCTGCCCTTTGATAGTCAGGGATTTATAGTGGAGTTCACATATCAGTAACTCCACCAGAGAGGTCCTTTGGGGCCATCTGCCTGTCCCAAGTCAGGGTAAAGGAGGAGGGTTGGGCGTGGGGCTAGCAACTCCACCCTGTAAAAATCAGCTTGCTACAGAAACGCCAACAATAGAGTTAACAGAGACTTTTAGCCTGGAAAAAGAAGGGTCTTCAACTCGAAGATGCATGACGCTGGGTGGTGAAAGCCGCGAGGAAGCCACTAAGCCGATCACCCTTCTTGCAGCCAGGAGGATTACCATCGGCACATGGAACGTGAGGACCATGTACGAGTCAGGAAAGACGGCGCAGGTTGCAGCAGAGATGAGGAGCAACAACCTGACTCTACTAGGCATTAGCGAGACAAGATGGACGCAAGCTGGACAGAGACGACTGTTGACAGGAGAGCTGTTGCTGTATTCAGGACATGAAGAGAGCGACACACACCACACACAGGGAGTAGGCTTCATGTTGTCCAAGCAGGCACAGAGAGCACTGATTGGTTGGGAGGCACATGATCCCAGGATCATCACAGCATCCTTCAGAACTAAAATGAAGAGGATTAAGATGAATGTTGTTCAGTGCTACGCTCCAACCAATGACAGTGAAGAGGAGGACAAAGACTACTTTTACAACAGACTCCAGAAAATATTAGAGACTCTCCCAGACAAAGACATTACCATCCTTATGGGAGACTTTAATGCCAAAATTGGACCTGATAACACAGGATACGAACAAGTCATGGGGACCCATGCTCTGGGAGAGATGAATGAGAATGGAGAGAGATTTGTGGATCTGTGTGCACTTAACAATCTGGTCATAGGAGGCAGCATCTTTCCTCACAAGCGGATCCACAAGAGTACCTGGGTATCGCCAGCAGGCATGACAGAAAACCAGATCGACCATGTCTGCATTAGCAAGAAGTTCAGAAGATCCTTGCAGGACGTTAGAGTTAGAAGAGGAGCAGACGTGGCGTCCGACCATCACTTAGTGGTGGCCAGATTGAAGCTGAAGCTGAAGAAGAACTGGATAGACGCGTCAGACAGAAGAGCGAAGTACAACGTCAACCTTCTGAAGGACCATAAGACCAAGGAAGATTTTGGATTGACGCTGAAGAATAAGTTTTCAGTACTACAGGATCGGTCTGAGGAAGAGGAAGACAGTGTACTCAACAGATGGCAGAAAGTGAGAGACACACTTAGGTCAGCATGCCAGGAAGTGCTTGGAATTAAGAAACACCAGCAGAAAGAGTGGATCACAGCAGAGTCCTTGACAAAGATAGAAGACAGAAAGAAGAAGAAGGCAGCAGTCAACAACAGCAGGACTAGAGCAGCAAAGGCCAAAGCTCAAAAAGCTCCACAGAGCAGTGAAGAGGAATATTAGGAAGGACAAGAGAGATTATGTGGATGGACTGGCAGCAGAAGCAGAGCAGGCAGCATACAGCGGTAACATGAAACAGCTGTACGATACTACCAAGCGACTGTCTGGAAAGTTCAGCAAGCCAGAACGTCCCGTTAAAGACAAGCAGGGAAAGTCTATAACAGGAATAGAACTACAGATGAACAGATGGGCGGAGCACTTTGAGGAACTCCTGAACAGACCAGCACCACCAAATCCACCAGACATCGACCCAGCCAACGAGGACCTCCCAATCAACTGCGATAAACCAACCAGAGACGAGATCAGAAAAGCCATCACCATGATGAAGAACAGGAAGGCGGCTGGACCTGACGATATCCCAGCAGAGGCCCTGAAAGCAGACCTGGATGCCTCAGTGGAAATGCTGTACCCCCTCTTTGAGAAAATATGGGAAGAAGAAGTGATTCCGGCTGACTGGAAAGAGGATATCTCATCAAAATCCCCAAGAAAGGAGACCTCAGCAACTGTGCCAACTATAGAGGAATCACACTCCTGTCGGTGCCAGGGAAGGTCTTCAACCGAGTCCTCTTAGAGAGAATGAAGGATGCCGTCGATCCACAGCTACGAGATGAACAGGCAGGTTTCCGGCAGAACAGATCATGCACGGACCAGATAGCAACACTCCGCATCATAGTCGAGCAGTCTATGGAGTGGAACTCCTCGTTGTACATCAACTTTGTTGACTATGAGAAAGCATTCGATAGCGTGGATCGAGAGACCCTCTGGAAGCTCCTTCGGCACTATGGCATCCCAGCAAAGGTGGTCAACCTGATCAAGAATTCATACGACGGCATACACTGTAGAGTGATCCATGGAGGGCAGCTCACAAACAGCTTCCAGGTGCGAACCGGAGTCAGACAAGGATGCTTGTTGTCACCACTTCTCTTTCTTCTCGTCATCGATTGGATTATAAAGACATCCACTTACAAGCGTAGGAATGGAATCCAATGGTCATTGTGGACCCAGCTTGATGACCTGGACTTTGCCGACGACCTTGCACTCCTTTCGCACAGTAAACAGCAGATGCAAGAGAAGACCAACGTAGTGGCAGCCACGTCATCACAGGTTGGCCTCAACATCCACAAGGACAAGACCAAGATCCTTAGGATCAATTCCATCAGCAACGACCCAGTTACACTGAATGGAAGCCCCCTGGAAGAAGTGCAGTCCTTCACCTACCTAGGTAGCATCATCGACCAGCAGGGTGGCACAGACGCAGACATCAAAGTAAGGATTGGTAAGGCAAGGACAGCCTTCTTACAGCTCAAGAACATCTGGAACTCCAGAGAGCTGTCTTTGGCAATAAAGATTCGACTGTTCAACTCCAACGTGAAATCAGTCTTACTGTATGGAGCTGAAACCTGGAGGACAACCAAAACAACCACCAGGAAGATCCAGACCTTCATTAATAGCTGCCTCAGAAGGATTCTCCAGATCCGCTGGCCAGACACCATCAGTAACATCCACCTCTTGGAGAGGACCCATCAACTCCCAGCAGAGGAAGAAATTAGAAGGAAAAGGTGGGGCTGGATAGGACATACACTACGCAAGCAGCCAACCAACATCACCAGACAGGCACTGCAGTGGAACCCCCAAGGCAAGCGGAAAAGAGGCCGCCCAAGAAATACCTGGCGACGCGACCTTCAGGTTGATAGCAAAAAAATGGGCTATACCTGGAACCAGCTAGAGCGAATGGCCCAGGATAGAAGACTATGGAGATCTGTTGTTGGCGGCCCATACCCCGGTTGGGGTGACGGGCATGAATGAATGAATGAATCACATATCAGTGGTTTTTGATTAATATGGTCAGAGTTTCACCCATAGCTCTGAGCATATATCAGTTTGTATTTACACATTTTTATCTACCATGCGTCTCTTTTATTTCCAATCCAGAATCTATAAAATAACTAACTATCAGGATAGTGATTATGCTTAAATCATGCAGTGTAGTTGTACCTGTTTCGGTCCCAGAATAGACAAGGTGGGTGAGGTAATATCTTTTATTGGACCAACTTCTGTTAATGAGAGAGACAAGCTTCCAAGCCACAGAGTGCTCTTCTTTAGTGCATTTTGCTGTGATGCTGGGAGTACCTTTCCCAGACCTGAAGAAGAGCTCTGTGTGGCTTGAAAGCTTCATAGAGTCATAGAATAGAATATCAGGTTTGGAAGGGACCTCAGGAGGTCATCCAGTCCAACCCCCTGCTCAAAGCAGGACCAATCCCCAGACAGATTTTTGCCCCAGATCCCTAAATGGCCCCCTCAAGGATTGAACTCACAACTCTGGGTTTAGCAGGCCAATGCTCAAACTCCTGAGCTATCCCTAAAAATAAAAGATATGGCCTCTCTCACCTATGTTTAAATCATGTCATCCTGTGATAAAACCTATAGAGGGGCTAATCTTCCTCACAGTGTCCCCCAGGAATTGGGTCAATTTGGCAGATGCAATTAACTTCCTCCAGAAAGAACTGTGGGGTATTGAGACCTTGGAACTCTGTAAATTCACTGGGTTCTGCAGTAGCCAAGGCCATCTACTCTGAGGCCATGAGCCTCAGTGCAGGACCTTAGGAATGGCATTCACTGAGACCATTCCCCCTCTTCTCCGCACCTTAAAAAAGTTGTGTTACCTTTCACATTTAGGCATTTATGAGGAAGACATATCCCTTGCCACTGCCCCAAACTGCCTGCACGCAATACAGGACTGCCCAGTCCTGCCAATATCCACCTGCATCCCAACCAGTCTCTACCACTTATGCCCATGCATTAATCCCAACCTCAAAGAGAATCTTCTACAGGGTCCCACAAAGACACTTCCACAGAGGCAGCTAACCACAATTCCTATACAATGCAACTGAGTTTTGTTATTGGGGGCACAGTTTGGGCCTGTTCATTACTGTAGGAAGAAATAGGTCTCACTTGGTTGAAGTCATAGATTTAATAAAGTTCTTCCACTGAACAATCTGGATATCAAATTGTTATGCACATAGATATTTAAGTCAAGTGTGTTAGTCTGAACATCTTAACCATCGATTCAATAGCTGAGGGAAGGGCACTCTGCAAGTCCTTGAGGGAACCAGACAGCCCTTGCCAATGGGTGCAGCTTGCAAGTATATGCCTACATCTTCTAACTAACCACAGCAGCAAAGGGGAGAGTCTTAAAGATGCCAGTTACCATCATTTTGCAGAACTCTACATTGAAGTGATTGAGCTTTACACACAGGGGGATGGACTATTGGACCTGTCACAAGACAGGCATTGGCTATTTTTGATGCTTCTTCTTGTCACTTAGTATGCCTTCTGGAGGTGACATTGAATTTCTTTAGAAGAAATGTCTTACAGTGATTCCTGGAGCTAAAACAGTGGATGAGTGGATTAGGCACATCTTTAAATGGGGTAGATGTGGCATGTTTTGCACATTAAGGAGCAGATTCCACAGTGTGACTTATTGCCTGATGTCAAAAGGGGTGATATTGGACAGGACTGGCAGCCAAGCCAAATTGGTTGGTCTCATGGTATCAGTTATTATAAAAAATAAGATTAGTCAAAAACACTGTTCAGAGAAAAATGTTCTGTACAATGACTTTTACACCTTGTTTTCCTTCTGTATAATTTCCATATAGCTTCATCATTCCTGTGTAAAACTGAAATTCCTGCTTCATCATCATATTTCATCATGTTCATGTTCAACACAGTTCATCATGTATGAAATATTTTTATTTTTATTTCAGGAGCCTTTATGATCCCTTTTCTCATTTTGCTTGTCCTGGAAGGTATCCCACTGCTTCATCTTGAGTTTGCTATTGGTCAAAGACTGAGGAAAGGCAGTGTGGGAGTCTGGAGTTCTATCCATCCTACCCTGAAGGGAGTAGGTAAGTCTCAGGCAGCTTACAACTAAACCAAACAGAATGCACAAAAGCCCACATTATTATTTTTGCCATTGAGGCTTTATTGTTTTACTTTGGAGCAGAGTGAATGTCTCAGGGGATGAATTATGAGTTCAGAGACTAATTTCTACATTGTCCACCTGAATGCAGCCCAGGTTAGTAGTGATCAAAAACTGTTACCATCTGATAACTATTTGATGTCCCATTCCCAGTGCACAGGAACAGTGGGCACACACAAAAACTGCACCCTGGTTTTAGAGAGATTACAGGCGACAGGGAATATCTCTGAAAATGGGGAATATATCTAGAACAATTTCTCTCTAGAATTGGAATTAACTTTTTTAAGTGTGCCAACAACCTGTGCTGTAGTTATTTTGAGTAAGATGGAGGAGTTCAATCTCCATGTCTGTCAGTCATAAGTAGTGATTGGTATACAACATTGTATACATTAATAATAGGGCTGTCAATTAGTTGCAGTTAACTCACACAATTAACTCAAAAAAATTAATTGCAATTAAAAAATTAATCGTGATTAATCGCACTGTTAAACAATAGAATATCAATTGAAATGTATTAAATATTTGTGGATGTTTTCTACATTTTCAAATATATTGATTTCAATTACAACACAGAATACAATGTGTACAGTGCTCACTTTATATTTATTTTTATTACAAATATTTGCACTGTAAAACCAAAAGAAATCATATTTTCAATTAATCTAATACAAGTACTGTAGTGCAATCTCTTTATTATGAAAGTTGAACTTACAGATGTAGAATTATGTACAAAAAAACCCTGTATTCAAAAATAAAACAATGTAAAACTTTAGAGCCTATAAGTCCACTCAATCCTACTTCAGCCAATCACTCAGACAAACAAGTTTGGTTAAAATTTGCAGGAGATAATGCTGCCCGCTTCTTGTTTGCAACGTCACCTGAAAGCGAGAACAGACGTTCGCATAGCACTTTTGTAGCTGGCATTGCAAGGTATTTACATGTCAGTTATGCTAAACATTCATAAGCCCCTTCATTCGTCAGCCACCATTCCAGAGGACATGCTTCCATGCTGATGATGCTCGATAAAAAAATATGGCGTTAATTACGTTTGTGACTGAACTCCTTGGGGGAGAATTGTATGTCTCCTGCTCTGTTTTACTTGCATTCTGCCATATATTTCATGTCATAGCAGTCTCGGATGATGACCCAGCACATGTTCATTTTAAGAACACTTTCACAGCAGATTTGACAAAACGCAAAGAAGGTACCAATGTGAGATTTCCAAAAATAGCTACAGCACTCAACCCAAGGTCTAAGAATCTGAAGTGCCGTCCAAAATCTGAGAGGGATGAGGCATGGAGCATGCTTTCAGAAGTCTTAGAAGAGCAACACTCAGATGTGGAAACTACAGAACCCGAACAACTAAAAAAAGAAAATCAACCTTCTGCTGGTGACATCTGACTCAGATGATGAAAATGAACATGCGTCAGTCCTCTCTGCTGTGGATCGTTATCAAGCAGAACCCATCATCAGTATGGATGTGTGTCCTCTGAAATGGTAGTTGAAGCATGAAGGGGCATATACATGTTTAGCATATCTGGCAGGTAAATACTTTGCAATGCCGGCTACAACAGTGCCATGTGAACGCCTGTTCTCACTTTCAGGTAACATTGTAAACAAGAAGTGGGCAGCATTATCTCCTGCAAATTGTAACCAAACTTGTTTGTCTGAGCGATTGGCTGAAGTGGGACTGAATGGACTTGCAGGCTCTAAAATTTTGCATTGTGTTGTTTTTGAATGCAGTTTTTGTTCCTAATTTGTAAGTTCAACTTTCATGATAAAGAGATTGCACTATAGTACTTGTATTAGGTGAATTGAAAAATACTATTTCTTTTGTTTTTTAACATTGCAAATACTTGTAGTAAAAAATAAATATAAAGTGAGCACTGTACACTTTTTATTCTGTGTTCTAATTGAAATAAATATATTTGAAAATATAGAAAACATCCAAAACTATTTAAATAAATGGTATTCTATTATTGTTTAATTGATTAATTTGTTTAATCGCTTGACAGCCTTAATTAATAAGTATACACATTTTTTCTCTCTCTTATTACTTGTGAAAAGCACTAGATTGACAGCCAGGGAGACTGAAGTCCAAATTAAAAAATGCCTGTACAAGAGCTCTAGGTTCTCTGACAATCTTTTTACACAACAGTATAGTACACCCAGGAGCATTAAAACCAACCAACCAACCTCCCCTTTCAATTAAAAAAGGAACAAATTAATTCAGCTCACCCAGCCAATTATAAGCTATAAAAAAAGTTCCCTCCATTGTCTCTGGAAAAGTACCCTTAACCTTCTTCAAAACCCCTAGGAAATAAATGGCTTTTGCTTTGTGCCCAGGAAAAAAAAATCACCAAAACTGGGTTATGTTGGACCAAGAAAAAAGGGGGAGGGGTAAATTCTAGTGTCCCAGAGCCACTCAGAAACAATATCCTGCTGGCAGCCTCCTCTCTTCAATCAGAAGGGGAAAAAAATCCCTATTGACCTTGTGATGGGTTGGATCACAGAAACCTTCTTGGGAGCTGCCACCTGATGTGCCAAGACTACTTCTACCCCAGCTTTCCGTGCCTGCTCGGAACCCCAGCACCCCATCTTGCTGAGCCAGACATGCCCGTCTGCTCCAATGCAGAAAGTAGGATATAAGTGGTTCCAAATAGTGACAGACAGAACAAAGTGAATTACCAAGTAAAATAAAATAAAATATGCTAGTCTATGTCTAATCCAACTGAATACAGATAAAATCCTCACCAGTTCCAGAATGCTTCCTTTTACAGACTAAATCTCCTTTTAGTCTGTGTCCAGCAATCACTCACACCCCTTGCAGTCACTGTCCTTTCTTCCAGTTTCTTTCAGGTATTTTTTGGGGTGGAGCCAGCTGAAAAAACAAATTGAGGGGTCTCCCCTGGGCTTAAATAGACTTTCTCTTGTGAGTGGAGACCCCCTCCTCTCTCCTATGCAAAGTCCAGCTACAAAATGGAGTTTTGGAGTCACCTGGGCAAGTCACATGTCCATGCATGACTGAGTTCCTTACCAGCCAAGCCACATTCCTGGGAAAGCCCAGATGTGGATTGGTGTCTCCAAGTTCATTGTTGGCTTAAGTGTTTCTTGATTGGGCACTTACTGAGAATAGTCTTTTCTCAGGAAACTGACCAATGGCTTCACTACAGCCTACTTAGAATCAAACAAGTATGCAGCCAATATTCATAACTTTGAATACAAAACTGATACATGCCTACAAACAGGATTAATAGATCATAACCTTTACAGAGATATGTTACATGGCAGATGTAGCATACAACACATTCTAGTTATGTTCATAGAATATCAGGGTTGGAAGGGACCTCAGAAGATCATCTACTCCAACCCCCGCTCAAAGCAAGACCAATCCCCAGGCAGTTTTTTATGCCAGTTTCCTAAATGGCCCCCTCAAGGATTGAACTCACAACCCTGAGATTAGTAGGTTAATACTCAAACCACTGAGCTAACCCTCTCCCCATAATAGCAGGGTTGGAAGGGACATGTTATATATATACACACATATAAGCATATTTCCATAAAGCCTTATAGGGCGCATTGACAGTCACAAACCTCAGTTGTGGTAGTGTGGCATGGGGAGGCAGGTGGTCTCAGGTAGGCATGTCTCAGCCCATTTAGGGCTTTATAGGTCATGGCCAACAACTTAGACTCCATCAGAAACCAATAGGCAGCCAGTGCAGATCCTGGAGCACTGTGGTGGTGCGTTCCCAATGAGATGCCCTACTTAGTGAACTGCAGCATTCTGCACTAGCTTCAATCTCCAAACAGTTTTAAGGTGTAGCCCCATGTGGAGCTCATTACAATGGTCTAATCTTGAGGTGACCAATGAATAGGTAGTGGCACAGTCTGCATCTGAAAGGGAAAGTGGCAACCTTCTGGCCATGTGTCAATGGTAAAAAGCTGACTTGGTTATTCCTGTAATGTAATCCCCTAACAGCAGCTGGTGTGGGGGGGTGTGTCCAAAATTACCTTTCAGCTGTGACCCATGATAACTAAAGGTGGACACACTCTCTCTGTCAGAGGGTCTGATATTACCTCTCCCATCTCTTCTAGCTGCTTCTCCCAAACCCCCTCCTCACCTCAGACAGCTCGATCTCATCCATACCCCGATCTCAGCTAAATACTGTCTGAGACACTGAATGGCTTCTTGTGTGTTGGATGAGATAGAGACATACAATTGGATGTGGTCAGCATAATGAAATCACTGCACCTTATACCTCCTTATTACCCCCACATGCAGCCTTGTATACACACTGAACAGGAGGGGTGACAGAGGGGCTTCCTGTTGCAACCCACATTTGAGAGCTCTTCAGGAAGAGGAGCAATTGCTCACAACTACCCAGTGAGATGTCTGAGAAAAGAATTAACCCCCTGAAGAGCAGTCTTGTTCATTTCTGAAAAGGTCTGTAGACAAGTGAATAATGCCTTGTGATCAATGGTATTGAAGGCACTGGAGAGATCTTAATAATACCAGCATGGTCATCTGATCTTCATCCATCATCAGGAGAAGCTCACTGACCAGCATGACCCATATAGTCTCTGTGTCAAAACTTGGTCTGTACCCTGACTGACAAGGAGTAAGGAGATCCAGTACACCCAGATACTGTGAGGAGTGATCTTACTATAGCCTTATGCACAATCTTACTGAAAAATGGAAGAAGTGGACTGATTGTCATGAACAAGTGCTGGCCTCTTGGAAAGAGGCTGCACTAATGCTCCTTCAAAGCAATTGGCAGGCTACTGTCTTTAGTCTCCACCAGAAAATGACCCAGTACTTCCCCCTGACCTTCAACATCTCAGAAGGGCACAAGTCCAAAGCACAGGTGGTGGCACAAAGTTCTCTCACTGCTTCCAGTACCTCAATAAATATTAATAGCTAAAACTCTAGTAAAGGTGATGAGGCCCTTGTTTCCTCAAGTCTCTGTTTTATCATTATGACCCTTGTCTCATGAAAACTCAACTGCCTGATAAATAGTTCTGTTGGTTTCACCCACTGCTAAGATTAAACATCTCATTCCTGGTTTACCCTTCCTTCTTGCAAATGTCTTATTTTTATAGCCTTGTCAGTCACCTCAGGGATCAAAGAGCCCAAGCCCTCACAGCCATACCACCTTCTTCTCTTTTTCCCACCTCCTTGGGACTCCATATTCCCTGCATATGGCAACACTATCACCCTCTTGGCAACTTAATAGTGACCATTGAAAGGATGCAGCTGAGTTCCCAAAAAGTGATCCCTAAAGCTGGATGCAAAGCCATAATCAAACTCCTTTCTAAACCACTCACCCACTGATTCACACCAACTAGCTGTCTCACACCTTAGGGCCTCCCACACCCTACTGTTCTGTTCTTCTCAAAACAGGATTCCCCCCTTTTCTGTACCAATTATGTCTTTCTTCTCTCATTAGCCACCCTTCTACGGTGGCTAGATGAAGAAGGAAATCAAAGTTCCACCAACTCCCATAGTCTCTGCATCCCTATCATTTCCACTGTCCTGGAAGTGGCAGAGAGAAGAATTCAAGACTGCCCTCTAACCCCAAGGGGTGGTCACACAATAGTACAAACCCTTTCAATCCACTACCTATCAACTGTCACACTCTCACCCTCAAAAAGAGTGGCTCTCACACCACAAATTGCTCACATTTCTAATCCTACTGTTACCTATAATCAGTCTGCCTGCCACAGAGACTAGCCCATAGGCACACACTCACCAGGTGATTCTTTAAATACTTTTTCCTTTGCCGGCCTCTCACCACAAAAAGAGAAACCACTTTAACCATAACTTACTCCTTCTCCCCATCTAAATCTCTCAGCACCATTAATCCACTGTCAGCACCACTTTACACTCATCCCATTAAAACACAAACATGACAATATTGAGCAAATCGACCCAGAAGTGTGAAGGTATGATCTCAGCCCAGGTACTGAGGCCCAGCTAACCCTGGTTAAAGGCAGAGTTTGTGCAGTTGCAGGGGCAAAATGGCTGAGGAGACTCCCTGTTTAAAGTCATAGCCACCTAATAGCAGTCCCTATTGGTGGTAAACAGGCAGAACTGCAGAGTTGGTAAAGAGCTGCAATTAATATTTTCCAAATCCTCCTAGAAGTGCATATTTTTATTATTCTGTACATTTCCCATTCCATAATCGGTGAGAATGTCAACATACTCCAGCAATCACAACATAAATGTCAGTCCCAGTCATCTCAATCCTACAGCCATCCCACACTTGCCCTAATGACCCAGAAAAAAACTTTCACTGAAAGCCAAGCTAACACCCTAGCAGGACAAACTCCCTAACTGGTCACAAATTTAAAACAAGAAGTCATTTTAGGTGCTGGGTCTACAATTTCAACATTTCTTGTTCATTGGAACTAATGAAAAGGAAAGCAATCTGCTTCAACAGATATATCTTGGTAAACTTCCTGCAAGAGACGTCCTCTAAACAGTGCAGTCAAAAAGCATTAAAAATATAGGGCCTAATTCTCATTGAGAAATATTCTGGATGTCTTCAGAGAGTTCCTAACTTTTTTAAATAAAAGGCTACATTGTGACTTGGACCATGCACAGGGATGTAAGATCTCTGTGCATGCTACCAGGCACTTGGGTCGGGGTGTACAAGAGTTTTGCCCTCCTGCTTCTCATCTAAGCCAGTGCAGGGCTATCAGAATTTGGTGTTAGCCTATAATGGCAGCAAATTTCTATGTCCCAGAAAGGTATCTGTTATGCACAATGACTCCTTGGATGGTGCAGCTTATGCACTACCCATTGCTCAGGACTGTGGCTAAATAGTCTCGCTCAAAACCTGCCATGAACAAAAGGACTGCAAATGCAAACCTTCTACAACAATCTGAAGATTTAGCGACATATGTTACTTTTTATGAGTGCATTAGTATGCTAATTTCTCACTAGTAGTGTGTGTTTACAGTGAGATACAATCCACAGGTAAATCTTCACACTTTATAGATGGTGACTTTTTACATAATAAATAACGTTGTAATGATATTCCCAGCTTCAAGGCTGGGTAATAAATACAGAGAAGCCCTTTATCTGTAGGTAACTGGTTTGAATCTAGCCCAGGTCAGTAGTGATCAAGTGTCACTAATTACTATCTGGCAGCTATCTGATGACCTAATAATTCTGTGGTGTCAATGTGGATACCAGTGGAGCAACAAAATACACACTCATAATTGGACTATTCTGCACCCATGCTGGTAGTCTCACCAAAAGCCAAAGATTGAATTCATGGAGTTAGAATTATTTGTTCAGCCCAGAAACTGTCAAAAATATTGATAAGACACATTGGTGAGGAAACTTGTACTACTGCTGTTATCCATGCTGTACCTGTTCTCCAGGAAGAGGCTTTTAGTTCTCAGGGCTATCAGTATGGGACACACCACAGTCACTAAAGTAACTTCAATATCATATCTTTAATTTTTGTAAAAATGCAGTCAGTACAGCTAAGTGGAGTACAAAATTTTCCTTCTAAACTATTGCAGAGATACATCTCTGCTAATGAGAGTGGTATGCTCACCAAGGGAAGAATGAATTCTAAAGCTGCATATGCCCAGCATGCGTTAAACACTGGATCTTGACATTCCAATGGATATTAACAAAAATCATTTCAGTTTAGTTACTTAAAATATTTGTTTTATATACAAAGTACTGAGTTCAAATCCTATTAAAAGTTATGATTTTAGTTTAAAAATTTCTGTAATTTCCTTAATGCCAAATGGTTCTCTTACTTTAGTTTGAAGTCAGTGAGCCCACTTGTGGAGTAAGGTATTAGTCAATATGAGTAAGATTATCAGAATCTGGCCCTATGTTTTCAATGTGTAGAGCTAGATTTTTGTTTTCAGGCAAAATCTTTAGACCTAAACCAGTGGTGGTGCATAAACTGCCTTACTCCGGGAGTAGCTTCAGGAGGTATTGTGACTCAGAGACATACCTTGGAATTTTTCTCTCCTGCTTCCTGCTTGCTCCCAGAGGAGGGTGTAGAAAAATTATTGCTAGCCTGCATATCGTCATTAAATTTCTACCCCATTCTGCTGTAGTAGGAAGAGAGCCTTAGACATAAACCCTTGTATTAGAGGCCTGGTATGAGGCAGGACCTGCTCACAGAATCTGGCAAGAACAGGGTTAATATTGCAGAAATGCACATTCCTAAGGCTGATACAAAAACATTCCCCAAGGATAACGGGGACCACACTGAACCTTTCTAAAAGATAAAGTCAGGTTGACAATACGTAATAGAGATGTTTTGATTGAATCAACATGTACAAGGTGATGGGTGATAACTAGCCACATCAGGGAGCAATAACTAGCTATGTCAGAGGAAGCATGTAACTTGTTTGTATCAGGATATAAAGACGTATCTCAGAGGGAGTATCTTTGTCTGGCCTAGGGAGGAATGGAAAGTCCCGCCATTCACTGAGCTGGTCCATTGTTATGAGCATACATTTATTAGTGGTCCAATAGAGTCCACAGGATACTAGTACCATACTTCATTGACAATAAACCTGGCTGGATGCCTTCATCCCTTACCATATCTTGTAGTCATTGGGTGGTTTGCTTGAGGTATGCCATGCCAGCTGTCTGCGTAGGGTTGGGGCAGCACACAGAGGGAACACATACATGCAGCCAAACATCTATCAACATCTAACCACATCTGCACTGGCTCAGCTACTCTTACCAGCAAGGTGGGTGTCAGAACCCAGGCTCCAACCACTCTGTCCATTTCCCACCCAGTCACTGCTCACCTACTCTAGGGCAGAGAATAAACAAGGAAATAACTTTGCTACTACTACTCACCTATACCCAAGGTCCTTTAAAAAGTGGAAGTCAAATCCTAGTGAGGCAAATAGAAAGGAGCACAAACACTGCCAACTTAAGTGCAAAAGTGTAATAAGAAAAGCCAAAGAGGAGTTTGAAGAACAGCTAGCCAAAAACTCCAAAGGTAATAACAAAATGTTTTTAAGTACATCAGAAGCAGGAAGCCTGCTAAACAACCAGTTGGGCCCCTTGACGATCGAAATACAAAAGGAGCGCTTAAAGACAATATAGTCATTGCGGAGAAACTAAATGGATTCTTTGCTTCAGTCTTCACGGCTGAGGATGTTAGGGAGATTCCCAAACCTGAGCTGGCTTTTGTAGGTGACAAATCTGAGGCACTGTCACAGATTGAAGTGTCACTAGAGGAGGTTTTGGAATTAATTGATAAACTCAACATTAACAAGTCACCGGGACCCGATTGCATTCACCCAAGAGTTCTGAAAGAACTCAAATGTGAAGTTACGGAACTATTAACTAAGGTTTGTAACCTGTCCTTTAAATAGGCTTCGGTACCCAATGACTGGAAGTTAGCTAATGTAACGCCAATATTTAAAAAGGACTCTAGGGGTGATCCCGGCAATTACAGACCGGTAAGTCTAACGTCGGTACCAGGCAAATTAGTCAAAACAATAGTTAAGAATAAAATTGTCAAACACATAGAAAAACATAAACTGTTGAGCAATAGTCAACATGGTTTCTGTTAAGGGAAATCGTGTCTTACTAATCTATTAGAGTTCTTTGAAGGGGTCAACAAACATGTGGACAAGGGGGATCCGGTGGACATAGTGTACTTAGATTTCCAGAAAGCCTTTGACAAGGTCCCTCACCAAAGGCTCTTACGTAAATTAAGGTGTCATGGGATAAAAGGGAAGGTCCTTTCATGGATTGAGAACTGGTTAAAGGACAGGGAACAAAGGGTAGGAATTAATGGTAAATTCTCAGAATGGAGAGGGTAACTAGTGGTGTTCCCCAAGGATTAGTCCTAGGACCAATCCTATTCAATTTATTCATAAATGATCTGGAGAAAGGGGTAAACAGTGAGGTGGCAAAGTTTGCAGATGATACTAAACTACTCAAGATAGTTAAGACCAAAGCAGATTGTGAAGAACTTCAAAAAGATCTCACAAAACTAAGTGATTGCTAAACAAAATGGCAAATGAAATTTAATGTGGATAAATATAAAGTAATGCACATTGGAAAAAATAACCCCAACTATACATACAATATGAAGGGGGCTAATTTAGCTATAACGAGTCAGGAAAAAGATCTTGGAGTCATCGTTGATAGTTCTCTGAAGATGTCCACGCAGTGTGCAGAGGCGGTCAAAAAAGCAAACAGGATGTTAGGAATCATTAAAAAGGGGATAAAGAATAAGACTGAGAATATATTATTGCCCTTATATAAATCCATGGTACGCCCACATCTCGAATACTGTGTACAGATGTGGTCTCCTCACCTCAAAAAAGATATTCTAGCACTAGAAAAGGTTCAGAAAAGGGCAACTAAAATGATTAGGGGTTTGGAGAGGGTCCCATACGAGGAAAGATTAAAGAGGCTAGGACTCTTCAGCTTGGAAAAGAGGAGACTAAGGGGGGATATGATAGAGGTATATAAAATCATGAGTGATGTTGAGAAAGTGGATAAGGAAAAGTTATTTACTTATTCCCATAATACAAGAACTAGGGGTCACCAAATGAAATTAATAGGCAGCAGGTTTAAAACAAATAAAAGGAAGTTCTTCTTCATGCAGCGCACAGTCAACTTGTGGAACTCCTTACCTGAGGAGGTTGTGAAGGCTAGGACTGTAACAATGTTTAAAAGAGAACTGGATAAATTCATGGTGGTTAAGTCCATAAATGGCTATTAGCCAGGATGGGTAAAGAATGGTGTCCCTAGCCTCTGTTTGTCAGAGGATGGAGATGGATGGCAGGAGAGAGATCACTTGATCATTGCCTGTTAGGTTCACTCCTTCTGGGGCACCTTGCATTGGCCACTGTCAGTAGACAGATACTGGGCTAGATGGACCTTTGGTCTGACCCGGTACAGCCGCTATTATGTTCTTATGTTCTTATGTCCAGATGGCCCAAGAGTGAGTGTGAGCTGGGGATTACTCCCCTGAATGGGTATATAGTCTGAATCACAATCTACTCCTTAATTATCTTTGGGTGATAAAGAGGGTTAAACAAGTGTTTGGTGAAAATGCAATTTACAATGCTGCCATTTTCTAGTGTTTGTTGTTACATACAGAGTCGGTAGCTTTCATGCCAGGTATCTGCCTCAGACTGATTTTTTTTTTTAAGTTTCAGCTAAAATGGTCAGCTCTCTCACAGAATCAGTGTAGGGAAAAAGATGTAATTTTGATCTGAGAAATCAAAATGAAATGATTTTAAGAAGCCCTAGTATCCTCATGATTTTACCTGGAAATGCTCCTCTTAGCTGCCCAGAGCCAGTGTGGCATCAAACACCAGAACTGAGATCAGGGAGATGCGCATTTAACATACTCATAAACCATCTGGAAAAAGGGGTAAACAGGGAGGTGGCAAGGAAGAAAGAAGAGAGGAGTAGAACAGAGACCCTGGCCTTCAGAAAAGCAGACTTTGACTCCCTCAGGGAACTGATGGGCAAGGTCCCCTGGGAGAATAACATGACGGGGAAAGGAGTCGAGGAAAGCTGGCTGTATTTTAAAGAATCCTTATTGACGTTGCAGGAACTAACCATCCCAATGTGTAGGAAGAAAAGTAAATATGGCAGGTGACCAGCTTGGCTTATCAGTGAAATCCTTGCTCGTCTTAAACACAAAAAAAACAGCTTACAAGAAGTGGAAGATTGGACAAATAACCAGGGAGGATTATAAAAGTATTGTTCAGGCATGCAGGAGTGAAATTAGGAAGGCCAAATCACACTTGGAGTTGCAGCTAGCCGGAGATGTTAGGAGTAACAAGAAGGGTTTTTTCAGGTATGTTAGCAACAAGAAGAAAGTCAAGGAAAGTGTGGGCCCCTTGCTGAATGAGAGAGGGAACCTAGTGACAGAGGATGTGGAGAAAGTTAGTGTACTCAATGCTTTTTTTGCCTCTGTCTTCACAGACAAGGTCAGCTCCCAGACAGCTGCACTCTGCATCATGGTATGGGGAGGAGGTGACTAGCTCTCTGTGGAGAAAGAAGTAGTTCGGGACTATTTAGAAAAGCTGGACGAGCACAAGTCCATGGGGCCGGATGCGCTGCATCCGAGGGTGCTAAAGGAGTTGGCCGATGAGATTGCAGAGCCATTGGCCATTATCTTTGAAAAATCATGGCGATCGGGGGAGGTCCCAGATGACTGGAAAAAAGCTAATGTAGTGCCCATCTTTAAAAAAGGGAAGAAAGAAGATCCAGGGAACTACAGGCCAGTCAGTCTCACCTCAGTCCCTGGAAAAATCATGGAACAGGTCCTCAAGGAATCAATTCTGAACCACTTAAAGGAGGGGAAAGTGATCAGGAACAGTCAGCATAGATTCACCAAGGGCAAATCATGCCCGACTAACCTAATTGCCTTCTATGATGAGATAACCGGCTTTGTGGATGAGGGGAAAGCAGTGGATGTGCTATTTCTGGACTTTAGCAAAGCTTTTGATACAGTCTCCCACAGTATTCTTGCCAGCAAGTTAAAGAAGTCTGGGCTGGATGAATGGATGGTAAGGTGGATAGAAAACTGGCTAGATGGTCGGGCTCAACGGGTAGTGATCAATGGTTCCATGTCCAGTTGGCAGCCAGTATCAAGTGGAGTGCCCCAAGGGTCGGTGCTGGGGCCGGTTTTGTTCAATATCTTCATTAATGATCTGGAGGATGGTGTGGACTGCACCCTTAGCAAGTTTGCAGATGACACTAAACTGGGAGGAGTGGTTGATACGCTGGAGGGTAGGGATAGGATACAGAGGGACCTAGACAAATTAGAGGATTGGGCCAAAAGAAATATGATGAGGTTCAACAAGGACAAGTGCAGAGTCCTGCACTTAGGACGGAAGAATCCCATGCACTGCTACAGACTAGGGACTGAATGGCTGGGCAGCAGTTCTGCAGAAAAGGACCTAGGGGTTACGGTGGACGAAAAGCTGAATATGAGTCAACAGTGTGCCTTGGTTGCCAAGAAGGCTAATGGCATTTTGGGCTGTATAAGTAGGGGCATTGCCAGCAGATTGAGGGATGTTATCATTCCCCTCTATTCAGCACTGGTGAGGCCTCATTTGGAGTACTGTGTCCAGTTTTGGGCCCCACACTACAAGAAGGATGTGGATAAATTGGGGAGAGTCCAGCGGAGGGCAACAAAAATGATTAGGGGGCTGGAGCACATGACTTATGAGGAAAGGCTGAGGGAACTGGGATTGTTTAGCCTGCAGAAGAGAAGAATGAGGGGGATTTGATAGCTGCTTTCAACTACCTGAAAGGGGGTTCCAAAGAGGATGGATCTAGACTGTTCTCAGTGGTAGAAGATGACAGACCAAGGAGTAATGGTCTCAAGTTGCAGAGGGGGAGGTTTAGGTTGGACATTAGGAAAAACTTTTTCACTAGTAGGGTGGTGAAGAACTGGAATGGGTTACCTAGGGAGGTGGTGGAATCTCCTTCCTTAGAGGTTTTTAAGATCAGGCTTGACAAAGCCCTGGCTGGGATGATTTAGTTGGTTTTGGTCCTGCTTTGAGCAGGGGGTTGGACTAGATGACCTCCTGAGGTCCCTTCCAACCCTGAGATTCTATGATTCTATGATTCTAAGATAGTTAAGTCCCAGGCAGACTGTGAAGAGCTACAGAAGGATCTTACAAAACTGGGTGAGTGGGCAACAAAATGGCAGATGAAATTTAATGTTGATAAATGCAAAGTAATGCACATTGGAAAACATAATTCTAACTATACATAGACGATGATGGGGTCTAAATTAGCTGTTACCACTCAAGAAAGAGATCTTGGAGTCATTGTGGATAGTTCTCTGAAATCATCCACTTAATGTGCAGCAGCAGTCAAAAAAGCGAACAGAATGTTGGGAATCATCAAGAAAGGGATAGATAATAAGACAGAAAATATCATATTGCCTCTATATAAATCCATGGTATGCCCACACCTTGAATACTGCGTGCAGATGTGGTTCCCCCATCTCAAAAAAGATATATTGGAGTTGGAAAAGGTTCAGAAAAGGGCAACAAAAATGATTAGGGGTATAGAACGGCTTCCGTATGAGGAGAGATTAATAAGACTGGGACTTTTCAGCTTGGAAAAGAGGCAACAAAAGGGGGATATGATAGAGGTCTATAAAATCAGGAGTGGTATAGAGAAAGTAAATAACGAAGTGTTATTTACTCCTTCTCATAATACAAGAACAAGGGGCCACCAAATGAAATGAATAGGTAGCAGATTTAAAACAAACAGAAGAAAGTATTTTTTCACGTAACGCACTGTCAACCTCTGAAGGAGGAGACGTATGTTCTTGGACTCAAATTCAGAGGTGGTGAGGAGCAGAGGGGAAGATAGGGACATAAGCAAATAGACTAGGTTGGGAATGGTATAACAGCAGAGGAAGGTAGGAAGGAACTTGGGGACAGGAACAGAAGATTTATAACCATAAGAGCATATGCTCCTCCAGAACATGTAACTAAACCCAGGATACCCAAGTCTCAACATTCTTCTGCTGTCTAGCAAATACCTATAAACCTAAATGAGTATCTCACCTCTCCCCTACTAGCTGGCCGCATAGAGGATAACGGCCTAATTCTGCTAAAAGTTCTCCATTAGGTTGAGTGGCAGAAGACTGTGCTGTCCATCTAAATGTCCCAAATCTGCTGATTACCCATGTGTGATAAATATGATTAAAAAATAATGGAATTTGGTTTTTGTTTGCTTGTTAGAAAATTACATTTAGAAAACCCTAAGTTTATGTTAAAAGAATGTTAAGATTATAAAGTCAAGCATTCAAAAGTTAGGGAATGCCAAATTTATAGTTGCCTTTGTAACCCTAATGTTTATATGGAGAGGTTGTATGTATAATATGTGTTACTTTGTGTCTAGAATACAAGAATTGTTGTGCTCATCTATATCCATTAAAAAACCTATTAATTTACATTGTCAAGATACAAATTTTCACAGCATTCATATAGTTGACTGAGATCAGTCTGGTGGCTTAGCTTTATAATGTCTTATATTTTTGTCGATATATTTTAACATTCCTTTAAAAACAACTAAAAGCTGCATATTATAATCTTTCTCCTTTTTCTTCAGGTATAGCAGCAATGCTTGTATCCTTCCTGGTGGGTTTATACTATAACACTATCATTGCCTGGGTGATGTGGTATTTCTTCAACTCTTTCCAGGAGCCATTGCCTTGGAGTGACTGCCCACTCAATGCTAACAGAACTGGTACAGATTATGAAATAGTATTTTAATTTGCAAAGCACTTTTTGTCATTAGCAATTAATTCAATAAGAACTTTTTTGTATAAAAATAACATATCATACCAACTATGTCAGGGTTGTATGAAGTGTAGTTGCAGCCATGTTGGTCCCAGGATGTTAGAGAGACAAGGTAGGTGTGAGGTAATATCTTTTATTGGATCAACTTCTGTTGGTGAGAGGGACAAGCTTGTCTCTCTTACCAACAAAAGTTGGTCCAATAAAATATACTAACTCACCCACCTTGTCTCTCTACTTTATCATGGAGCATTTTGATATTTTAATACTTCAGTTTTGCAGAAGAGTATTCACTATACACAAAATCTGTGTTGTGGAGTTATTATAGAATAGACTATCAGGGTTGGAAGGGACCTCAGGAGATTATGTAAAACAACCCCCTGCTCAAAGCAGTACCCATCACCAGATAGATTTTTGCTTCAGATCTCTAAATAGCCCCCTCAAGGATTGAATTCACAACCCTGGGTTTAGCAGGCCAATGCGCAAACCACTGAGCTATCCCGCTGGCTTAAATTTCAGCCTTTAGATGGAATAACTGACACACTGTAACCTCTTTAGAACTGGTGCCACTAAGAGAGAGTTGATACCGTTGATAGGAAAATACACGTATTTGCAAAAGTACAAGATCCAGTGCAAACATTAGCATTCAGGAGCACTTTGTAGATTATTGGCACCATAAAAAAATCTTGATAGGTTAAAAAAGATACAGTTCAATAATGCTTTTGTATGTTTCATGGTCTGTAAAGATAGAGTGTACCCATTTCCCTCACACTAGCACAATCAAATTTTAAAGTTATAAAGAGCTCCACTCAGTATAAACAAACTCAGAAACATATGAAATTAATTAAGCATCATCTTTGAAACTTCAGATTTCTATCACAAGTGAAATTGATAGCTTTCTTTTAATAACTTTTAACACTGTGTCTGAGATTTTCAAAGGTACCTAGGAGCTTTCAAATGGGAAATGATCATCTAAAACCTTTAGGCAGCTTTGAACATTCCAGTCTGTGTCAGATAAGAGAACAGGTTGGAAATTATTTATCTAAAATATGAGAGGAGGCTGTAACATTTTGTGACATATAAATACATCTAAGTGAGGTGAGACATGTTAGATATAACTTTTCAACTGCACTATTTCAGAAAATAGTAACTACTAATGACAAAATGTATGAGGCGCAAATATAAAAGAGCTGCATATTCTGGTAGTCCAGACCAGAATGATATTTAGGTTAGACAATTATAAAAGATCCGATTCTGGGTGTTGATCTCAGAACAGATTGCCTTGAATCAACAAACAAATGCTTAAATATTGCCCTACAACATGGAAAGACTAATGTCTGATGAACACTGATCATGAATGTATGAAGTAGTACAGAGGTGGAAGCACCCCCCCTTGCAGTCAGGCATGGTGTCGCAGGTGAGACCTTGCCTCAGTTTCTCCCCATCTGGGTATAAGATCAACCAGGCCTTTTTTTTTATTAAGTATTAAGGAGCAACCTTTTCTGATGGTCTCATTTATTGTAACGGAAAAAGGAAAACATAAATGAAAGCTTCAGTCAGCTGCTCCACTGGGAACTCTCCACCTCTGGTTTAATCAATCTTATGTCTTGCCTTTCTAGCCATAGAGCACTTTCAGGATGAATTTCCTGCCTGAAGCTTGGGTCTCTGCTGGGTTTTCAGCTGGCTTCCACTCTTTCCCCTTTGTTGAGCAAGTCATTGGTAGTTCCCAAGGAGGTGCCACACTCAGTTTGTTCTCTGGGGCTGTTCCTATCCATTGCCTGTTCCTCTCTCCATAAGCCTCTGCTCTCCAGGTAGACATCACTTGGAATAGCTTCCTAACCAGCTCCCCTGAGAAGTCTCTCACCTCAGGAGCTTCTGCTGTCCTGGCTTCTTGAGCCTCATGAGCCTTTATTAGACCCAAATATTTCTTACCAAATTAACTGCTTCCCAGCTACTTCAGCAATTAACTAGCTGCAGGTGGATCTGGGTTGGGTCACTCTCCTTAGCAGATCCTGTCACAGGTAAGCTGGGTGCCTGACCCCCAAACCCCTAGGGACCAGCTACCCTGTGATGTATTCCCCTTCCCCCCCCATTTTAAAAAATGAACATTGCTCTTCCCAAGGCAAGGTTAAGTATTTGCATATGTCTAAATGGGCTCAACCATTAAGCACCTTCTCCAGGACTGCTGACATAGGTCACCTCTCAATCATTTCTTCCAGCCAGGGAGGTCCTTCTTGTTTTTCTTGTTTGACTGCCTCAAGGAAGTCTGCAAATCGTTTAACCATTCTTCTATTCTCATCACTGAAGTACAACAATATTGCAAGTCATATTCACAAAGTCCTATGTTGGTTGTTTGGCAAACAAACTCCCCTATAGTCTTTGGTACATCATAATTCAAAACAAGTTGTACATTTTGTATTGCCAGAGATAATTAACAGCATTAGTCTCTGACCACTGGCAAACCTGAGTCAGGCTTCTTCTTGATCTTCTCAGACAAAGCCTTCCAGGATACATTTTCAGGCACATCCTTTGGAGTTAAGGTTGTCTTACATTGAGCCCAATTCTCCCTTGGGGTTTCTCATTATTACCAATCTAATCTTTTTTCCTACAGCCTTCAGTAACAGCTTAGCCCATTTCTGAGTCTCTTGGATCCACATCACTTCATGTGTGATGTTATCCATTGGAGAATCACTTTTACTCTCCTCCCTTGAAGGATCCCAGTTTACCTTTAAATTAGACTTCTTTTTAGACGGCTTTAAGATAGACTTCTTTTTAGCTCCACTTTGATTAGGGTCTTGTACTGCTGTTTCCAAAATCTCTGTCTCAGTCCTTCCTCTTGTACTTCAGCTCCTTTCTGGGGATGACTTTCTTCCTCACCAGCCTGGCAGCTTCCCCTTTCAAGGGTTTGAGGCACTACCTCACCCCATCTGTTCTCTGTTGTCTGACATTTCCTGAGACTCAATCCCCTCTTAAGGGCTGCCTACTCACCCTCTAGGAGTTCAGTTCTCTTACCTTGGGTCTTGATACCATGGGACTGTTGAAGGATTTTTCATGGGGCTTCCTCAGATTCTTCAATAACAGCAAGTGCTGTCATTACCTGTCACTTGCTTTTATCATCAGGCCAGCTAACTCTTGCTTTTGTTTCATGGCTTGGGCCAGAGTACAGTCTCTTGAGAACAGTATTTTCTCTAGTTCCTTCAAAGCTATCCACATTTTGGTCCTGTAGTGCACTGAGGTGTGCCATGATCAGAAGGAGACCCCGTTGACCGGAAGGTATGCGATGCATTGTCCTAGGGATGAGGGGTTCCATGATCACCACTCCCAAGAGGAGATGGATGGTAGTTGTCAGGGACTCCCTTATACTCATCCACCTGCCGTCCAGACTCGAGAAGTGTGCTGCTTGCCTGGAGCTAGAATTCAGGATGTGACGGAGTGTCTGCCAAGACTGATCAATCCCTCAGCCAGCTACCCCTTCCTATTTCTCCATGTGAACACCAATGATACTGCCAATAATTACCTTGAGCAGGTTACTGCAGACTATGTAGCTCTAGGAAGAAGGATAAAAGGGTTTGAGGCGCAAGTCGTGTTCACGTTCATCCTCCCTGTTGAAGGAAAAGGCCCAGGTAGGGACCATGGAATTGTGGAAGTAAATGTGAAGTTATGCAGGTGGTGTTGGAGAGACGGCTTTGGATTCTTCGACCATAGGAAGTTGTTCCAGGAAGAAGGATTGCTAGGAAGAGATGGGATCCACCAAAGAGAGGGGAAGAGCATCTTCGCAGGCAGGCTAGCTAACCTAGTGAGGATGGCTTTAAACTAGGTTCACTGTGGGATGGAGACCTAAGCCCTGATGTAAGTGAGGAAATGGGAGGAAACACAAGGTGGAGGGTGCAGAAGGGGAGGCCTCCTGATTGAGAAAGTAGAGTAGTCAGCTAGTTATCTTAGGTGCCTGTACATGAGCGCAAGAAGCCTGGGAATCAAGCAAAAAGAATTGGAAGTCCTGGCACAGTCAAGGAACTATGATGTGATTGGAATAACAGAGACTTGGTGGGGGTAACTCACATGACTGGAGCACTGTCATAGATGGATATAAACTGTTCAGGAAGGACAGGCAGTGGAGAGAAGGTGGAGGAGTTGCACTGTATGTAAGAGAGCAGTATGATTGCTCAGAGCTTCAGTGCGAAACTGGAGAAAAGCCTATTGAGAGTCTTTGCATTAAGTTTAGGGACAAGAGCAACAAGGGTGATGTCGTGGTGGGCGTGTGCTATAGAACACTGGATCAGAAGGATGAGGTAGACCAGGCTTTCTTCGGACAACTAACTGAAGTTTCCAGATCACAGGCCCTGGTTCTAATGGGGGACTTCAATCACACTGACATCTGCTGGAAGAGTAATACAGCAATGCACAGACAATGCAGGAAGTTTTTGGAGAGTGTTGGGGACAACTTCCTGGTACAAGTGCTGGAGGAACAAACTAGGGGCCATGCTCCTCTTGACCTGCTGCTCACAAACAGGGAAGAATTGGTAGGGGAAGTAGAAGTGGGTCGCAGCCTGGGCAGCAGTGACCATGAGATGGTTGAGTTCAGGATCCTGATAAAAGGAAGAAAAGAGAGCAGCAGAATATGGACTCTGGACTTCAGAAAAGCAGACTTTGACTCCCTCAGGGAACTGATGGGCAGGATCCCCTGGGAGGGTAATATGAGGGGGAAAGGAGTCCAGGAGAGCTGGCTGTATTTTAAAGAAGCCTTATTGAGGGTGCAGGAACAAACCATCCCAATGTGCAGAAAGAACAGCAAATATGACAGGCGACCAGAGAAATCTTCAGTGAGCTTAGACACAAAATGGAAGCTTACAAGAAGCAGAAACTTGGACAGATGACTAGGGATGAGTATAAAAATATTGCTTGAGCATGCAGGGGTGTAATCAGGAAGTCCAAATCACAACTGAAGTTGCAGCTAGCAAGGGATATGAAGGGTAACAAGAAGAGTTTCTACAGGTATGGTAGCAAAAAGAAGAAGGTCAGGGAAAGTGTGGGACCTTTACTGAATGGGGCAGGCAACCTAGTGACAGATGAGGTGGAAAAAGCTGAAGTACTCAATGTTTTTTTTGCCTCAGTCTTCACAGACAAGATCAGCTCCCAAACTGCTGCACTGGGCAGCACAGTATGGGAAGGAGGTGAGTAGCCCTCAGTGGTGAAAGAACAGGTTAAGTACTATTTAGAAAAGCTGCACATGCCGAAGTCCATGGGGCTGGATGCAATGCATCTGAGGGAGGCTGATGTGATCGCAGAGCCATTGGCCATTATCTTTGAAAACTCGTGGTGATCAGGGGAAGTCCCGCATGACTGGAAAAAGTCAAATATAGGCCCATCTTTTAAAAAGGGAAGAATGAGAATCCGGTCAGCCTCAGCTCGGTCCCTGGAAAAATCATAGAGTAGGTCCTTGAGGAATCCATTTTGAAGCACTTGGAGGAGAGGAAGATGATCAGGAACAGTCAACATGGATTCACCAAGGGCAAGTCATTCCTGATCACCCACTATGATGAGATAACTGGCTTTGTGGATATGGGAAAAGTGGTGGATGTGATATACCTTGACGTTTCCAAAGCTTTTGATAATGGTCTCCCACAGTAGTCTTGCCAACAAGCTAAAGAAGTATGGATTGGATGAATGGACTATAAGGTGGATAGAAAGCTGGCTAGATTATTGGGCTCAATGATCAACAGCTTGATGTCTAGTTGGCAGCCAGGACCAAGAGGAGTGCCCCATGGGTCAGTCCTGGGAACAGTTTTGTTCAACATCTTCATTAATGATCTGGATGATGGGATGGATTGCACCCTCAGTAAGTTTGCAGATGACACTAAGATTGAGGGAGAGGCAGGGCCAGCTCCAAACCTCAGCGCGCCATTTTGGGGGCGGCATTTTGCCGAGAGGGCAGCAGGCGGCTCCGGTGGACCTCCCAAAGGCATGCCTGCAGAGGGTCCGCTGGTCCCATGGCTCCGGTGGACCTCCCGCAGACGTGCCTGCGGAGGGTCCGCTGGTCTCGCAGCTCCGGTGGACCTCCCACAGGCATGCCTGCAGAGGGTCCGCTGGTCCCATGGCTCCGGTGGACCTCCCGCAGATGTGCCTGCGGAGGGTCCACTGGTCCCGCAGCTCCGGTGGACCTCCCGCAGACGTGCCTGCAGAGGGTCCGCTGGTCCCGTGGTTCCGGTGGACCTCCCGCAGACGTGCCTGCAGAGGGTCCGCTGGTCCCGTAGCTCCGGTGGACCTCCTGCAGGCATGCCTGCGGATGCTCAACCGGAGCTGCGGGACCAGCGGACCCGCCGCAGGCACGTCTGCGGGAGGTCCACCGGAGCCGCGGGACCAGCGCCCGCCAGTGCGCCCGCCACGGCGTGCCGCCATGCTTGGGGCAACGAAATTCCTAGAGCCGCCCCTGGGGAGAGGTAGATACACTGGAGGGTAGGGATAGGGTCCAGAGTGACCTAAACAAATTGGCAGATTGGGCCAAAAGAAATCTGATGAGGTTCAATAAGGACAAGTGCAGAGTCCTGCACTTAGGACGGAAGAATCTCATGCACTGCTACTGGCTAGGGACCGACTGGCAAAGCAGCAGTTCTGCAGAAAAGGACCTGGGGATTACAGTGGACGAGAAGCTAGATATGAGTCAAGGGTGTGCCCTTGTTGCCAAGAGGGCTAATGGCATATTGGGCTGCATTAGTAGGAGCATTGCCAGCAGATTGAGGGAAGTGATTATTCCCCTCTATTAAGCACTGGTGAGGCCACACCTGGAGTATTGCATACAGTTTTGGGCCCCCTGCTTCAGAAATGATGTGGACAAATTGGAGAGAGTCCAGCGGAGGGCAACAAAAATTATTAGGGGTCTGGGGCACATGACTTATGAGGCGAGGCTGAGGGAACTGGGCTTATTAGTCTGCAGAAGAGATGAGTGATAGCAGTCTTCAGCTACCTAGAGGGGAGGGGGGTTCCAAAAAGGATGGAGCTAGGCTGTTCTCAGTGGTGGCAGATGACAGAACAAGGAGCAATGGTCTCAAGTTGCAGTGGGGGAGGTCTTGGATGGATATTAGGAAAAACTATTTCACTAGGAGGGTGGTGAAGCACTGGAATGGGTTATCTTGGGAGGTGGTGGAATCTCCATCCTTAAAGGTTTTTCAGGCCTGGCTGGAGAAAGCCCTGACTGGGATGATTTAATTGGAGTTAGTCCTGCTTTGAGCAAGGGGTTGGACTAGATGACTACCTGAGGTCTCTTCGAACCCTAATCTTCTATGATTTCTACTTTGCCCTGTGGGCTGTAGCAACCATGTTTTCTAAGGTTGTCTATCTTCTAACCTTGTCCATGAGGAGTTCGGTAGCTGTCTAGGCTACCACCAATACTGCAGCTTCTATAGTCAATTCTGTATTGGCAGGTATTGATTATAAGTCCTTCGCTGAGTGATGAATCCATCTTCCTGCACCATCTTCCAGAATGCTTGGACTGTTGCCCACTCCCCTGTGGGGATGCAAGCCCCTTAGTAAACAGTTACCATGTTTTCCATCTCAATGTCCATGTTCATGCCCGCTTCACACAAGTCTTCTTTCTCCTGGACCACCATTTTTGTCCTTTCAGTTCCTTAACTTGCTACAGGAGGGGGTCCTTGACTTAGGAGGATTCCTGCAGTTAGGTGTTGTCTTACAATCACCTCCTCATTCTGCCGCTATTGCAGTTCTAGGCTTTGCACTGTGTCCGTTAGCAGCTTCATCTCCTGGGTCTTCAATGTCCAGATCCGATCCTGGAGGGCTTGCAGAGCCACTTCATGCTGCTTCTGCTGGCTTTGCAGCTGGTCGCACACACCAGAGTGAGATGATATAGCTGTTGCAGTTTCTGATTGTGGAGTTGCAGAGGTTTCAGCTCGCCATCTGTCCTTTGTTGAAGCTCAGTTGATTTTGGTCCTGCTATCATTGTAAAAAGCTTCCTTCTCCAACTGTAGCTGCTTATGCTTATGCTTCAGTTTATTGGTGAGCTTATTCAGCTCTTCCTGAAGCTGGGAGGTCTTGAGTTGCTTCGCCATCTTCAGACTCCCAAGTTGCTTCTTTAGCAGCCTCTTTCTCTTCTTTCTTCATCTCCCATTTTAACTCATCCTCCAACAGCTGTTGCTGGACTTGGTGGGTATGTTGCTATTGGCCCAGATCTCCTGCAGTTGCTCCTGCAGCTTTTCTGTTTGCTGAAGGATTTTAAGTGACAGCTGAACCTGAAGTGGAAGCAAAGTGCTGCCTTTCTGCTCCAGTATGTGTTGTCCATCCACAGTGACTTTCGGCTCCTGTAACTTCCTGATTGTCTATTACATTAATCATGTCTGGCTGCGCTTTCCAGAGTGCTTTGTCAGGAACCACAGGGCTTGTTCACCCTCTGTTTCAGCTCCTTGGAACTTGTCCTGTTGCCTAGCTCATTTTCCACAATTGCAGCCTGGTGGCCAGCAGCCTGGCATATCTTGGACTGTGAGTCCAATGCATTGCTTCTCCT
Organism: Mauremys reevesii; assembly: GCF_016161935.1. NCBI lineage: Eukaryota > Metazoa > Chordata > Testudines > Geoemydidae > Mauremys > Mauremys reevesii. The sequence continues at coordinate 123,724,228 of NC_052624.1, read as the reverse complement.
CTAGAGTCAGGTCTCCCTGATTATGAGTATTGGCACCAGCTGCCCTGTGACAGGAAGCACTCTGTATAACACAGGCCCCAGAAATTCCCAAAAATAATTCCTAGAGCGTCTGTTTTAGAAAAACATTTAATCTTGATTTTAAAATGTTCCATGAGAGAGAATCCACCACAACCATTGCTAAATTGTTCCAATGATTAATTACTCTAACCATTAAAAATGTATGCCTTATTTCCAGTCTGAATTTGTCTAGCTTCAATTTCCTGCCATTGGATCGTATTATACCTTTCTCTGATAGACAGAAGAGGCCATTAGTAAATATTTTCCCCCAAATAGATGCTTATAGACTGTAATCGTCACCCTTTATTCTCTTTATTAAGCTAAATCTTGAGCTCCTTCAGTCTATCACTATAAAGCATATTTTCTAATCCTTTAATCATTCCCTGACCCTTTCTCAACATCATTCTTGAACTGTGGATACCAAAACTGGATACAATATTCCAGCAGCTGATGCACCAGTGCCAAATACAAATACAAACCTCTCTACTCCTCCTCAGGATTCCCCTGTGTTTGCGTCCAAGGATTGCATGAATCTTTCTGGCCACAGTGTTGCACTGGGAGCTCATGTTCAGCTGATTATCCGCCATGACCCCCAAATCTTTATCAGAGTCACTACTTCCCAGGATAGAGTCCCCCTATCATATCACTATTTTCTTAGTTCCTAGATGTATACATTAACATTTAGCCAAACTTACCTGTTCATGCAGAGAGATCAACAACCAGTAGATCCACCTGTATATTGCTCCAACTCTAGAATTGTGCCCTTTATATTATAAGAAAGAGGACAATTAATGGCAATAGGGACTCTTGCTTCAAGGACATTCCAGAAGGGAATTCTCAGACAAGATCTCTTGCAAGATAAAAACAATGGAAGGCCCAAAGATTTTTTTTTTAAATTGAGTTTGGAGAGGGAAGCTCTCCCTGAAGAACACCCACACATACATCTCTCTTACTTGGGGAGAAAAAAAAGCCAAAATACATACTGTAGAAATTGTACCTGTTTTCATAACTTCCCTCCCCTTTTATTCTCCCCAAGCCACCATAACTCCCTCATAGCTAGTCAATAAAAGATGGGAAAGGAAACTCATATACAAGAGTCTTCCTCCCGTTCAGCTTCACAGATTTCATATATAGAGTGGGTTTAATAAAACAACAAATTCTCCATGAGAATTGCCATTAGGCTGGCCTCCTTCTGTAAGAAGCTATCAGTTTCCCATGAAACCAGGTACTAAGAGGTTCTGAGACTTACCAAACAAATTTCAGTGGGATTATAGTTCTGTAATTTAGGATAGAATTGGTGTATAATTATTTTACATATCTATAATAAATTTACTGAATGACCATCTTTTTATGGTTACAGGTTATGTAGAAGAGTGTGCCAAGAGTTCTCCTGTAGATTATTTCTGGTATAGAGAAACTTTAAATATTTCCACTTCCATTGATGATTCAGGCACCATACAGTGGTGGCTTTTACTGTGTTTAACATGTGCCTGGGGAGTACTGTATGTGTGCACAATCAGAGGCATTGAAACAACAGGAAAGGTACTACATTTTGCTTTATATGAGAGTGAGATATACAAATTCTATTGTGATTCCCTATTTATACAGGAGGATATGTGAAACTAGTCATATTATAAAAGCTACATATTTCATAAGCAAAAGTAATCCTATTGCCAATATCAATTTTTTAAAAAATGTCATATCTCAGTAATCTTTTTGAACAGGGAAGCAGGATGAATGGGGATTCAATGTATGTGTGGATTCAGCAGGATCCAGCTCCATGATCTCAACAAGCCTTTCTCTCATTCTGTATCTTACTTACCTTTAAGATGTCTTAATGAATGATCCAATAGACTGATCTTTTTGGTATGACCATTCTCAAATCATGTGTGTCTATCCTTATTGGGGTTTGTGCTCATCCCTCAATACTTACTATCTAAATACCAAATCCAAGGTTTCCAAAAATGAGTACCGGTACCTAAAGTTAGGTTCCTAAGGGTACGTCTTCACTACCCGCCATATTGGCGGGTAGCAATCGATTTCTCGGAGTTCGATATATCGCGTCTCATCTAGACGCGATATATCGAACTCCGAACGCGCTCCCGTCGACTCCGGAACTCCACCACCGCAAATGGTGGTGGCGGAGTCGACGGGGGAGCCACGGACGTTGATCCCGTGCCATGAGGATGGGTAAGTAATTTGAACTAAGATACTTCGACTTCAGCTACGCTATTCGCGTAGTTGAAGTTGCATACCTTAGATCGAACCCCTCCCCCAGTGTAGACCAGGCCTAAGTGCATAGTTAAGCACTTAAATAAGTACCCTTATTTTTAAAAATGTTGAGCATTCAGCAGCTCCCAAATTTTTGTAATAGCAACAGTAATAATCAGACATCAGGTTGTAGATTTTTTTTTCATAGTTAGCAGTCATGACTTGAATGCTGAAGAGTTACAACTTACCTTAAATTGAGCACTGACTCTCTCTCTCTATATATATATTAATAACTCAAAATATACTTGTGTACTGCATTTGTCAAACACAAGCGTTCCAACAGTATGTTAATCATGACCAGTTTGACACTCTGTTGTTTCACATTTAATTGTTTTCTCCTCTCATTTCTTTATTTTTCATGAAACAGTATTTATGTCATACTTTTAAATATTTATATGTTCCTTCTCCAGGCAGTGTATGTAACATCAACTCTTCCTTATGTTGTGCTTACCATTTTCCTGATCCGTGGCTTGACATTGAAAGGATCAGTCAATGGAATTGTATATCTATTCACTCCCAATGTAAGTGATTGGATTCTTTTGTCTGTGAATGAGGCCATTAAGTAGATATCTGTATCATTAAGGAAAAGTAGAAAATAAACCCCTTCCATCAGTATGTATTCTGACTATCCTTCAGGCATCCTACAAGCCAATTCCTTAAGGCTTGAGTTGGATGGTGGAGCCCTTCTTTGCATTAGAGCAATGGTTCCCAAACTGGCAGGCTGCAAGACGCTTTGTTTATCTGAGCGTCCGCAGGTAGAGCTGCTTGCAGCTCCCAGTGGAACACATTAGGAAATTGTTAATAATTGCATGCTAGCCATTTGGGTCTTCTGTTGTAGTGATATTAGGGTCTCAAACTTATCACCATATCATGCTGATTATTCTTTCAGCCATGAAAGAATACATGCTCCCCTCAAATTATGTTGTTGAACTCCTGAATGGGCCAGAGGGATCATTCCAGAACAATGTGAACTGTTTTCTCACCTCCTACTACATTCTGCTTCTAGAATGCTTCCATAATCTACCAGTAGAAAGCACTCAGCCTGAGTTTGAAACATAAATGGTGGATTTAGAATGGGATTATAGTCCTATCTTGGAATTTTCTGACCAGATATCTGTATTAAAATGGTTTATTTTCAGAACAGTTTCTCACTGAAAGAAGTGTTCAGCTGCCATGGGAAGCCAAGATATCAGGGTTTATCTGTTGATCAATCAGTGTTAAGTGGTACAACTTAAACACTTTTTGGAGGAAAGAGATAAGGAACCTACTGTCACCTAAAGGAAGACAATTATTTGCATAATCTTGTCTTTTTATATATTTGTTTAAAAAACTACTTATATTTAATTTTAACACATAAGAAACGCAAAGAAAAGAAGTTTATAAAAGCACTCATTTTGTTTCCTGTCCATGTTTTAAGAGTGAGAATTAACTATGTACCATCATCTCCAATGATCTTGTTCAAGTCACTAGTATGACTTTCTGATATTCAGCATAAGCTGTAATATTATACAACATAAGATGTCATATTATACATTCATGAAGCTTTTTGTCTTATACCTCAGGTTACTGAATTGGCTAACCCAGTCACATGGCTGGATGCTGGAGCCCAGGTGTTCTACTCTTTCTCCCTTGCCTTCGGAGGCCTCATCTCCTTCTCTAGTTACAATTCCATTCAGTAAGTAGCAAGCACAAAAATACAATTTGATATCAGTATTTCATTATTTGAGATAAAGTGTTGCAGTTAGATTCTGCCCTTTAATTGCATAATTATTTAGGGCTGGATAGTTCTCAGCTCCAAAAGTTGAGCAGACTCAGACCCAGTACATCTTCTTTGGAGGGATAAAAGAGTACAACTTCAACCCCCTTTTCTCTGCATCCTTTGAAAGCACTTGTTCTTTTCTCATATCCTAGCAGAACACACCAATGCACTATAATACTAATGAATTCAGCATAATAAAGTTGTATGATGTAAGTCACTACATACTGAATGTCTCCTCCCCCTTTCCCTCCCTCACCCTTTGGAGCAAAGCTATAAAACAGGGGAGGAAATGGCAAAATAGGCCAGTCTGTGGGAACTTGTTTTTTTCCAGAACTCATCATGTCATGGGGTTCAGAAGCAGTGTAGAGTCAAAAGGCTCCTGGATAGATAGCCAGAGCCTCTGTAGGGCTCAACAACTCTGTAAATTTAAGGAGCAGAATCCAAATCAAGTCTGCAGCTGGGTAACCCCTGATCCCTAAATAGGACAATTCCAAAGAAATTCCATCTTTGGGCAGTTCATGGCATTTCACATACTATACCTGAGTTTTCTCCACACATAGTGGACAATAACAACGAGGAGTCCGGTGGCACCTTAAAGACTAACATATATTTGGGCATAAGCTTTTGTGGGTAAAAAACATACTTCTTCAGATGCATGGAGTGAAAATTGCAGAGGAAAATTCCTTCCCGACCCCAAATATGGCGATCAGTTAAACCCTGAGCATGTGGGCAAGACTCACCAGCCAGCACCCAGGAAAGAATTCTCTGCAGTAACTCAGATCCTACCCCATCTAACATCCCATCACAGACCACTGGGCATACTTACCTGCTTATAATCAAAGATCAATTGCCAAATTAATTGCCAATATTAGGCTATCCCATCATACCATCCCCTCCATAAACGTATCAAGCTTAGTCTTGAAGCCAGATACGTCTTTTGTCCCCATTACTCCCCTTGGAAGGCTATTCCAGAACTTCACTTCTCTAATGGTTAGAAACCTTCATCTAATTTCAAGTCTAAACTTCCTAGTGTCGAGTTTATATCCATTTCTTCTTGTGTCCACATTGGTACTAAGCTTAAATAATTCCTCTCCCTCCCTGATATTTATCCCTCTGATATATTTATAAAGAGCAATCATATCCCCCCTCAGCCTTCTTTTGGTTAGGCTAAATAAGCCAAAATCTTTCAGTCTCCTTTCATAAGACAAGTTTTCTATTCCTCTGATCATCCTAGTAGCCCTTCTCTGTACCTGTTCCAGTTTGAATTTATCTTTCTTAAACATGAAAGACCAGAACTGCACACAGTATTCCAGATGAGGTCTCACCAGTGCCTTGTATAACGGTACTAACACCTCCTTATCTTTACTGGAAATACCTCGCCTGATGCATCCTAAAACCACATTAGCTTTTTTAACAGCCATATCACATTGGCGGCTCATAGTCATCCTGTGATCAACCAATACTCCAAGGTCCTTCTCCTCCTCTGTTACTGATGTGTCCCCAATTTATAACCAAAATTATTGTTATTAATCCCTAAATGCATGACCGTGCACTTTTCACTATTAAATTTCATCGTATTACTATTACTCCAGTTTACAAGGTCATCCAGATCTTCCTGTATGACATCCCGGTCCTTCTCTGTGTTAGCAATAGCTCCCAGCTTTGTGTTATCCGCAAACTTTATTACCACATTCCCACTTTTTGTGCAAAGGTCAGTAATAAAAAGATTAAATAAGATTGGTCCCAAAACCAATCCCTGAGGAACTCCACTAGTAACCTCCTTCCAGCCTGACAGTTCACCTTTCAGCATGACCCATTGTAGTCTCCCCTTTAACCAGTTCCTTGTCCACCTTTCAATTTTCATATTGATCCCCATCTTTTCCAATTTAGCTAATAATTCCCCATGTGGAACCATATCAAATGCCTTACTGAAATCGAGGTAAATTAGATCCACTGCATTTCCTTTGTCTAGAAAAATCTGTTACCTTCTCAAAGAAGGAGATCAGGTTTGTTTGGCATGATCTACCTTTTGTAAAACCATGTTGTATTTCATACCAATTACCATTGACCTCAATGTCCTTAACTACTTTCTCCTTCAAAATTTTTTCCAAGACCTTGCATACTACAGATGTTAAACTAACAGGCCTATAGTTACTCGGATCACTTTTTTCCCCTTTCTTAAAAATAGGAACTATGTTAGCAATTCTCCAGTCATACGGGACAGCCCCTGAGTTTACTGATTCATTAAAAATTCTTGCTAATGGGCTTTCAGTTTCATGTGCCAGTTCTTTTAATATTCTTGGATGAAGATTATCTGGGCCCTCTGATTTCATCCCATTAAGCTATTCGAGTTTAGCTTCTACCTTGGATGTGGTAATATCTACCTCCATATCCTCATTCCCATTTGTCATCCTACCATTATCCCTAAGCTCCTCATTAAAGACTGAGGCAAAATATTTGTTTGTTTAGATATTGGGCCATGCCTAGATTATCCTTAATCTCCACTCCATCCTCAGTGTTTAGCGGTCCCACTTCTTCTTTCTTTGTTTTCTTCTTATTTATATGGCTATAGAACCTTTTACTATTGGTTTTAATTCCCTTTGCAAGGTCCAACTCTACATGGCTTTTGGCCTTTCTCACTTTATCCCTACATGTTCTGACCTCAATAAGGTAGCTTTCCTTGCTAATCCCTCCCATCTTCCACTCCTTGTAGGCTTTCTGCGTTTTCTTAATCACCTCTCTGAGATGCCTGCTCATCCAGCTTGGTCTACAACTCCTACCTCTGAATTTTTTCCCCTTTCTTGGGATGCAGGCTTCTGATAGTTTCTGCAACTTTGACTTGAAGTAATTCCAGGCCTCCTCTGCCTTTAGATACACAAGTTCTTTAGTCCAATTCACTTCCCTAACTAATTTCCTTAATTCTTTTAAGTTAGCCCTTTTGAAATAAAAAACCCTAGTCCCAGATCTATTTTTGTTTATCCTTCCATCTAATTTGAACTGAATTAGCTCATGATCACTCAAACCAAGGTTGTCCCCTACAACTATGTCTTCTATAAGGTCCTCACTACTCACCAAAACCAAATCTAAAATGGCATCCCCTCTTGTTGGTTCAGCAACTATTTGGTAAAGGACTCCATCAGCTATCGCATCCAGAAAAATCTGAGCCCTATTATTATTACTAGCACTTGTCCTCCAGTCTATATCTGGGAAGTTAAAGTCTCCCATGATCACACAATTCCCATTAGTGTTTACTTCATTAAAAACATTAAAGACGTCTCTATCCATATCCAAATTGGATCCCAGCGGTCTGTAGCACACCTCAAGCACTATCCCAGGGGAGGCTCTAGTAGCTTTCTTTCCCAATGTGAGTTTTGCCCAGACAGACTCTGTCTTATCCATTCCATCACTTCTTATTTCTTTACAGTTTACCTCATCATTGATATATAATGCTACTCCACCACTTTTGCCTTTATTTCTGTCCTTCCTAAACAGCACATAGCCTTCAATACCTGTACTCCAGTCATGACTACTATTCCACTATGTTTCTTTTATCCCTATAATATCCGGTTTCACTTCCTGCACCAGTAGCTCTAGTTCCTCCATTTTGTTTCCTAGGCTCCTCGCATTACTGTACAAACAACTTAATTTTTGCTGTTTGGCTTCACTGACATTTACCCGATTAGGCACAGACATTCTACCACCAGTATCACTTATTAGACTGGTATCTACACTATCCTTCCTCCTTATGTCCATTCTCCTACCCACGGCTGTATCCTTTCTTGCTTTGTTTTCTTCCCTCTCAATGTTAAATTCTGGCATGGAGATTACCTGGACATCTCCCAACTATCTCCCCCAAATTCCTAGTTTAAAGCTCTCTTAATCAGTTGTGCCAGCCTCCATCCTAGAAGTCTATTCCCTCCTTACTCAGGTGAAGTCCATCCCGAGAGAACAGTCCTCTGTCCATGAATGCTTCCCAGTGGCCATACATCCCAAAGCCCTCTTTATAGCACCACTGTCTTAGCCATCTGTTGATCGCCGTAATCTTGTCACACCTTTGTCGCCCTTCTCTAGGAACAGGCAGAATCCCACTGAAGAGCTCCTGAGCCTCAATTTCCTTAAGCATCTTCCCCAGTCTGGCATAGTCTCCCTTGATACTTTCCAGCGAGAATCTAGCCGTATCATTCGTTCCCACATGAAGGACAATCAGCGGATTCTTTCCCGCTCCCGTTAGGATCCTTTTCAGCCTCAGGTCCACATCCCGTATCTTAGCACCTGGCAGACAGCACACCCTTCCGTTCTCCAGATCATCTCTAGTTACAGGTCTGTTTATTCTTTTCAGTAAGGAGTCCCCAATCACGTAGACCTGCCTTTTCCTGGTGACAGTGTGATTCTCCGGTCTATCCCCTGTTCCCTCTGGCTTCAAGTCCTCTTAATTTCTATTGTCCCTTGCAATCCTCCGCAACCCATCCTGTATCCTCCTGGGGCTCATATTTGGTGTTGTCGCCATTGACTCTTCGCCTCTTCATATAGGACTAGCTACTCTTCTCTTCTTCCTTGCCCTCTCACCTTCAGCGACCACCTGCTGTGCCCCTTCTTCATTTTCCAACTCTGCAAACCTGTTCCTGAGTTTTATTTCTCCTTTGCTGGCCCGTCTTTTCCTCTGCCTGGTTCTCTTAGTCACATGCTTCCACCGTCCACTTTCCTCACCCAGCAGTCTTCCCTCAGAATTCTTTGGTCCTGCTTCCATCTGCAAGTCTGAGCTTTTCCCTTCAGCCTCATGTCTTTGCTCCATCATCCGCTTGAACCCCCTTCTAAACTTGACCAGAGTTTCCACCTGCATCTCCAGTCCTCGGATCTTTTCTTCCATCAGCTCTATCAGGTGGCACTTCATGCAGACGAAACTCTTTTCAGGTACTCCCTCCAGGATCATGTACATGTTGCAACTTCCACATCCAGTCATCCTCATTGTGTCTGTCACTGTTGCCTTTGTATTGGTCATAGTCTTCCCACCTAAAACCTGTTAATCCAGGAAACACAACCCAAAGCAAACCACCACCACCTACAGCAAACCAAACCCCCAACAGGCACCAGAACACCGGCAGAACACCACCCCCTCCCTTCACTAGTCTGTCAATTCCTCTGCCTAGGTCTCTTAGTCTCCCCCACAAACTCCCCCCGTCAACTCCCACTAAAACTCCCCTGTTTACAGCTCTGTTTGCTGGCTCCTGTGCCACTGCAGCTGTCTATGCCGCTGCCTGACTGTCTGGCTACCTTTATAGGACCCCTACGCAGAGAAGCTCTGCCCCCAATCAGAGCTCAGCTGCTCTCCCAGCATACTGCCCCTACCAGCCTCCACACATATAAACTACAAAATATAATACACAAAATACAAAAACCTTCTCCTCCAACAGAACTACCACTGAAACTCCCCTGTTTACAGCTCTGTTTGCTGGCTCCTGTGCCACTGCAGCTGTCTATGCTCCCTTTTGATCAGGACATTTTAAGGTGGCTCAGCTCCCTGTGATATCCCCAGCAAGCCAGTCTTCCTATCAACCAGTGCCTGTATGTTGCTTTCTCTCCAAGGGCTATGAACTGTGTACTGCCAGCAGTTACAGGTTACCTCACAGCTTTTTCTCAGCAAGAACATTTATTCTTAAAGTAAAAGCATACAGAGAAGACATAACAAAACAATAAACAGATTTAAACACACTAAACTTATCAGGTGTTTGTTTTCTGGATGAGAAAGTAGTCCCTGAGTCAGTTTAAACCCAGTCTTTTTATATCAAAAATCCCTTTCTTTGTCTCTTGGTCTCTGAGAAATCCAGTTTGAACCAGAATATGCAAGCCTCCCAGGGAGTGATACCTCTCTGGAGGTGTTTACAAAGTGATTCACTTTAATCACTCCCACTGTTTTGGTTCATGGAGGAGCTGTGATATCTCTCTTCCTTGGAATTGCATATAATTTATGGCCCACAGTGATATGTAAACTTAAAACAGTATGGTCCCCAAAGGGTTGCAATCTCTGTCACAGTGTATATGATGCATCTTGCCTTATTTGAGCACACTATTCTGGATGTGAATCATAGAATATTAGGGTTGGAGGGGACCTCAGGAGGTCATCTAGTCCAACCCCCTGCTCAAAGCAGGACCAATCCCCAGATTTTTACCCCAGTTCCCCAAATGGCCCTCTTAAGGATTGAACTCACAACCCTGGGTTTAGCAGGCTTATGCTCAAGCCACTGAGCTATCCCTCCCTGACTGCACAAAGCTGCTTATTGTTTCATGATTGTTGTGAATATCTCTCATCCAAGGTGACGTTTTCAAATACAGGTGAAATACACCTCAAAAATGTAGGTTTGCTCTTTGTGTAAGCTTTCATTTACACACACAGACAACTGGCATTTGAGGCCCTCAGGGCCTCTAGCTGCAGAGCCCCCATGATTTGGGGGGATAGATACAAGTCAAGGATAATTTTTTTTGAAAATGTTTCTAGCCTTTTTTATTGTATAGAAAACCTTAAAACAAATATAAGCTATGCAAGAGTTCTTGATTTGTAAGGGGTAAAATATAAACTGGCCACTAGGGCTGACACTCTGTCACAGTGATTAGGAAAAGTCACATTATTCCTATCCTTTTCCCCTTCCCCCAACAAAACCATCTTGCAAGCATGGGAATGAGAGCGATACTCTTACATTCTATATTCTTATATTAACATAACACAAGAACTAGGGGTCACCAAACAAAACAAACAAAAGGAAGTATTTCTTCACACAATGCACAGACAACCTGTGGAACTCTTTGCCAGAGTATGTTATGAAGTCCAAGACTGTAACAGGGTTCAAAAAAGAACTAGATAAGTTCATGTTGGATAGGTCCATTGATGGCTATTTGCCAGGATGGTGTCCCTAGCCTCTGTTTGCCAGAAGCTGGGAACAGGTGACAGGATGGATCACTTGATGATTATCTGTTCTTTCCCTCTGGGGCAACTGGCATTGGCCACTATCGGAAGACAGGATACTGGGCTAGGTGGAGCTTTGGTCTGACCCAGTATGGCCGTTCTTATGTTCTTATTCTAATTCATCCTCTGACACATAATAATTTAACTTAATTACAACTTTATTTCTCAAAGTATAACTTTTGCACATGATTGATTAATTTTAACTGTTTTGAAAATGTGATATAGCTGTGTTATTCCTTCAGTCTAACTAAAGACAGAAATGACTGTTTTTTTAAGGATACAGTTTTTAATTAATTTTATCTCAATCTAGTTAACAGATTTGTTTCTAAACTCTCGAAAAAATTTTTATATTCATATAAATTAGCGTCCTGATCCTGTGATAATTCCAATAACCAATTTTTAATATTATATATATTTAATATTATATATATATATATACTGGTGAAAATTCATTGATGTTTCTGTCTTTTGATTTACAGCAACAACTGTGAGAAAGATGCTGTGATTATCTCTATAATCAATGGTTTCACATCCATTTATGCAGCAACTGTCATATACTCCATCATTGGGTTCAGGGCAACAGAGAGATATGATGACTGTTTCGGCAGGTAAATTGTAATAAAACCTAATTATGCAGACTTTTGTTTAGCATGAGTGGAAGCAGCCTGACTTTCCACACCATTAGTTCAATTAGAATTATTCTGTTATTCATGTGAATAGCACTTGCTTGCACAAGGAGCCCTATGGACCAGTTACAGGATCTGGTCCCATACTGCTGACTGTAACTTAAAAAAAAATCATGATTGTGTCCAAGATCAATAACTTTTGATCATCTGATTTCCTAAGATGTGTTTATTTAATTGTAAATGAAAAGTAAATAAACCAAAACGATGGTACCATAATGAGTGGCAGTTGTTTGACCTGTCCTCCTCTTCACCTATAGGCACCCTAGCCTTGGAAGGTTCTGAACAGTGATGTTTTAGGGAGCTAAAACCATCCAGTCATTGATATTCCATTTTGTGAGATAATTTTGTCAATACAGTCCTTTCAGAAATAGCTATTAAGGAGGCAAGTCCCATTGGCACAGAGGTAGATCAAATTGGCAAAATACCCACCACTACCCATGAATACTGAAATAAGTATAGTTTTACATGTAATGGGACAATTTACCACTAGCATAATCAGGTATAAACCACTGAATTCAGCAGAACTGTGTATTCTTACTAGGGCTGATCAAATAGTTCAGTGAAAATATTTTTGCAGAAAATTGGGTTTTCCACCAAACTTTTTTTTTATGTGTGTATGTGAAAAGGAATCGTTTTCCACTGAATTTTTATTTATTTATTTTTTGTCAAAAAACTAAATGCCTGAAAACCAAAAATAAGTTAGCCAAAACCCAAGATATTTTGTTTCAGATATCCTGCTATGGTTTGTCATGAGAGTTGTAGTTTGGTTTCCTCATGTCCCCATTCTCCTGTATAAACTAGGCTCCTCAGCTGGACTATATCTCCCATGATGCACCAAAGCTGGGGACTCCCATGATGCAACCATTTCTCTTCACTGTAAGGTGAGACCATGCTGCATCACAGGAGAGATAATCCATCCATAGAACCCAAGCTATAAAGGTGAATGGTAGCATGAGAAACCATAACTACAACTCTCATGAGGCCCTGGCATAATTTCTGAATTGTAGAATTTCAGTTTTTGATTTTTTGAAAGAAAATTTGAACTTTTCCATGGAAGAGTTAGACAAAAAAATTTTTTTTTAAAGTCCACATCCAACTATCTCTAAAGCTCACACTAGCAATGAATATGTCCCAACTATTTTGTGGAACCAATTCTGCTGATACCTAGTTATGAAAGTAATTTCTTTAATTGTAAAAGTTAACATAATTTTGAATATATTTATATTCACTATTACACGTAAGTATTGTAAAAAGAGTAATTAAAATCCTTATTTGACCTAAAATGTCTGCATAATAAATGCAAGAATAGCTGGTATATGACATGACCCAAGCGGGAACAGGTGAGTAATTTTTGTTTGGTTTATTTGAGCAGGATTTAGATAATTTTTCTTTATCATAATTTAGGGACAGATTTTCAGCCCTGGGTCTCCAGATGTCTGTGTGCAGATTTGAGTATGCACATACCAGTACAAGTACTTTGCGGGAGCAAACAATTTGGGGCACATCCTCAGCCAAGTAGCCAGACTGAGTAGTTGAGCTGGGCAATGATGCGATGTGTTTAGAAAAAGGTGAGAATCATCTCCCCTCTCAGGTATGTGGATTGGCTGTGCAGCTGCTCCACATAAGGTACTTCATGGCCAAAATAGCCCTTAAGTCATCCTCACTGCAAAATGGAGAACCACAAGATCTGTACAGCATTTGATCCTCTGGACCTCTCCCAGACATCTATGTCTTTCCCCAGCCTGTCTCTGAATGATGCTGTGCAGAGAATTCCTATGAAGCTGGATTCCATGGAGCTGGAATCCAGTTGCCATCCTTGCATAGTAGGATGAGATTGGATCTGTAGAATGAGAAACCTATACAATCCATATGGGGTGGATTTACCTCTTTGTGTGGAATTTTTAATGTGGTGGGGCCATCCCAGTTTGCTAAGCTAGCCCCAAATTCAAATTTAGTACATACCTTGTGGTGGGAGAATCTATTTGCTTCTCACTAGGCTCAAATCTCTTGGTTCACTTGCATAACCATTGTGAAGCTGAGAATCAACTAAGAAATAAATAGCACTATCAGATACGTACCAGATTTTATCAATTAGTTAAAAAAGGACTATTAATGTACTCCTATGACAGGGCGGGCAAACTTTTTGGCCTGAGGGTTGCATCGGGTTTTGTAAATTGTATGGAGGGCCAGTTAGGGGAGGGGGTTGTGGCCCGGCCCCCACCTCCTATCTCCCCCCCCAGACTCCTGCCCCATCAACCCCCCCTGTTCTCTGACAGACTCCTGTCCCATCCACACACACCCGCTCCCTGTCCTGTGACCACACACACCCGCTCCCGGAGCCCTGCCGCCCCATCCAATCCCTCCTCTCATTCCTGACGGCCCCCCAGGGACCCCTGCCCCATCCACCACCCCTTCTCCCTGTCCCCTGTCTGCCCCTGGAACCCCTTCCCCTGACTGCCCCCCACCTCCCCATCCAACCCCCTATCCTTCCTGACTGCCCCCCCGGGACTCCTGCCCCCATTCAACCCCCTGTCCGCCCCCGACCGCCCAACCCCTATCCAAACCTCTGCCCCCTGACCACCAACCTGAACTCCCCTGCCCTCTATCCAACCCCCCCTACTCCCTGCCCCCTTACTACGCTGCCTGGAGCTGCCGCTGCCACCATGCAGCTCAGATCACTGGGTCAGGCTGGGCTCTGCAGCTGCGCTGTCCCAGGAGCTCACAGCCCCACCGCCCAGAGCATTGCGCTGGCAGCGGAGCAAGCGAGCTGAGGCTGCGGGGAAGAGCGGACAGCAGGGGATGGGATGGGGGCGAGCCTCCCAGGCCAGGAGCTCAGGGGCTGGGCAGGACGGTCCTGTGGGCTGGAAGTGGCCTGCGGGCTGTAGTTTGCCCACCTCTGTCCTATGAGAAGTCATACATATTAAAAGCATCTGGGGATTATAGTGGATCACAGACTGAATGAGAGTCAATAGTGTGATTCAATTGTGAAGTATCATTTTGAAGTGTATTAACAGGAATGTTGTGTGTAAGACATTGGAGGTAATTGTCTCACTCTACTCAATACTGGTGAGGCCTCAGCTGGAGCACTGCATCCAGTTCTGGACATCACAGTTTAGGAAAGATGTGGACAAATTGGAGGAGAGCAACAAAAATGATAAAGGTTTAGAAAACCTGAACTATGATGAAAGGTCAAAAATACTGAGCATGTTTAGGCTTGAGAAAAGCAGAGTGAGAGGATACCTGAAAACAGCTTTCAACATGTTAAGGGACCTTACAAAGAGGATGGTGATCAGTATGTCTGTTCACATGGTCATCGTGCTGGTCAGGGCTTCTTCACTGAATCTGGACTACTCTTCCAGCCTAACTGCAGCTGTGCACCTGCCAACTTCCTGAGTTGGTTTTCTACCCCTGGTTTCAGGCTGATCTGACAGTGATGTCCCTGAAGCACTGTCAGCTAGAAACTTTATTTAGTTATTTACAATGATCAGGATGTAGGATGACTCACTTTTGCTTGATTTCACCTTCAAGTGGAAGAGCTAACAACTCTAAACATGAGTTGATCTCTGTTGGGTTGAGGGAGGTCCTTTTCCCTAGTACTGGTTTCCTCTTATAGGTATAGATCTTACAGTCCTCACACTACTCCTGCATGTCCTTGGGTCAGGTCCGCACAGTAAAACCACCTGCGGACATCCATCACAGTCTTTTTAGCTTTTAAGTGGCTGGAAGCATTGTGGTAGGCTTGGAGAACCATCTCAGCTCCTGGTGGAGGCAGTACAGCCTGGGCAATTTCTTCATTTGTCCTGGGATCACAAGTGCTACATACCAGTCTTCACCTCAGCTCCTATAAATGGATCCACTGCCTCAGCTTCCAGCTGTCTGGTGGCTTCCAGGATAACCTTTTGCACTCAGCGCCAGAGAGCACTGCTATCCTGAAATATTTCTAACACTTCCATCATCTCTAAACCTTTATGCTTTGGGGCATTTCTGGCATAAGTATAGATAGGCAGCCTTGAGGTCCAGCATTCCTCCAGTGTTCTCAGTTGGCAGAGTTCATGTATGTGATCTGTATATATAGTGATGTGAGCAGCTGTTAAGTAGCCCTTCTTAGTTATGGCTTTGTCCAGAGGCAGGAATTCTAGCTTGGAAGAGCTGTAGCATTTGTCATTCTACTCTGATACAATCATTCCTCAGCTGGCATATGCAATTGCCATCTCCTGTACATCCTGGTCCTAGTAGAAGACAGTGCCCAGTCCTTTGTTGCTAGTATCTGTATAAAGTTTGAAAATATGGATGTGTTCCAGGTAAATTAGTACTGGTGTTCCTACCATGGCAAACTTTAAGCACTCAAAGACCTCCTGACATTCCTCAGTCCAATCCATGAGACTCCTGTTGGCCACCCTGCCCTTTAATCCTCATAATGGGGCATGTTGGTGAACCCAGCTTTGGCAAAGTCCTTTATGAAAGTCTTTGGTAATAACTAACAAACCCTAGGCATGTATATAAAATGGTTGTCCATATCTTAACAACTCAGATCTTTTCTGCATCAGAGAAGATCCTATCTGCTGTCTCATTATGGTTGAGGTATGCCACTTTCTCCTTTAACAGGTGGTACTTCGAAGATTTAATCTTCAGCCCATATTGGATTAGTTTGGTGAATGCAACATCTAGATAGTTCATGTGACTTTCATAAACCTTTGACAACACAATGATGTCATCCAGGTACAGAAGGACAGTCTGGAAATACTTGTTTCCTAGGCAGTGCTCTACCAGTCACTGGAACATCTCTATCTCATTGCAAAGCCTGAATGGCATGCATGAAAATTCGCAGAATGTCATTGGCATGATAAATGCTATCTTCTCCTGGTCCTCTAGGGCAGTGGTCTCCAAAGTGGGGTGCGCGCACCCCAGGGGGTGCGCAAGAGGATCCTTCGGGATGCACGGCAGGAGGAGCACCACTTTTTTTTTTCTTTTGGCAGTTCGGCCGGGAGTCCGAGCAGCATTTTTTTTCCCTTCCCTCGGCAGTTCGGCTACATTTGGACTACATTTCTGCAGTGCTGACAATTTATTGCCACATCATGCAGTATATTTTGATTCAAACCCCATAAAGGAAATACCTGAGAAAGGAAAACAGCTTCTAAGAATACAATTCTACTTGATAGTACAAAATGGTGAATTTCAGAAGTAAACTATTCATCATAAATCTGTTCTGTTGTCCTTTTGTTAATGATATGGTTAAAACAAAAGCTAATGTGTCCTAATTTTGACACCCTCACTCATAGAATCATAGAATATCAGGGTTGGAAGGGACCTCAGGAGGTCATCTAGTCCAACCCCCTTCTCAAAGCAGGACCAATCCCCAACTAAATCATCCTAGCCAGGGCTTTGTCAAGCCTGACCTTAAAAATCTCTGTTGCTTATCACCTTTCTCTAAGAACAGTCCCATTGCAATCAGTGATGCTACAAAACATAAGAGCTGAGTAAGGGGATCAGTATCTAATCCTCAATAAACATCAGTATGATAGTTTTGTATTCAATTTTGATTAAAATTAATTAGATAAATTTAAGAACTTATAAAAAGCCATCATAAATTCTTAAGATTTTTCTGTTTTATTTTTAAACTAAACAAGAGGATCCTTCAGCGTGTGTGGCAGGAGGAGCACCACTGGAGCAGCGCCATTTTTTTTCCCCCTCCCTCAGCAGTTCGGCCAGGAGTCCGAGCGGCTTTTTTTTTTCCCCTTCCCTGGAAAGTTCGTCCGGGAGCAGGGGGTGCGTGCTCAAAATTTTTTTGCTGATGGGGTGCACGATCAAAAAGGTTTGGAGACCACTGCTCTAAGGCCATCTGTATCTGCTAACATCTGCTAGCCATATCATTAGGGAGGCAGATTGAAGAGCAGCTTTCGTTGAGGAAGGGGATGTGCATCTTTACGTGTAAATTGGTTGAGTTTCCAATAGTCCACGCAGAATTGGATTTTCATGCTTTCTCATGACCAGGATGATGGGGGCTGCCCAAGTGCTGTAACTTTCTTTGATAATGTCTGTGTCCTTCATTTCATTAAAGATCTCATTCATTGGTTTATACAAAACCAGCAGATTTTTTTCCATAATGTCTCCTGAACTGAGGCATGGAATACAATGGATGATTCAGTGCTGGATGTGGGTTGCATACACCCTGTTCCCTGGATCAGTTCCCTAGCCCTGGGTTCAGGCTGCATTTAGGCCTGCCCCTCCCAGTAGCAGCATGTGCTCTCTTTTTGACTTATGAGGGCTTTTCTTTGCACTCTGGCAGCCAGTTTACTCCAGAGCCAGTCAGGTGGCCTGTAGCCTGTACCCAGATGGGCAGGACTGCTCTGGAACAGCATTCCCCTTCTCCAGTGAAAGAAGAGCTGGTAGCAGGAGGCCAGGAGTGGGATTTCCTCCTTGTCCTCTAGCCAGCTAGGGCTCTGAAAGCAGAGGGACCAGCTGTCTTCTCTGCCTATCCCCTCCCTACTCAATCACTGGGGGTTGGGCTGACCCTTTCATAGTGACACATAGTAGGGGCCCTCACATTAGCATTTGTACCTGCAAAACTCAGTGAGCTTCCTGGCTCTCAGTCCTGTACACAGACAACTAGACAGATACAACACCTTTCTTTATTGTGTCTTCTTTATGACTATAAGACATGGAATTAATGATAATTTATTTGATGATGAATATGAAATCTAGGTTTCTTATATACAAACATTAATTTCCAATTATTTATATTTCTCTTTTACAGAAATATTCTTACCCTGACAAATGCTTTCGATTTGCCAGAAGGTAATGTAACCCAGGAAAACTTTGAACAGATGCAGAAGTGGTGTAACATGACTGATCCAGGGACTTTTGTAGGCCTTAAGTTTGAGACCTGTAACCTTGAAAGTTTCTTAACTGACGTAAGTTGACACTATAGGTGAGCTGGTAACAACTCTGATATTTAAGTTTCTTAATGCTTTCCATTATAAAGGATTTGTGCAACCTTTTCTATGAGATGCTTTTACATCTATTCCATTTACAGCATGCTTTTGATATTTGGTAGAAGGAATGCCCTTGGACTAGGGAAGTGCTTTTTCTTTGGCTCATGAAAATCTATTCAGCTTTTGCTGAGCTATAAACTGTTAAACATTGACATTTCCCTCCTCTCACTTTCATTCCTCAGGAAACTTTTGGCAGCCAGCCAGAATAATAACTAAACCCACAAATATTCTAAGCCCAGGTTCACTGTACTGTTAAAGTGGTGGCAGACAACACCACACTTGAAAAGCCTATGAGCTGCCGGAGTAGCAATAGTGGGAAAAAAGAAAGAAAGGCTGGATTCCCAGCCTGGACCCAAAACATAGCCCATGTCTCCCTCTGGGGAACAATGTGGGGAAGGATTTCCCTCAGCTCCCAAGGTGAGGAGAGAGAATTGGGCCAAGTTCCCCACTCCAACCAACCACAGCCAACCCTGGACCCATCCAGCCCCACTCTGGGACAACAACCTTCTCCTGCTGCCAGCTAACCCTGTAATTCAGTTAGTTGCAGACACTGATGCCATGCTAAAGGTTTAGGTTTCAAACCCTGCTTATGATTGGTTGGTGGGAAGGGGTTGTTACAGTTGTATATAACAGAATTTTATTTTTACCTTTCTCTTTTAGAAAAGTTAGGAAAATACATATAAAAAAACTTTGAGGTAATTATTTAGGTTGCAAAAGACAAGCACTCAAAAGTTAGGGAATGTCAGATTTACAGTTCTCTGGACATCTTAATTTAGACCCTTTGTATATATGCATTAGGATACTGTCTTTAATTTCATGATCACGTACTATATTTTTGACAGGATTTTCACATACTATATTTTCCTTATTCAGTGCACAGGATGGCTGCACAAATTGGGGAAATCAAGATTGCTCTTGCATTTGTAAATCTGGTATTTTCAGGCTTTTGAGTGCTTGACTTTGCAAACTAAATAACATTTAACATATATTTAAAAACTGTGGATATTTTTTAAAGTTTGTATTTGGGTTTATTGCCCATGAAATAGAAGTGGTTTCAGAGCATAATTCAAACTGTCTTACTGAATTGCAATGTGTAAACTGCACTTCTAGTTATAGTGATGCTGTTTAGGATTGGTGTTGTTCTATGAAAAAGTGAGTTCACAAAAAGAGTACCTCTAAAGACTGCCTCCAACTAAATTAGCTTGTTGGGCTTGTTATAATCTGATATGATGCCTTCATCTGCACAGTGGCTTATTACCAAAGTCCTTTTCGACCAGAACTCCCAGTGTTTTCAGTGAGCATTCTATTCACGGCACAATTGTGGGACAGTGATAAGGAGGAAACTATAGGGAAAAAATTGGTTACATAGTTTGATTATATTTTATGTTATTGTCCATTCTGGAAACGTTATCTCAGTAACAGACTTTATATATGTTACAGTAAACATAATGCAGAATTAGGGTTGATTTATGAAAATAAATAGAAAAGTATAACTATAGTACAGTATAATTCATTACCATCTCCAGTATACATGGAAGTATTTTTAAATGCTAAATAGTATCAGTTGCTTCTAAATTTTGAGTCTGCTGTCATTTCTCTACAGGGAGTTGAAGGAACTGGCTTGGCTTTTATAGTCTTCACTGAAGCTATCACCAAAATGCCTGTCTCACCTTTGTGGTCTATTCTCTTCTTTATCATGCTGTTCTGCTTAGGCTTGTCATCTATGTTTGGAAACATGGAAGGTGTTCTTGTACCTTTGCAAGATCTTAATATCGTACCTAAAAAATGGCCTAAGGAACTTGTTACAGGTAGGTATTGTATGGCTCTTCAGTATCTATTATCTTTAAAGAAATTTGGAATTGTCTTCAGTCTTAAAATTAGTTAGAAGTGAACATTTCTGATTAGTTTTTATGCTTTATGCTTAAAATATTTGACTTTGCTCTTTATTTACAGGTTTGATTTGTGCAGGGTCTTATTTGCTTGCCTTTATTTTTGTGCTGAATTCTGGTAACTACTGGCTGGCACTATTTGACAGTTTTGCTGGATCCATTCCCTTGCTGATAATTGCTTTTTGCGAGATGTTTTCAGTCGTCTACATTTATGGGATAGACAGGTATGAAATAAACATAGGCTTAAGTGTTGTAGAAACTATGCAGGAATGAATGAAGACCATAGCTGCAATCTTACTATATCCCAGTGCATGTCTACTCTCTAATGGAATTCACAGGAATTACACAAACATAATTTAGCCTTTGTAATATAATCTTTTTTTTAAAACTCTCTCAACGAACAGAGAAAAATATCTGTTAAGATTTAATGTTCTTGATTTATACTGTAGATTACAGCTACTCAGCTTTTCTGCCAACAGGTAATAGTAATCTGTAACTGATAACTGACTACACACCTAAAACAAAAACTAAATAATTTTCAGAAGGGTTGCAAGAGAATAATATACTTAGCCAGTGTTCAAGGGTAGAGTATTCTGCACATGAATTCCTAGTTTTTTAAAATGAGTATCAGACAGTGTAATGCAAATATGCAATAATTGGTTCATGTGAATCTTAAGTGTGGTGCCTACGGTTATGCTAAACCATCAGTGGAAATATACTTGTATTTTAAAGTATTGATTCATTGTAAATACACTTAGACTTCTTTACTTCTTAACTTTCTGATTTAGTTAATTATTTCTGGTAATAATGATGAGATGATAGCAGCAATTGAGGTGTCAGAAGATGATGGTCCTGGAGCAAATTGATAATTTATAAAGTCACCAGGCCTAGATGCATATTCAAGACTTCTTCTCTGAGTAGAGTCCCTATGGGTGTTCCACTGTGGGTGTATCTGTGCCCTTAGCCTCTAATCAGAGATTTTAGGTAGCAGTGTCCATTCGGCCCGCACATGCACTCTCCCTCACCTGTTGTTTGCCTTGAGTCTATCTAGTGCTGCGCATGTGAATCGCCCCCAGTTCCTTCTCAACCGCCTTTGGCCTCAAATGGAGCGAGAAGTTGTCTCTTCCTTCTCTGCATCATTAGTTTAAGTAGTAGTTATTTTTAGTCATTTTATTGTCTTTAATAGTTAGAGTTTCTGTTTACCCTGTTGGGATTTTTTAAAGATTCCCCCACCCCCTTCTGGGGGGGGTGTCACCCCCACAGGGGCATATAGTAGTCTAGACTTTCTGTTTTTCTCAGTTACAAACAATAAACAAAAAAGAAAAAAATGAATGCATTAATTGTGGTATTTATTGAACATCTACCAGAGATGCAAAAAGAAGAGTTTCAGGCCATTTCCAAAGAGGGCCACTTAGTAGCCAGAACTGCACTACAGATGGCATTGGACACAGCAGATACAACAGCCCACTCAGTCTCCACAGCAGTGGTAATGAGATGGCCTCCTGATTACAGCTTTCCAAGTTGCCCCAAAAAGTACAGCCAATGGTTGAGAATCTCCTGTTCAAAGGACCCAAGCTCTTTACTGATAAGACTGACACCTATCTTCATACTCTGAAGGATTCCCAGGCATGCTATGATCCCTGGACATCTATGCTGCTGGACAAAAGAGAAAAATATGGCTCTCAACCACAGCACAGTTCATGCCCACCTCAGTATCCACCATCACACCGCTCTTACGAGCCACAATGATCCAAGGTACAAAAATGGAAGCAATTAGCCCCCCCTTCCCGCTCCCCCAGTCCATGACCTCCCAGCCCTCCTTCTCTAAGCACCTTTGACAGGTTTGTCATGGTCTCAAACAGCAGTTCCTTGGAACATTAGCTGCCATCTATGCACCTGTCATGGCCCTTCGGACGTCACCTGACCATCTTTCTCAGCGGTTGGCAGAATATCACCTCTGACAGATGGGTCTTGAAGATTATTTTGAATGGTTATGCCATTCAATTCACATCCCTCCCCCATAGCCACCCTCCTTCCTTGTTCCTTTTTAGGGACTCTTCTCATGAGAACCTACTTTTCCAGAAAACAGATCATATGTTATTTTTAGGGGCCAGAGAATCAGTCCTGATGCAACTCAGAGGCAAGGGGTTTTACTCCCACTATTTCCTGATCCCCAAGACGAAGGGAGGTTGGAGGCCCATTCTAGATATGTGAAGGCGCAGCTATAATGCAAGAAGATTGGTTTCTAGCCTTGGACCTATAAGATGCCTACTTCCACATCTCGATACAGCTGTCACACAGGAAGTTCCTACGGTTCACCTTTGGCCAGAACCATTATTAATACACGGTGCTCCCATTCGGCTTCTCATCCGCACCCAGTGTATTCTCCAAGGTTCTCTCTGTCATAGCAGCACACCTGTGAACATTAGGCATTGTTATATACCCTACCTTGACGACTGCCTCCTCAGGGATCCCTCATTTAAGGATGCCATACAAGCCACTCAGATGACCATGTGCACATTTTCGCAATTGGGCCTACAGCTCAACACCCAGAAATCAGCACTCACCCAAGTACAGCGACTGGAGTTTATTGGTGCTGAACTTGACACAGTACAAATGAGAGCATTCCTCCTGCTATACAGGTTCAGCACCCTCACAAGTCTCATCAAGACAGTCCAGGCCAGTCCACAAACATTGGCTAGGAATTGTCTACAGCTGCTTGGTCATAAGGCAGCATGCACCTTCATCACGCCACATGCTCAGTTGTTCATGAGGTGTCTACAGATGTGGCTCCAATCTGTCTATTCCCCAAACAAGGACAGACTAAGCAAACTACTATCATTGCCCTACACTGTAAAACACTCCCTGGACTAGTGGAAAGACCCATCCAATGTCTGAGCAGGTGTTCCGTTCGTACAACCATCACCAACTCTGATGAAGGATGCCTCCCTAATAGGCTGGGAGCATTAAGAGTTGTCTGGAATGCCTGTGCACACTTTCTCCCATTCATCAAGAACACCCATACAAAGGTCATGACAGACAATATGACCTGTATGTTTTACATAAATCGCCAAGGAGGCTTCGGATCTCTCTCCCTCTGTACAGAAGCACTCAAACTCATCTAAGCCGTCTACCTACCAGGCATACAGAACATGACAGCCAACAGTGTCAGTGTGACAAAGTTCCTCCTCTACCTTAGTGGGTCCTGTGCTTATTGGCAGATTTGCTCAGCTCAGTGATCTTCCCCACAGTCTGGATCAACTCCTCCTGTGTCTGACCAGGAGTTGGGAGCTTTGGGGGGAACCCGGGCCCGCCCTCTACTCCGGGTTCCAGCCCAGGGCCCTGTGGATCGCAGCTGTCTATAGTGCCTCCTGTAACAGCTGCATGACAGCTACAACTCCCTGGGCTACTTCCCCATGGCCTCCTCCAAACACCTTCTTTATCCTCACCACAGGACCTTCCTCCTGGTGTCTGATAATGCTTGTACTCCTTAGTCCTCCAGCAGCACACTCTTTCAGGCCTGGTCTACACTACGCATTTAAACTGAATTTAGCAGCATTAAACCAATTTAACCCTGCACCCGTCTACACAATGAGGCCCTTTATATCAATATAAAGGGCTCTTTAAACCGATTTCTGTACTCCTCCCCAACGAGAGGAGTAGCACTGAAATCGGTATTGCCATGTTGTATTAGGGTTAGTGTAGCCGCAAATCGACGGTATTGGCCTCTGGGCGGTATCCCACAGTGCACCATTGTGACTGCTCTGGAAAGCAATCTGAACTCGGATGCACTCGCCAGGTAGACAGGAAAAGCCCCGCAAACTTTTGAATTTCATTTCCTGTTTGCCCAGCGTGGAGCTCTGATCAGCATGGGTGGAGATGCAGTCCCAAATCCAAAAAGAGCTCCAGCATGGACCGTACGGGAGATACTGGATCTGATCGCTGTATGGGGAGACAAATCTGTTGTATCAGAGCTCCGTTACAGAAGATGAAATGACAAAGCATTTGAAAAAATCTCCAGGCTATGATAGACAGAGGCCACAGCAGGGACTCAGCACAGTGCTGCGTGAGAAGTGTAACGGAAAGCCAAAGAATCAAATGGACGCTCATGGAGGGAGAGAGGGGGTATTGAGGACTCCAGCTATCCCACAGTCTCCGAAAAGCATTTGCATTCTTGGCTGAGCTCCAAATGCCTGAAGGGTCAAAAACATTTTCCCAGTTGTTTCAGGGTGTATATCGTCAATTTACACCCTTCCCTCCCCCCGAAAGAAAAGGGGAAAAAATTGTTTCTCGCCTTTTTTCAATGTCACCCTATGTCTACTGCATGCTGCTGCTATGGGGTGCTGCAGCGCTGAACACCAGCATCCCCTTCCCAGTGGCAGATGGTACAATATGATTGCTATCCATTGTCATCATCAGCCCGTGAGTGCTCCTGGCTAGCTTCGGTGAGGTCGGCTGGGGTCGCCTGAGTAAAAATAGGAATGACTCCCGGTCATTCCCGGCAGATGGTACAAAAGGCTTGGTAACCATCCTCATCATAGCAGCTCCATCAGCCCCCCCTTTCATGTCTAAAGAAAAGATTCTGTACTGCCTGGACTATCATAGCAGCAGGAGGCTGTGCTCCTCTCCCTCTCCACCCTTTAATGTCCTGCCTGGACTATCATAGCAGCTGGAGGCTGCCTCCCCCTCATTTTATCTCACTAAAAGTCAGTGTTTCTTATTCCTGCTTTCTTTATTACTTCATCACACAAATGGGGGGACACTGCCACGGTAGCCCAGGAGGGTTGGGGGAGGAGGGAAGCAACGGGTGGGGTTGTTGCAGGGGCACCCCCTAGAATGGCATGCGGCTCATCATTTCTGCGGGATCTCTGGGGCTCTGACATGGAGCGGCTGTGCTCTCTGGTTCTCTAGTACACTTGCCCCATATTCTAGGCAGGACTGACTCTATTTTTAGACAAAACATAAAGAAGGGAATGACCCAGGGAGTCATTCCCATTTTTGTCCATGCGCCCCCAGCCGACCTCAGCGAGGCCAGCCAGGAGCACCCATGACAGCAGCTGATGGTACAAAAGGATTGATAACCGTCATCGCCAATTTCCAAATGTAAACGGTGCAAAATGACTGATAACCATCATCTCATTGCCAATTTACAATGGCAGACGGTGCAATAGGGATGGTAATCGTCTCTGCTACCTTGCAAAGGCAAATGAATGCTGCTGCGTAGCACTGCAGTACCACCTCTGTCAGCAGCATCCAGTACACATACGCTGACAGTGACAAAAGGCAAAACAGGCTCCATGGTTGCCATGCTATTGCATCTGCCAGGGCAATCCAGGTGAAAAACGGCGCGAAATGATTGTCTGCCGTTGCTTTCACGGAGGAAGGATTGATTGATGACATTTACCCAGAATCACCTGTGACACTGTTTTTGCCCCATCATGCATTGGGATCTCAACCCAGAATTCCAATGGGCGGGGGAGACTGTGGGAACTATGAGATAGCTACGGGATAGCTACCCACAGTGCAACACTCCAGAAATCGACGCTAGCCTCGGTACATGGACGCACACCACCGAATTAGTGCTTAGTGTGGCCGCGTACACTCGACTTTATACAATCTGTTTCAAAAAACTGGTTTCTTTAAAAACGGAATAATCCCATAGTGTAGACATACCCTCACTCTCAGCTCTTTACGCCTCTTGCTCCCAGCTCCTCACACGCACTTCCTCTCCTCTGGCTCCCTCCTCGCCTGACTGTAGTGAGCTCCTTTTTAAACCCAGGTGCCCTGATTAGCCTGCCTTAATTGGCTGCAGGTGTTCTAATCAGCCTGTCTGCCTTAAATGGTTCTAGCAGGTTCCTGATTACTCTAGTGAAGCCCCTGCTCTGGTCACTCAGGGAACAGAAAACTACTTGTCCTGTGACCAGTATATTTGCTTCTACCAGACTCCTGTACCCCACTGGCCTGGGTCTGTCACAGTCAGTCAGAACTTTTCACATGACTATGAATGGGAAATAAATTCAGAAGTGCTTCATGACCTATTTGCCTTTTGGAGAACCCTGACTATAGACCTCTTCACTACTTACTGGAACAAGAAATGTCCTCACTAGAACTCCAAGACAGGCTGGTGGAAACAGTCTCTGGGCGATGCCCTCATTCTCCCATTCCCCACCTTTTATACACCTTTCTCCCATTTCCTTTACTATCCAAAGTCCTGCTGACAGTACAATGAGACAAAGCAAGGGTTATTTTGATTGCCTCCTCCTGGCCAACATAAGGTTGGTTCCCTTACCTGGCATAGATGGCAGTATGTCCTCTGGTCTGTCTTCAGTCCATTCTCAAAATGACTTTCTCAAAACTACAGATTGATCCTTTACCCCAACTTGTGGATCTTCCCTCTCTAGGTTTGACTTCTTCTTCATTCCAATACTTAGAGGTAGAATGCTCTGACAAGGTGTTTCTACACAGCCAAAATTGATCACTCAGCATACTTACCTGCAAAAATGGAAACAATTCCAAATTTGGTGTCATTCTAAGTACATAGACCTGACATCATCCTCCCTCCCTCTGATTTTAGACTACATTTTAGACCTCAAAAAATCAGAACTCTCTCTCTCAGCTCCCTTAAAGTACATCTAGCACTCATAATGGCCTTCCACTGTCAAGTAGATGGATACTCAGTGTTCGCTCACCCACTGACCGCCGGATTCCTATAAGGGCATTGGAAACTTGTTCCTGCAGGTGAGCCCACCCACTCCAACCTTGGATCTTAATCTAGTTCTCAGAGCCTTGACTAGACCCCTTTGACCCCATGATGACTTACTCTCTTTCACACCTGTCAATGAAGACAGCATTTCTGGTTGCCACCACCTCAGCTAGGCGCATAGGAGAAATAGCAGGCCTGATGGCACACTGGCCATTCACAGTCTTTTTTTAAAGACAAAGTAACATTTATGCTGCATCACAAGTTTCTCCCTAAAAAGTAGCTTCTGTTTTTCATATGAATCAACAAATCCATCTTCCTGTTTTTTCCCCAAACCACATCATGATAACAGGGAAGCGATTCTCCATATGCTAGATGTTAGAAAAATGCTAGCATTCTCCTTGGACAGGACTAAGGACTTTAGGAAGTCTACTAAAATCTTTTGTTCATGGAAAGGTAGCCTTTTATTTTATTTAAAATGAATTTTGTAATGTGGTATTACACCACCATGGGTTCAGCTCTGGCAGATACAATTTCAAGCTTAACAGAGTGAAAGTCACCTCTGCTACTTGCTTCAGAGGGTATGTCTACACTACGGGATTATTCTGATTTTACAGAAACCGGTTTTTGGAAACAGATTGTATAGAGTCGAGTGCACGCGGCCACACTAAGCACATTAATTCGGCGGTGTACTGAGGCTAGCGTCGACTTCCGGAGTGTTGCACTGTGGGTAGCTATCCCATAGCTATCCCATAGTTCCCACAGTATCCCCCGCCCATTGGAATTCTGGGTTGAGATCCCAATGCCTGATGGGGCCAAAAATTTGTCGCAGGTGGTTATGGGTAAATGTCGTCAGTCAATCCTCCCTCCGTGAAAGCAATGGCAGACAATCATTTCGCACTCTTTTCCCTGGATTGCCCTGGCAGACGCACTTGCTCAGCCTATAGCTGAAAATGGGAATCTGTGATAAGCACTAGGATAAAAGCACAGACAGGACTGAATCTCCATTTGTGTGTGGGCCTTTGGTCGACACTGGTAAAATACAAAATGTCCCAGGATATGTATGTTGCGGGACAGTTCTAAACGGCAGCTTAATTTTTTTATTTGCAGCAAAATGTAGAGGTCTAAGTATCTGATGGTGAGCCCTGGTAGCAAGGGGTAGGCTGGGGTAGGTGCGATCGCACGGTGCGGCTGCCTGGGAGAGCGGCCTGAGGCAGAAGCCTCCAGCTGGCATGATATTCCAGGCAGGATTGATTCTCCATTACACAAAACTTAAAGAAGAGAATGACCTGGAGTCATTCCCATTTTTGCCCAGGCGCCCCCGACCAACCTCACCCAGGCCAGCCAGGAGCACCCACAGGACAACGATGACAGATACCAGTCATACTGCACCGTCTGCCGTCCGCAAGGCAGGGCAAGGGGATGCTGCTGTGTAGCGCTGCAGCACCACGTCTGCCAGCAGTATCCAGTAGACATATGGTGACATTGAAAAAAGCAAGAAACGATTTTTTTCCCTTTGCTTTCATTGGGGTGGGGGGGGTGGCTGACGACATATACCCTGAACCACCCACGACAACGTTATTAACCCTTCGTATATGTATCAGAGGGGTAGCCGTGTTAGTCTGGTTCTGTAGAAGCAGCAAAGAATCCTGTGGCACCTTATAGACTAACAGATGTTTTGCAGCATGAGCTTTCGTGGGTGAATACCCACTTCTTCGGATGCAAGCAGTGGAAATTTCCAGGGGCAGGTGTGTATATATAAGCAAGCAAGAAGCAGGCTAGAGATAACGAGGTTAGATCAATCAGGGAGGATGGGGCCCTGTTCCAGCAGCTGAGGTGTGAAAACCAAGGGAGGAGAAACTGGTTCTGTAATTGGCAAGCCATTCACAGTCTTTGTTTAGTCCTAAACTGATGGTGTTAAATTTGCAAATGAATTGGAGCTCAGCAGTTTCTCTCTGGAGTCTGGTCCTAAAGTTTTTTTGCTGGAGGATGGCCACCTTAAAATCTGCTATTGTGTGGCCAGGGAGGTTGAAGTGTTCTCCTACAGGTTTTTGTATATTGCCATTCCTAATGTCTGATTTGTGTCCATTTATCCTTTTCCTTAGAGACTGTCCAGTTTGGCCGATGTACATAGCAGAGGGGCATTGCTGGCATATGATGGCATATATTACATTGGTGGACGTGCAGGTGAATGAACCGGTGATGGTGTGGCTGATCTGGTTAGGTCCTGTGATGGTGTTGCTGGTGTAGATATGTGGGCAGAGTTGGCATCGAGGTTTGTTGCATGGGTTGGTTCCTGAGCTAGAGTTACTATGGTGCGGTGTGCAGTTGCTGGTGAGAATATGCTTCAGGTTGGCAGGTTGTCTGTGGGCGAGGACTGGCCTGCCACCCAAGGCCTGTGAAAGTGTGGGATCATTGTCCAGGATGGGTTGTAGATCCCTGATGATGCGGTGGAGGGTTTGAGCTGGGGACTGTATGTGATGGCCAGTGGAGTCCTGTTGGTTTCTTTCTTGGGCTTGTCTTGCAGTAGGAGGCTTCTGGGTACACATCTGGCTCTGTTGATCTGTTTCCTTATTTCCTCATGTGGGTACTGTAGTCTTGAGAATGCTTGGTGGAGATTTTCTAAGTGTTGGTCTCTGTCTGCGGGTTAGAGCAGATGCGGTTGTACCTCAGTGCTTGGCTGTAGACAATGGATCTTGTGGTGTGCCCGGGATGGAAGCTGGAGGCATGAAGGTAGGCATAGCGGTCGGTAGGTTTTCGGTATAGGGTGGTGTTAATGTGACCACCACTTATTTGCACCGTGGTGTCTAAGAAGTGGACCTCCCGTGTAGATAGGTCCAGGCTGAGGTTGATGGAGGGTGGAAGCTGTTGAAATCATGGTGGAATTTTTCTAGAGTCTCCTTCCCATGGGTCCAGATGATGAAGATGTCATCAATGTAGCGTAGGTAGAGAAGGGGCGTGAGTGGACAGGAGCTGAGGAAGCGTTGTTCCAGGTCAGCCATAAAAATATTGGCATATTGTGGGGCCATGCGGGTGCCCATAGCGGTGCCACTGATCTGGAGATATATATTGTCATTAAATTTGAAATAGTTGTGTGTGAGGATAAAGGCACAGAGCTCAGCAACCAGTTGTGCTGTGGCATCATCAGGGATACTGTTCCTGACAGCTTGTATTCCATCAGTGTGTGGGATGTTTGTGTAGAGAGCCTCTACATCCATGGTGGCTAGGATGGTGTTCTCTG
This sequence comes from Mauremys reevesii, assembly GCF_016161935.1. NCBI lineage: Eukaryota > Metazoa > Chordata > Testudines > Geoemydidae > Mauremys > Mauremys reevesii. Next base: position 123,693,675 of record NC_052624.1, on the reverse strand, counting down.
GAAGGTCACCAATGCATTGTAGTTTCCTCAGGAAATCAGTGGTGTCACGGAGATAGCTGGGAGTGCTGGTAACATAGGGTCTGAGTAGGGAGTCCACATATCCAGACAGTCCTTCAGTGAGAGTTCCAATGCCAGAGATGATGGGGCGTCCAGGATTACCAGGTTTGTGGATCTTAGGTAGTAGATAGAATAACCCTGGTCGAGGTTCTAAGGGTATGTTGATTTGTTCCGGTGTTAGTGTAGGGAGTGTCCTGAGTAGATGGTGCAGTTTCTTAGTGTATTCCTCAGTGGGATCTGAGGGAAGTAGCTTGTAAAATTTGGTATTGGAGAGTTGTCTGATGGCCTCCTGAGATGTGATTATTCCCATCTATTCAAGATTGGTGAGGCCTCATCTGGAGTACTGTGTCCAGTTTTGGGCACCGCGCTACAAGAAGGATGTGGAAAAATTGGAAAGATTCCAGCAGAGGGCAACAAAAATGATTAGGGGGCTGGAGCACATGACTTATGAGGAGAGGCTGAGGGAACTGGGATTGTTTAGTCTGCAGAAGAAAGAATGAGGGGGGATTTGATAGCTGCTTTCAACTACCTGAAAGGGGGTTCCAAAGAGGATGGATCTAGACTGTTCTCAGTGATACCTGATGACAGAACAAGGAGTAATGGTCTCAAGTTGCAGGGGGGAGGTTTAGGTTGGATATTAGGAAAAACTTTTTCACTCAGAGAGTGGTGAAGCACTGGAATGAGTTACCTAGGGAGGTGGTGGAATCTTCTTCCTTAGAGGTTTTTAAGATCAGGCTTGAAAAAGCCCAGGCTGGGATGATTTAGTTGGGAACTGGTCCTGCTTTGAGCAGGGGGTTGGACTAGATGACCTCCTGAGGTCCCTTCCAACCCTGATATTCTATGATTCTATGACATTGGGAGCTCAGCCCAGAATTCAAATTGTTTTCGGAGAATGCGGGAACTGTGGGATAGCTACAGTCATCAGTTGTCCCTCCCTCCATGAGCGTCCATTTGATTCTTTGGCTTTCTGGTACGCTTGTCTCAGCTCCTTAAGTTTCACGCAGCACTGTGTTGAGTCCCTGTTGTAACCTCTGTCCATCAAGACCTTGGAAATTTTTTCAAATGTTTTGGCATTTCGTCTTTTGGAACGGAGTTCTGATAGAACAGATTCATCTCCCCATATAGAGATCAGATTCAGTATCTCCCGTACGGTCCATGCTGGAGCTCTTTTTTGTTCTGGGACTGCATGTGCTGATCAGCGTGTCATGCTGTGAAAACAGGAAATAAAATTCAAAAGTTTGCGGGGCTTTTCCTGTCTACCTTGCCAGTGCATCCAAGTTCAGACTGTTGTCCAGAGCGGTCACAATGGTGCACTATGAGATAGCTCCTGGAGACCAATAGCGTCGAATTGCGGCCACACTAACCCTAATTTGAAATGGCAATGTCGATTTCAAGGCTACTCCCCTCATCGGGGAGGAGTACAGAAATCGATTTTAAGAGCCCTTTATGTCGACAAAAATGCCTTCGTTGTGTGGACGGGTGCAGGGTTAATTTGATTTAACGCTGCTAAATTCGACATAAACTTGTAGTGTAGACCAGCCCAGAGTTAGAGTCTCTAGAAACACATAGAAACTAAGGGTAGTGTGACCACACATACATTCACCAATGCAAACTCTAGTCTATTTTACAAATTTTATCAAAGTTACAATTAAAGTATGATTACCCAAGCATATAGAAATTTTATACAGACCTATGCACAAATTACAAATATAGTTATACTCACATCCTTAACAATCAGGGCTGGCTCCAGGCACCAGTGAACAAAGCAGGTGCTTGGGGCAGCCATTGGAAAGTGGCGGCACGTCTGGGTCTTTGGTGGCAATTCGGTGGCGGGTCTCTCAGTTGCCGAATTGCCGCAGAAGAATGAAGCAGCGTGGTAGAGCTGCCGCCAAAGTGCCACCGATTGCGGCTTTATTTTATTTTTATTTTTTTTTGCTTTGCCACTTGGGGCAGCAAAAAAGCTGGAGCCGGCCCTGGCCCTTTTAACAATAGTGTTAGGGTCTGATGGGTCTCTCAAGGCTTGATCATCAGTAGAGGGATGATTCCTACTGGAGTCTCCCATAGGCACCTCTTTGCCCATAATCTTAGGGTTATTTCTCAGTCATTAGCTTAAGTCATCATTTCTTGTCTCCAAGGCCTAAAATAGCTAAGCTAAAGTCTTGCAGGCCTCAGCCTACGGGTTGTTTCAGCTTGTCTTACTCATGTCAAATATTTGGTTCCAGTGTTCCCTCTAATTTTTCCCACACATGTGGAGAAAAAATTGGTGCACATAACAAAATTCTGTTATGCACACCAATATGGAGGTGGATACATCACCTCCATAGTGATATCTTTGATCTTTTTGCTTTTCTTGATAATTACAAGCAGTGTGAAATCAGAAGCAGTCACACAATTATTGAAACAATGCATGTTTTTAAGAGTATTTTTCCTGGCATGCTTTTGGGAAATTTGATTCAAACTTATAGGATAATTCAAACATAGGATAATTATATTATATTGATATTATATTGATATTTGCCTGAATTTTGTTTTTACCAATTTATAGTTTATGGTGGCATTGGAAAGTTCTGAGAAGTACAATTGGGGCATTTTACTTTGCATTTGTGCATGTGATTGGAGAGTCTCTGAATGTGCTTTGTAAACCACTGCAGTGGAGTGAATTTCCCGAACTTGCTACCTTTGCTTTTAGGTTTAACAAGGATATTGAGTTCATGATTGGACACAAACCCAACATTTTCTGGCAGGCCACATGGAGAGTCATCAGTCCTCTCATTATGTTAGTTATCTTCTTCTTTTACTTTGTGGTGAAAGTCAATGAAGAACTGCTCTATATCATTTGGGATCCTAATTATGTAAGTACATAATGTCAAAACACATATCTTGAATTTTTTTATGTATTCCTCCTTTTTTCTGTGCCTGTACTAATTACATCCATCTTCCCCACATTGCCTGTTCAACAGTGTTCTAATGAATACTGTGCTACAATGCATAAAATGGAATATAAAAAATTAAATGTTAGACCTTAGAACTTGCTATTCTAAATTCAGCCACAAATTAATGGGAATTGTTAGATGATGAATGTCTTAGTAAGGATCCTGCTGAGAGACAGGATCACAGGCTGAAGGCTGTGAACTTAGTCTTTTATAGAGTAGGGATTGCATAACAGTTTGAAATGTAGAGAGCTGTCACTGTTAACAAAAGACTAGTGGGTCAGATTCTGAACCCATTTATAGCCATGAAAATCCTTAGGAGCTGCAATGTGGTTGTGATGGGTTTTCCCAGTGTGCAACCTGGAACTGGGGTACAACTGACCTTATTAACTGGCTTACTAACCTGGGCTCCCTCTCCCACTGTGATATTGTGACAAGCTGCAAACCTCTCCAGGTACACCACTTACACAGATAGCCATGGGCAGGGACACACCCAGCTGAGTTACATGAATGCTTCTTCCACCCACTCATGAACTAACAATAGGGAGGCTCCAGCCAATTCCTCACTACTCCCTGGCCTTGCACCGCTGAGCTGTACTGTCTGGCTCTGGTCAGAAGCCTGGCCAGTGTAAATTTATAACCCAGTCCGCCCCTCCCTCAAAGTAGAGAGGACATGCACCAGCTTTTGTTCCTGAGCATATTTCCCAAGCACTTCAACCAAAATGCACTGTTTTAGGTAAAATATAAAATGGATTAATTAATTAGAGAAAGATAGGTTTTAAGGGATGATAAGTGGTAGGCATAAAGGACAGAGATGGTTACCAAAGAAAATAAAAATAAGTGCACAATCTAAGTTCTACATACTAAAGAGAATGTGAATGTTTGTGTTTGGGGGTTACTTGCTGTGTGCTGAGCTTGTGTTTGTCAGTCTGTTTGGTTGGTTGGTTGTTTGAAGGACTGTGTGCTGTGGCTGGCAGTTGGAGGCTGTGAGCTTCAAAGGAAGGTTTGAAAGCTAGAAGCCTCTGGTAATTGGCTGAGCCTTAATCAGTGGGCGGGGCGTTCACACGGGCCAGGGCTTTATAAAGCTGAGCACAAGCGACCAGGGAGCTTTGCGAACAGGGAGTTTGGCAGGGGAGTGGGAAGGGAGTGGGGGTTCCTTGTCGGTCCTATCCGTGCCCCTTTAGTCCCCTTAAAACCTATAAACCAAACTACATTTGAAACCTTTTTCTTTAAACCACCCGTTCAATAACTAGGAGACAATGCAGGCAGAAGCCCAGCAGCAGAGTGGGGGCTATCCAGTTTATTGCACTGAGTGTAGCATGTATGATTACCTGCCCTGTGGGCGGGTGGTGTATGTGTGCAGTCGGTGCAAGGAGCTCCTGGCCCTCAGAGACCATGTACGGGCTTTGGAGGCCAGGGTGGCAGAACTGGAGGAGCTAAGAGAGGCAGAGAGGTATGCTGATGAGGCTTTCCAGGACACTGTAGAATTGTCCCACCTCTGGTCAGACAGCCCCTGCACTGTTGAGGAGGAAGAAAGGCCCAGGGAAGCAGAGCAGTCAATGGGAGCAGAGGGAAACCTTCCCATAGTTGGGACCCTCCTTCCAGATGGTGCTAGGGTTGCCTCTCACACTGAGGTTACCTCCACGGGGGAGGGAACTCCAGTTTCTAGGAAAAGGCAGGTGTTCATAATGGGAGATTCGATCATTAGAAACATAGATAGCTGGGTTTGTGATGACCGGGAGAACCGTATGGTGACTTGCCTGCCTGGTGCGAAGGTTGCGGATCTCTCGAGGC